>NW_024582371.1:4716074-4749585 GCF_018398535.1 Haplochromis burtoni
AGGATTGGTTTTGATCCAAAGTATATGATCTGTACTCTTAACTAAATCAAAAACAGCAGCGTAACAATATACGTTCTTAACTATCTGTCAAAGATTTCAGCGCTCGTTTTCTTCACGTCATAACTTCTATGAACGAGAACAAAAGGCAGAACACGAAGGACTTCTGTTTATTAGTGATGTGCGGATCGATCCTGAAATATCGATTCCTCCGATACCAATCATTTATGTTCTAGAATCGATTCTCACATTAAAATATCGATATTTTAGTAATTTAGGTAAATTTGTAGTTTATCATTAACAGGAACACAGTGGAAAGAAACTATAACATTCGGATTGTCTACATTCAAAGGAACTACTTCCTCTTCCGCCTTTCATAGTCATGTGCGAAATACGGCTGTATAAATGTCTCGCAGCCCCTTGGCGTGCGCACTCACAACAATGGCTGAGCGTAATTGTGCGGACGTATTTTACCTCCACAAACAGCTGAGACGTGGTTTGCGATACATGTGGCAAAAAAGTGAGGTGTTGTGGCCATACTTGCCAACCTTGAGACCTCAGAATTAGGGAGACATTCAAAAGGGCTGTTGGGGGGGGTGATAAATACATTTTACAGTGTTTATTTATCGGATAAAATACGTTAAATGTCACCGTTATTATTGGCCGGCCCGGAAACAGCGGGGGTGTCCAAATTCAGAGGCTGCTTCCACCTGAGGACCCGGCCTTCGCGGTCTAAAGAAAGCCGGGTAGTACGTCATGAGCTCCCTCGGTGGAGTGAAACTCTGCCGTCTGCTCCTTGCTATCTAAAATATAACTGGGCGCTGACTTAAACTCTCGACCGTCTCACACTTTGTTTATTTGTCTCTTTTAATTCTATTTTGTTGTACTTTTTAATGCTTCAAAATATAACCGGGCGCTGGCGTAAACTCTCGACCGTCTCACACTTTGTTTAATTAGTTTTCTGTTTGACGTTTATTCAGCTGTGTGAAAACCCCGGAGGAACCCTCCCGAGGGATTAATAAAGTTAAATTTAATCTAATCTAATAACTTTAATCTCAGCCAAACCGATTTACTCACGAACAAATAAAACACTGAAAAAGCCAAACAATAACATTTTTAAGTTATCAAAGTGACTTATATATCATGTTTAACCCGAGTAGTGAAAGACCGCGGGGGTTTGAAGACGATGTGTCGGTTGGCTCAGATATTTGAAGTTTACACAGCTACATTCTCACCTGAAAATATGTTAAAAGTTTTTTTGCGACCCAGAAAGAGAAATAAGAGTAATATTAAAACTAAGTAGCTGCCGCCATTGTTGGAAACTGGAATTGTGCTCCTCTCTAAACAGCAATAAGGATCATTATTAGGCCATATGTAAATAACAAAATAACTTTATAACTTAAAGCAAAATTGGGAAATGTAAAGTCTGAAACAAGTCTTTATATTAAGGGCCATCAGTCAAACAATAGTGTTTGGTCTGGGTCTAAACAGAGCGCGTTGTGTGTGACGTCTTCTGCGGGCTGCTTTGAGGGTTCACACTAGAGCGCGTTTGCTGTCACATTCTATTTGTAGTGTGAACAAGCAGACAAAAAAAATCGAATTTGGTCAAAAAAAAAGGAATTGAGCATTAACACCTGCAGTGTGAACGTAGCCTAAGTCTCAACATACAAACCACAAGTGTGCATGCCACTATAGGGATGGATGCACCGATACCACTTTTTTGGAAACGAGTACGAGTACTTGCATTTCAGTACTCGCCGATACCGAGTACTTAATAAAAACATGATTTAAATTTACAGGTAACAGCTTTAGTCCTATAATTTAACAACAAACAAACAAGGGACTGGTTTGGAATTAAGAACATTTATTTAAAATAAAAGCATGTTGTATGCAACATATTACAGAATAAATAATTATAAAAATTAAACAGTGACAGTGCAACTCAAGTATTGTTTTCAGTTTATTGTAAACTCTGCCGCTTTGGACAACACAAGGGGCATTAATAAACATCTTTGCTATTTAGTGCACAATATTTGAATAAACTAACAACATCCACCGACATAGAACTGTGGCAGTCAGTGCAACTGAGGTAGGTATTAACATCAAGTCTAAGATGACTCACTTAATGGAGAGAAAAAGTGAGTGGCAGGTTTTTTTTTAAGAAAAGTAGCTTTTCTGCATTATCAGCAGTCAGACTGTTTCTGTTTTCATCTATAATGTGTGACACTGAGCTAAAAAGCCTTTCACTTTCCACACTGCTACATGGGGCTGAGAGTATTTACGGGCTATTTTAGCCAAAGTGGGGAACCTGATTTTGTTGACACCCCAGTACTTCAGAGGACTGTCTTCACGAGGGCTTGGGGCCTCTCCGAGGTATGTGTCGAGCTCAATGGCAGCACCTGCTGCCAGCGGCAGCCTGGGCCTTGAGGAACAGTTTAGCAGGAGGTTCTGCAGCTTCTGCCCGACTCCCCTCTGCCTCAGCTCTAGACATCATCGCTCCTGCTTCAGGTGCAGCTTGGCCTCTGGAGCAGTGTTGTTGGAGAAGAAGCGATCTTTATACCTGCACAAAATTCATAAATGTATTAATATGTGGAAAAATAGGACTGATTTTAGTTTCCCCTAAACCACTGTGACAAATGCCAGCCATTTGACTTTCTGGTAGTAATAAGGGAAATGTATTTCATATTATATATATTGCATACATTTGTATTTGTGTATTTTAGTTACAAATATATAATATTTCAGATGTAAAATAATCTTACATTTAGTACTGTAGCTATACTCATTGAATACCTATAGCACACAGACTTTACCTTGGGTCAAGTATGGTGGAGATGAAGTACAGTGGGTTGGTCTCGACGTCACTGAAGCGCTTCTTGACAGCTGCCAGTAAGGTTGCTTTCATTGTCTTGACGCCGTGGTCCTCGTCTGTTTCTCTGTTTAGAAGTCTCACTAGCACAGTCACAGCTGGGATGACATCAGAGGCTAGTGCGTCGTAGCTGCTCACTTTTTTAGTTAGTTCCTCAAAGGGGGCGAGGATGGCAACAGTCGTCTCCATAAGAGCCCATTGGTGAGCGGTGAGATAGTCAGGGAGTTCATGCTCGGACACATACACGCCCAGCACTCGCTTTTGCTCAATGAGGGACTGGAGCATGTAATACGTGCTGTTCCAGCGCGTCTGTACGTCCTGCTGCAGTCTCTTTATTGGCTGGTTGAGCTGTCCCTGAATGTCCTCGAGGCGGGAGTAGGCTAAGGTGGAATGTTTAAAATGCCCAACTATTTTCCGTCCCACTGCATCAGCTATGTGCTAATAAGCATGGGTAAATAAGCGTGGGTAAACTCTTTGTACTCGTTGTCGTGTTGGGATTTTAGGTGCTTGATTAAATTACTTGTGTTAAATGCGCTACCTTTTGAGCCTCCTCTGGACAATTTCGCTGAGCACAATTTGCAGTCCGCCTTTGTTTTCGCGTCTTCGTTCACTTTGAAATAGTTCCACACGGCTGATATGTCTCGCCTCGCCTTCTCCCAGCTCTGAGCTGCAGCCGGGGCCTGGGGGCGGGCACTCGGGGCCTGGGGGCGGGCACTCGGCGCCTGTGATTAACCCCTTACATGCCGCTCAAACATAGACAGGTCTCAGACCGTGGTATCGGTCCTCGGTATCGGGGGACTTTTAACGAGTACGAGTACTTTAGAAAATGTGGTATCGAGGCCGATACCGATACGTATCGGTGCATCCCTATATCAACGCTTTACTCAGAGCCTCTATGACAGTGGCGGCTCCTGAAAAAAATCTCAGGGGGGGCAATTTTTATGATATCGACTAAAATGACCCATTTAATGAGTACATCAAACAACACAATTTTAATTTGTTGCTAGGTGATTAACTCATACAGTGATACCTCATGCCCACTAGATGGCAACACACAACAGAAAGCTTGGCTTGACCTAGTGTGGTCTGTGCATCTTGGCTTTACACAAACCAGAATGATGAAGTTTAATTCTGATATACAAATTTAATTACTTACTTACTTTAATTAGAGGTGCTTTAAGTCGGTTTGTCCAGATTGTGTCCACGTCAAATCACACTTGTCACTTTTGAACAGTATGCACGGGAAACAAAAAAGTGCATTAGCTGTTCCACAGCCTGTCAGCCACGACTTGCGCTGGAACCAACTCCGACAAAAAGTCCTGTTGTATGCTTTTGACTTCTCCTTCGTTGCCTGGGTTAGTTGAATTTCGGGCTTGTCAGGTCCCAACTCTTTAACTTGCAGTTTTTCTGCCATTGTCCTTCTGGCAAAAGGGTAGGTTAGAAGCGATCTAACCGAATTTGGGGGAGGCTGTGCCTCAACCGTTAACAATACCGCTGCCATCGTCTCTCTCTGACCTTATAGCTCACTTAGGCTACTGACTGAGGTAAAATTCTAGAACAGCAAATCTTCGCGCGTTTTCTGCAGGGGCGCAATTTTAAGCGCCCCCAAACCATTTAATTCAGCGACGCTGATAGGTCAAATATTTATTATTTTCCCCTGGCAACCATTTAATGATAGGCTATTTCGCTGCATATCAAGGGCGCTTTGACGAGCGCCCCAGAAGAAGAAAAACACCGTTTGTTGGTTGAACTTTAATGAGTCAGCTGGTGAAAATGTTAAAATACGCCTGGCTGTATATGGGCACACACATAGTAAAACTATCATTGATGAATTTTTTAAAAATATATATTTTTACTCCTCCACATTTGGGGGGGCGGAGCCCGAGCGCCCCCTATGGGCCAGCCGCCACTGCTATGATTGTTCTTGGTTATATTCTGCTCCATGCCAAAACCTAGACTTGTCACAGCCAGCTTGGAGCTAGGAGCAAAGGAAGGATGACCTAAATTTCATTGTCAACCCCCAGCTCACAATAAAAACTGCTGGCTGGGTTCGTCTGAGCCTCCAGCTGGCCCAGATACGTGCTGTGCGAGTTCATGTGAGACCATAGTGGGAGCTGAAAGACTGAAAGACAATCTTAGTAATTCTGTTAGGTATACCTGGGTACATCATTTTGGATGTGTTGATGTTAGAGCCATTGTGCTGCAACAAAAATATGTTATTGTTGTTGATGTAAAAGGAATTCATTTTATTTATGTGTTATTCACATTATTTATTGTATAATGCTCTGGTGCTGCTGGTTTTTATCATGTCTCAGTGTCTCACACAATCAGGCTACGTCCACACCAGCTGGATAGATTGTTTTTCGTTTGAAAACGCATTAGTGTGGACGTAGCCTCATACTGGTAACAGATGGTATCTCAGGAGGTTTGAGGGAAGCATTCACACACAAAGGACCCAGAGTGGGGGGAGGAGTCTTTTGTCTCCTTCTCCACTGTAAGAGGTAGCAAGGGAGTGTGAAACTTTCTTTGGGGGTGGGGGTACCAAAGGTGTGAAAACAGCTGTGTACTGCCTTTAGTTCCTGTAAGAGGTATGTAACTCCAGGCTTCTGGGTTCAGGAGAGACTGCTGATCATTTGCCCTGTGCGATGGCTGCTCCCACCAAGCTTGGGTTTTTGTTCTTTTTTGGTTAAGGGATGTTAGCTGCCGCTCACCGTTTGTCTGCAGGCTTTATTAAATAAAAACTTCCAACACTGATGTCACAACATACGACTTATTTTGACAATTTCTTGAAGTGAGAAGGAGTAATGGGAGGAGAATAATTGCATTTTTGTGCAGCGGTGTTTGTAAATTAAGAATTTTCCCAACTACATGTGCTGCTAGCCTGTGACCTTTTTATGTGCACAGAGCCCAGAGGAGTCTGTGGAAACATGCAGAATTGAGGCAGTGCTAGCAGCTACAGATGGTACGTCTTCAGATAAAGTAGTGTATTATCCATCTATTATGTACATTACATCTAATATTCTGATCCAACAACCACACTTTTTGTGTGTTTTAGAGGCCTCTTACTTTTGCTGCATCTGTCATGCTCATTTCAACGACAAGAGGAAGAACTCTATGAAAAATGGTGCGAGTGGTGTCAGTGTAGTGCATGACAGCTGTTTTCACACATGGCATGTGGTTTTAAAAAGAACATGTGTATTCATTGCCAGCATTAGACACCTTAATGTGCACTTGTAATTATGAAGACTCACAGTTGTCTTGCAGCTCTAATTTGCTTTAAGAAAATGTACTGCCAGGATGTGACTTTCCTAAATGTCTTCTCAAATTGTTCTAAATTATAACACATAACAAATTTTGTCTGCACAACACACAAACACCCTCTGTCCTTTCATTATGTGTAAAAACATGTTAAGTGAATTACAGTTTGAAGTTCATTTAAACCCAGTACATATGAACATGTTAATCCAAAAAAGTTTTAGACAACAGGAAGAAGCATGTCATTAGGGGAACATGTAACATTTAAAATATGTTACTATAACAACTGCACAAATGAAGGAAACCGGATTATCACTTTAATATTGACATGTACATGTCTGTATATGTATATATATATATATGGTTCCTCGGAGGAAGGCGAGGACCCATCATGGAAGGACAGGCCCCTGCACGGTATGTACCACCGGCAGATAGAGAAGGTGGCTGATATCCAGAAATCCTACCAGTGGCTGGACAAAGCTGGACTTAAAGACAGCACAGAGGCACTAATCATGGCAGCACAAGAACAAGCGCTGAGCACAAGATCCATTGAGGCTGGGGTCTATCACACCAGGCAAGCCAGGTGCAGGCTGTGTAAAGAGACAATCCAGCTAAACATGAGAGGTTTTTGGACCAATTTTGTGTTCTCCATTCTTTAAGCACCGGTTTGAGCACCGTTTGAGCACCGGCACCGTTTCAAAAGTACCGATTTGGCACCGGTATCGGATAAAACCTAAACGATACCCATCCCTATTTATTATATTTCACTACAGAAAGTAATTTAATCTCAAATGTAAGGGTTTATTTTGAAAAACTGAGTGGTGATGATCAGCACTCTCAACTGGTTTAGGATACATTCCAGTTCTGTTTGTAAAACCCAACAACTGTGATCTGTTTACAACTTCTCCAAAAAAGTTACTGTAAAATCAATATTTTTGTCTTTTGAAATATCAGTTTGATTGTGATTGATTAATCTGTCATGATCAACTGTAATCTAAAGAAGAAAATCATATTTTTATTAGCTAAAAAGTTACATATCTTCTTAGTTTGAATTTAAAAAAGGGAAAAACATTATGAACTAAAACACAAAGTGTTTTGACCCAAACTCTTAACAGTCTGCTTTTTAAATAGCAGAGGTACAGTGGTGTCTAACACCACACTTTGGAAGGCAAATCTGTTCTTGACTAAAGATTCTTTAACACATTGTAGATTTGATTTTTTTGGACACTTCCCCCCTTCTTTTCTCTTCAGGTGTACAGAGTGCTGAGGAGCACAGGTGGTACTGTAGTAATGCCGGCAGAGGGTATGTCTTCAGATTGAGTGATCTATAATGTTTGACATGTTTTACATTTAAATCTTAGTAATTCTGTTAGTTATACCTGGTCCAAAATTCTGGACGTGTTGAGCCATTGTGCTCCAAAAAAATATGTTATTGTTAGCTTAAGATTCTCTGCTCACATTGCAGGTTTTCTTTTTGATTTACTAAGTTGGCATTTTTTTTTAGTATCTGTCAATTAAATACGCCATATTTTCATTGTATAGGAACTTATAAAAAAAATGTGTGATACTTTCATTAAGCCTCCACAATTACACATATTGGTTAATTGGTTAAACATTCTGTAAGGAGAGACATTGAAAACAATGTCAACAACATATTGTAATTTTGTGTTTTATTTGGATCAGGCAGGGAGAGTGGACTTCGGACAGAAATTGTGGAAGATATTTTAGAGGCAGTGTTTGGAAACAAGTTTCTTGTATGTTTGTTTATTACTACCTTACATGTGGAAAAACAACAAATGACACGGTGGACCAACTGGCACCCATTTTAAGTTTCTTGTGACAGCACGTTATAAAATTAGAATTGTTCTAACAGCATTTTGAGTAGGAAAGGTTACTATTTAATCACCAGCTCAGCTGATCTACACATTGACATCTATCAGCAATTTCATGAGATGAAGTCATCAGTAGAAATTTGTTATATTCTCTAAATTTGTGATAAATTTCATAACATTAGGGCACTGGTTTAGCTCACTACTTGACAAGATGACCATATGCCACATGGTTGAATGTAGTGGCCCAGGTTTGAGTCTGACCTCAGACCCTTCATCATTTAGAACACTAAGTAGTATACGGGCAGTATAGTACAATATGTGTTACTTCCTTACCTTATTGGCTCTCTGTGTTAGGTTAGTGAAGGAAACAACACATTTTACTCAAGTGAGTGACTCAATATGCAATTAGTAAGTAGTTGCTGATGTCACAACATACTACTTATTTTCACAACATACTTACCTGTGAATCATACAGGGCAATTTCTTGAAGTGAAAAGTACTAATGGGAAGAAAATAATTATATATTTTGTGCAACTGCTGTTTGTAAATTAAGAATTTAGAGGAGTCTGTGGAAACATCCAGAATTGAGGCAGTGCTAGCAGCTAGGGATGGTATGTCTTCAGATAAAGTAGCGTGTTATCTGTCTTTAATATTCATTACAGCTAATATCCTGATCCAACAGCTCCACTTTTTGTGTATTTTAGAGGCCTCTTACATTTGCTGCTTCTGGCACGCTCATTTCAATAACAAGAGGAAAAACTCTGAACTATGAAGAAATGGCGCGAATGGCATCAGTGTAGCGCATGTCAGCTGTGGTCACATATGGCATGTGGTTTTAAAAAGAACATGTGTATTCATTACCAGCATTAGACACCTTCAGCTGCACTTGTAATTATTGTCACGGTCCGGGGCAGCGGCCGTGTGGAGAGTGGAAGGAGGACTCAAAGTGCAGCACTTATTCAGGTGTGAGGGTGATTTATTGATGATAACAAACACAAAGTGGAGATGGCAAACAGAACTAAGGACGAAACTAAACTGGGATAAACTACGCAGAGGAGTGGCAAACCTGAACATGAAGGGAGAACAGCAGGGAGAACACGCAGAGGATTACACCAGGTAGGAACACGGAGGATGAACACAGGGTATGTACACAGAC
This sequence comes from Haplochromis burtoni, assembly GCF_018398535.1. Taxonomy (NCBI): domain Eukaryota; kingdom Metazoa; phylum Chordata; class Actinopteri; order Cichliformes; family Cichlidae; genus Haplochromis; species Haplochromis burtoni. The sequence continues at coordinate 4,725,184 of NW_024582371.1, forward strand.
GACGCGACGAGGAGCAGAGGCAAACACACACTATAAATACACAGAGAGACACTGGGAAATCACACACAGGTGGGAGACACAGCTGGACCTGATTAACCTGACGAGACAGGGGAACACTAACACCAGGGACCAATAGAGGGAGCACAAACCCAAAACCCAGTATCTAAAATCCCAAACACAAACCATCCCAAAACAGCCATGAATAATAATGAAAGTAATAACAATAAGTACATAAACATAAAGTCACTGAGTCATGGCCGCAGGACCATGACAGTACCCCCCCCTCAAGGGCTGGCCCCTGACAGCCACAGAAGCACACCACCAGACCCGGGCGGGCGGCAGGGGGCCCAGGACGGAGGGACCGGGCCACGACCAAAACGAAGGCCCCAGAGTCCCAAACAAATGTTCACAAAAAAAACTCACAGGGGAGCAGAGTCCAAAACACAGGTCAGGCGGCCGGCCAGGGGCCCGATAACACAGGAGGCCAGGATGGGACAGTTCAGGAGGCCGGCCACGAAGAAGGCCGTGGAGGCGCACAAAAGGTTCAGGAGGCCGGCCGTGCGGAAGGCAGCGGCGGCGCGTAAAGAGTTCAGGAGGCCGGCCGTGCGGAAGGCAGCGGCGGCGCGTAAAGAGTTCAGGAGGCCGGCCGTGCGGAAGGCAGCGGCGGCCACTCAGGCGATGGCGGTCCGGGGGCCGGCCGTGCGGAAGGCAGCGGCGGCCACTCAGGCGATGGCGGTCCGGGGGCCGGCCGTGCGGAAGGCAGCGGCGGCCACTCAGGCGATGGCGGTCCGGGGGCCGGCCGTGCGGAAGGCAACGGCGGCCACTCAGGCGATGGCGGTCCGGGGGCCGGCCGTGCGGAAGGCAACGGCGGCCGCTCAGGCGATGGCGGTCCGGGGGCCGGCCGTGCGGAAGGCAACGGCGGCCGCTCAGGCGATGGCGGTCCGGGGGCCGGCCGTGCGGAAGGCAACGGCGGCCAGTCAGGCGACGGCGCTCGGCCAATAGCCTAGCCAGCGGTCCAGAAAACGGCCGTTAGCTCCAGACCCAAACGAGGCTGGGCGAGGAGAGGCTGAAGGCCCGGAAACCAGGGCTGGACCAGGCGAAGATGATGAAGCCGCAGCAGACACGAAGGCTGGACCAGACGAAGAGGATGCAGACACGAAGGCTGGACCAGACGAAGAGGATGCAGACACGAAGGCTGGACCAGACGAAGAGGATGCAGACACGAAGGCTGGACCAGACGAAGAGGATGCAGACACGAAGGCTGGACCAGACGAAGAGGATGCAGACACGAAGGCTGGACCAGACGAAGAGGATGCAGACACGAAGGCTGGACCAGACGAAGAGGATGCAGACACGAAGGCTGGACCAGACGAAGAGGATGCAGACACGAAGGCTGGACCAGACGAAGAGGATGCAGACACGAAGGCTGGACCAGACGATGAAGACACGGAGGCTGGACCAGACGATGAAGACACGGAGGCTGGACCAGACGATGAAGACACGGAGGCTGGACCAGACGATGAAGACACGGAGGCTGGACCAGACGATGAAGACACGGAGGCTGGACCAGACGATGAAGACACGGAGGCTGGACCAGGCGAAGCAGCTGATGATGCTGGACCAGACGAAGCAGCTGATGATGCTGGACCAGACGAAGCAGCTGATGATGCTGGACCAGACGAAGCAGCTGATGATGCTGGACCAGACGAAGCAGCTGATGATGCTGGACCAGACGATGCTGATGATGCTGATGATGCTGATGAGCTGATGATGCTGATGATGCTGATGATGGACCAGACGATGCTGATGATGCTGATGATGGACCAGACGAAGAAGATGATGGAGCCGGACCAGACGAAGAAGATGATGGAGCCGGGCCAGACGAAGAAGATGATGGAGCCGGGCCAGACGAAGAAGATGATGGAGCCGGGCCAGACGAAGAAGATGATGGAGCCGGGCCAGACGAAGAAGATGATGGAGCCGGGCCAGGCGAAGCAGCTGATGAGGATACTGAAGCTGAAGCTGGAGCTGGACCAGGTGTGAAAAGCTGGACCAGAATCAGGCGAGGATGAAGCCGGGCCAGGCGTGGATGAAGCCGGGCCAGGCGATGATGAAGCTGTAGCTGAAGCTGGACCAGGTGAGGATGAAGCTGGACCAGAATCAGGCGAGGATGAAGCCGGGCCAGGCGTGGATGAAGCCGGGCCAGGCGATAATGAAGCTGTAGCTGAAGCTTCAGGCTGAGGCGTGGCAGTAGCAGGTGGTAGCGCTGCAGGTGATGGTACTGCAGGAGGCGGTGCTGCAGCCACAGGTGGAGAAGCAGCCACAGGTGGAGAAGCAGCCACAGGTGGAGAAGCAGCCACAGGTGGCCGGACGGGCTCCTCGGGCCCCCCAGCAGGCGAAGCAGGAGGCTGGACGGGCTCCTCGGGCCCCCCAGCAGGCGAAACAGGAGGCTGGACGGGCTCCTCGGGCCCCCCAGCAGGCGAAGCAGGAGGCTGGACGGGCTCCTCGGGCCCCCCAGCAGGCGAACAGGAGGCTGGACGGGCTCCTCGGGCCCCCCAGCAGGCGAAACAGGAGGCTGGACGGGCTCCCCGGGCCCCCCAGCAAAAACAGCCGCAGAACCAGCGGGCACCGGGGCCCCCGGCACACGCAAAACAAAACTAGGAGGCATGTGGGCCTCCGGCACACATGAAACAAAACTAGGAGGCACGTGGGCCTCTGGCACACACGAAACAAAACTAGGAGGCACGTGGGCCTCTGGCACACACGAAACAAAACTAGGAGGCACGTGGGCCTCTGGCACACACGAAACAAAACTAGGAGGCACGTGGGCCTCTGGCACACACGAAACAAAACTAGGAGGCACGTGGGCCTCTGGCACACACGAAACAAAACTAGGAGGCACGTGGGCCTCTGGCACACACGAAACAAAACCAGTAGGCACGTGGGCCTCAGGCACGCGTACGGAGGGCTGCAGCTGCGCAGAGCACTGACCCTGCTCAGGCAGTGACAGCCCGGTGCAGTTCACAGCTGGCATCTTAGCCTCCAGGGGTCCAGAGTAAGCTGAGGGCAGTAACCCAGCCTCTGGGGAAGCCCCGGAGTGAGCAACAGTCTCAAATGTTGCCAGCTTTTGAGGAACAGGTCCATAATGAAACAGTTTGTCTCCCTGCTCAGAAACAGCGGTGGAAAAACAGTGCGAAAATTGTGGCTCAGCCATTACCGGAACTGTGGGCTGCAGCGATGCTAGCGGTGGTGGTGGCTGAGTGGCTAACTGGAGCGGCGGCAGAACGGGTAATTGAGCCCTTAGAGAGGCTAACGGTGGAGCTACAGACTGGGAAGCTTGTGGCTGGACACAGAACTGAGCCGGAGAATGGCAATAGAGTCCTGGCTCAGAAGGAGCGGCAGAGACACAGTCTGTCAGTTTTGCAGCGGGTCTGTACACGCCTACCTGGGAAGGATCCGTTACCACGAAGGTAGGTAAGCGATCCATACAGTCTCCCATCCCGCTCTGAATAGCCCCAGAAAACAGAGTCCCGGAATCTGGGGAAGCCAGAACATGTCGCTCGCTCACCGACTCGGGCTGCTCGAAAGTAAAAGCAGACGGGGGGTGAAGTCCGAGGTCCAAAAGGAGAAACTCCCGCTCCCACGAACAGAGCGAGTCCAGAAGCCATGGGAGACCGGTCACCAGACGCTGTAGCCGCCTCTCTATAGCGCGCTGGGACGTGCCACCCGGGCTTTCCAGCCACAGATCGATCAGCTCCTGTGTGGCATCGATGAGCGTCTCCCGTAGCTCCCTGGACGGATTAAGCGCTGCTGGGTCCATTTCGTGGTCGCGTCGTACTGTCACGGTCCGGGGCAGCGGCCGTGTGGAGAGTGGAAGGAGGACTCAAAGTGCAGCACTTATTCAGGTGTGAGGGTGATTTATTGATGATAACAAACACAAAGTGGAGATGGCAAACAGAACTAAGGACGAAACTAAACTGGGATAAACTACACAGAGGAGTGGCAAACCTGAACATGAAGGGAGAACAGCAGGGAGAACACGCAGAGGATTACACCAGGTAGGAACACGGAGGATGAACACAGGGTATGTACACAGACGACGCGACGAGGAGCAGAGGCAAACACACACTATAAATACACAGAGAGACACTGGGAAATCACACACAGGTGGGAGACACAGCTGGACCTGATTAACCTGACGAGACAGGGGAACACTAACACCAGGGACCAATAGAGGGAGCACAAACCCAAAACCCAGTATCTAAAATCCCAAACACAAACCATCCCAAAACAGCCATGAATAATAATGAAAGTAATAACAATAAGTACATAAACATAAAGTCACTGAGTCATGGCCGCAGGACCATGACAATTATGAAGACTCACAGTCGTCTAGCAGCTCTAATTTGCTTTAAGAAAATGTACTGCCAGGATGTGACTTTCCTAAATGTCTTCTCAAACTGTTGCTACTTTGTTCTAAGTAGTTCTTAATTATGAAAGATATAACATTCATTACAATGGGAAGTAAAATCTTGTCTGCACACCACACAAACACCCTCTGTCCTTTCATCGTGTGTAAAAACGTGTTGAGAAGATATATAAAATGTACCATGAAAGGATACAAGTGTGAATTGTTCTAATAAAATGAGACAGTTTTGTAAGTGGATTACAGTTTGCAGTTCATTTAAACCTAGTGCATATGCGTGTTGCTAGGACTGATCAGAAGCAAATTTCATTTCAAATGACCACCCAACAGAAGCCTTGATAAAAGTGTGGTTTTGTGCAAACTGTGCAAAAAGGAGTTGGCATACCATCGAAGCACTTCAACCTTACGGTACCATCTACCATCTAGACCACTATTAGTGGTAGAAGACAGGGGTTAAAAAACGTGCTAGGTGATCCAACTTTCCAACTGCTGTGCCGAAAGACTATTTCAAGTAAAATCAACAGGAGGGCAGGGGTGTGCCTCTGCCTGCATCTGTGAGTATTGCTTTCCCACTGTTGTGCGTCAGGTGCAGCTTTGCCGGGGGAGGGTCGCTGCGGCCGGGCCAACAACGTTGCTGACCCATGTCTGTCTGTTTCAGGGCGGTGCTACGAGGGAGGCAACATTTGCAGTAATCGAGGGCCCAAGTGTGGAGTGTGGCTGGACTGCGCGGCGATGCACCGTCAGGAAAAGACAGCTCCGTGATGGGAGCGTCGTCCTTTGTTTTCTGGCTGGCGTGGTCCCCATCTCAGAAGTGGAGTTCCTCTCCTGGTTTTAGACATAAGGAACATTTGCCCGAGTGTGGCTGGACAGAGGGCTGTGGGGGGAATTTTAGATAGTGTATATTCATTTCTGCCGACAGGGTTTGTAGCATATTGAGAAAGTTGTTTTTATTGTATAAGGGTATTTTAAAATTTTATTTGTAATTGTACTTGTGTTCTGGTTTTTCTTCCTCCGCTGGAATAAATGGTGTGTCTAAGACCTGTTTAGTCTCTGTGCCCTGAGCGCTGATTCGCTTGCTCCCCTCTTCCCTGTATGCGAAAGAACGTTCAGGTGGGATATTACATACCCCTCCTCTTTGTGGTGCTCCGACATGTTTTCAATTCTCCACCCCAAAGCAGTCGGTTTTCCTCCCCAGGTTCCCGAACCCAATTTGATCTCCTACACTAAACAGCGTTCTTCCATGTGTCCTCCCCCTCCTCCCCCTCCTCCTTCCACTGTGGTCTTCTCTCCTCCTCACTTTGCACCAGTCCAGTTGCAGTCAGTTCTCTTCAGCTTTGTCCTGTGTAATCCGGCTGTCTTTTCCATTGCCATTTCACTCCAAATATGGCAATTATGAAACTCAGACAGTCTTCCCAAGGTCCATTCATGCACAGTGAAGTTGCCGCTTGTTGGAAATGCATCTCCATCCATCCAGTCCTGATGATGGTGTTTTCTCCATGCTGATGCCGTTTGCACATACTGCTGGTGCTGGACCTCTCACTGCTCAGGATACTGCTGTTTTCTCTTGACCTGCTGTCAACTCTTGATGTCCGAAAACTGCATTACTTGTCTTTTCCTTTCTCTCCAACTGCTCTTCTACTTTTCAGCTGGTTGATGCTGAGTGATCCCTTTCCCACACAACCATTCAACCTTCTCTGCCATCTCACAACATACTTTTACCTACAGTTCTTACCATACAGTTACAACTGCCCAGAGCTTCTCATCTGGCTGAAGTGTAGTGCCTGCCCACAGCTGCCTCTTTAGCCCGCTAAGTTGGCTCAGCTACTTACTGGATCCAACTTCCCTTTACATTCAGAGCGTCCTCTGCAATGGCCTTCTTCCCTTCCCTATGTTCCCTTCTGCAGAAAAGTGATAAAATACCATTACTCCACGCACTGTAGTACGCAGAAATGATTCCCGACACTGGACTCGAACTATCGTCCCTGTGATGGACCTGAACAAGCTACTGTGCTTGACCCATGCTTTAAGGATTTAAAGTGTCTTGCGAGGGGAGAGTGAGAAGAGGTTTGGACCGGTAAATAAAACTATTTTTAACTTATTTTTACTGTTTCTTCAAAGCGCTATACTTGACAGTTACTGTGTAGATCTATAATGACTTTCCTGAATTGTCTACTACGGGTTTGTGACTGAGCTTCTTGGAGGTGAGACATATGTCTCATGTTCAGTGGTTTTACCTGCTTCTAACACCTGCATCGCCCCACGGAGATCTCTGATGATGACTCAAACTACATGGTAAAATTTAATACTGCCTTCACAAAGGACCAATCTCAATGTGTAGCTATACTCAACCATCAGTGGCTCAAGATAGGCCTTGAGGCCCTGCTGCAGGAACAGTGTAGATATAAAGGAGCCAGCAAAGACAAAGAACCTTCTCCTCTTTTGATTGTCATCAGATTCTGATTCAGATGGACAGTAAATAAGAATGGAGATATTGTGAGTCCATTAGGTTTGTTTTTTTGTTTTGTTTTTTGCACTAAAATGTTCGATAATCAAACTGTTTTAGCCTAATGTACATAATAATTTTGGCTAAGGTTACTCAGAGTTTAAAGGTGAAGCTGGTCAAATAACCTGTTATGATTCTGTCTTCTTTTTTTAGGAAGAAAAATGGCACTTTATGTTGAAAATTGTATTATTATTATTTAAAGACAATACCATTTTGAAAATGTACTTAAAATAGCACTTTATTTTTAAGTCTGTCCAATTTTGGCAAGGAATAATTTTTTTTGTTTCTCTGTTTTGAATTGAAATGCAGTTTAAATGTTTGTTTGTTTTTGCAGAAATTAAAAGAGCTTGAGTTTACAGTATTCATGTCCATGTCTATTATTTGATTTTGTCGCCCACTAAAATCCTTTTAAATTTAAAAAAAAAAAACATTTGTATTTTGGGGCAAATTTTCTTGTGCGATTAAATGCGAATAATTGAGATTAATTAAAAAGCCTATAATTACTTTAATTTTTTTTTTTTAATCGAGTCCCACTCCTAATATTTGTCCATTTGCTGTAAAAGTACGTGATATCAACATACATGCAGATTAGGAGGATTTTCTTAATATTTATTTTTTATTACACATTTTTTGTTCTGTAATAGGACTAACTAATATCTTTAAATGACAAGTTATGAAAATAAAAAGTCAGACTTTCAAAGGCCATTAGAATTGGTGTGTATCTCTATAGAAAGACTTGCAGTGATGCTTGGTGTATAATTCTTTCTAATCTATTAACATGGAAATCTTCCTAAAAATCTTGTTTTCTGTTGCATCAGAAGGGGTCAAGCAGACCACTTGTTGTTGTCTACTGAATCATAAAGTCTACTTTATCATTTTCTTCAAATGTGATGCTAGCTTCCAAGCTACAACACACCTTTACATCTAGTGACAGCAGAATAGCTACTCCATAAGATCAGAATAATAAGCCTCACAGGATCAGAGATTAAAACATTTTAAACAAAGAGCCGAACCAGACATTCTGTATAGGCGAACTGGGCCTGCAAATCGACAATATTGCTTTTAAAAAAATTTGCAAAGATATGAATTTCTCAATCCACCACATCCCAAACATAGTGGTGGAGAAACTGAGATCTGGTGACAGCCTTAACAGTCACCAGATCTTCAGTATTTTAATGAGCCCTTCCAGTCTGTGTCTTCAGTTTCCTGTTCTTAGCTTACAGGAGGAGCAATGCAGCAACAACAGGGGTAGCAGAGTGGCTGCAGCAGAGTCCACAGGCAGGATTTTTAGCGCATGTTCTTATGAAGCTGAATATGCAATGGATAACAGAAAAATATCTGTTACTTAATTCCATCATAAGATATAAAAAAAAAAAAAAGATTTTCTGCCAGTTGTCAGTTATCAAATCTGTATCTGATCTCTTCTCACACTTTAACAAGGTTAAAGTTTTGTTGGCATCATTTTCCCAAAAATTAAGTTCTATTGTCCGACACTACACCATTTTGTGAAGCACTTTGTGATTTTTATCTGTGAAAAGTGCTAAATAAATTAATTTTACTTAACTCCCACAAAGAGAAAAAGATATCCACTTTTAACTTCAAGTTCTTACTTCTGTGTTCTCCATGGTCTCTTTTCTTTGACCCTTCCTGCATGGTTACCAGAAATAAACTCTTTTCTTGGCACTTTATTCACACACTAACATCACATTGTCAGCTACATGGTTGATTATTTTAAAATGCAGCAACAAACAACAAATGGCGAAAACATCTGTACACAAATGTGTCCTTCAGCACTACAGATGAAATGTAAACACAAAATAAAAACTATGAAGGACAGAGAGTTTTTCCCACTTTGATTATATTTAAGAGGACCTAAATATAAAATTACAGAAAGAACCACTATTTATGGAAAATTTATACACACTTGTTATCTTGTGGAAAAAAACTGTGGAATGAATGAAAAGGAAAGGATAAACTCTAATCCTTATTTCCACACCTACACGGATATGTGACAAATGTACAGCAGGTGAAAGGTGACACTAGGTGTTGGAGCAAGGACTCATTTCAATCATTAAAACAGAGTTATCTGGAGATTCCACCTTTTCTGGGACAGCAGGGCCTTCCAATATTGTTTTTTTCTTCCAAGTGAACCAGATCCAAATCCCACTTAATGACAGAATTACCACAGCAGCTTTCAAACCAAATATGAACCAGGAAGTACCTGTGTAGACAGAAAAATGTTTATGACAAGTTAGAGCTGTGAGAGAAGAGTCACAGTAGAGTTTTCACTCATGTACCATAGTTTATAGAAAGGGGAAAAAATACATGAATGCATCCCCTTCATCAGAGTTCATTTTTATTCCTTTATATACCATGTGTCATCACTGATGGCAGTTTGATTAAAGAGGCTTATTTGACACTATGTTAGTCTCCTTACCCACTGCAGTTAGTGTGACTGGTGTAGGTTCAGTTGTTGGTTCAATACACAGGCTGTTACTGTCTGCATGCACCCACCCTAATATCTGTGTCCCATTGATTGAGGTGCAGTTAATGAAGCCTGTGAGCAAAAAACAGATCATTCAATTGATGACAAGTTAGAGCTGTGAAAGAAGAGTCACAGTAGAGTTTTCACTCATGTACCATAGTTTATAGAAAGGGGGAAAATACATGAATGCATCCCCTTTATCAGAGTTCATTTTTACTCATTTATATACAATGATGGGAATAACGGCGTTACTAACAACGTTACTTTTTTCAGTAACGAGTAAACTAACTAATTACTATTCCTATCGTTACAACGCCGTTACAGTTACTAACAAGAAAATGCGGTCCGTTACTATTTTTCAACAAACAGACGGTTGAAGCTGTGTTCAGCTTACCGCATCTTATATCGGTTGCACGGAAGTAGCTGACTACGTAAGTAACCTGGACGCTACAGCTTTAAGCAGCTGCGCGCGCTCCCACAGACAGCAATCACTTTCTGCCCGACGATCACTTTTCAGCACAGCACCTGGAGCTCAGGGGGGCAAAACAATCGCATGAGTGCTGTTTTTTGGCTAAAGAAGAATAAAGTAGTCGTGGTAAGCCACTCCCATGACCACTTCAAGATGACAAAGCAACAAGGTGATAAATACCAGTTTTTAAATTGTGTTGATAGGCCACGTAAAACCAGAGTAATGATAAACAATATATGCAGCGTTTTTTCCTCAATAGTTTAACTTTCACGTTTACTGTCTAAGGACAGCGCTAGGAAGCACTCTCTGCTTATGAGCAAAAAATACAAAAACAAAACAAAAAACAGCCTGTTCCTGTTGGTGGAAAAATGCGCCATGTCGACCAATCAAAAATGATATGGCAACATGACATTTGGTTGTTTAAGAAGAGGGGGACGTTTTAGCAGTGACGGCGAGAGAGAGAGAGACAGCAGAAAAAGACAGAGCAAGTTTTGAGATGTGAGAGATTTGTGACGTTTAGCGTGTTTGGAGTGTGTAGTTGATGTGTTGTCTTGTGTAGTTAGTGTGTAGTGTTGTGGATGGTTTTGTGTTGTGTGTCAGAACAATGAGGCGACTGCTGAATGAAAACAGGAAGAGTGATACACCTGCTGCTGCAGGTATCAGGCTGTGATGTTCTCCTTTATAGTGGACAGAAATTATTGTTTTGGAGTGGCACGAATAATTTGTGTGGCATCTTATTGAATGCAGAACAGCTGATTGTTCTGTAAATAGTTTGAAATGGTTATTTAAAAAATCAAGGTAAAAGGTAAATGGCTGCAAATAACTTTGTTGTTTGCAAAACTTGTGCATATGATTTTAAAATCGACAATTTATATTTGCATTTAAAGTTATAAAATATGATTCATTAAACATGTTTGTGGTTGTTACAGTAAAAAATCTAACTTTTTCTACTCTGATTTCATGTTTTTCTGATTTTAGATCAATTGTGTTAATACAGTATGTCAAAATGAAAACATAACTGTAAATTCAGACACGTGAGGTTGTGCTGAAAAGGATGATACCAAACAAGGCAAAGTAAATCGTTTTTAAAGGTGAAATTTTGAGGTAAAATCAAAAGTAGTCAAAAATGGCCAATTATGCTCAGTTACTAACTCAGTTACTTTTTTGAAGAAGTAACTAGTAACTATAATTAATTACTCTTTCAAAGTAACTTGCACAACACTGTTTACATACCATGTGTCATCACTGATGGCAGTTTGATTAAAGAGGCTTATTTGACACTATGTTAGTCTCCTTACCCACTGCAGTTGGTGTGACTGGTGTAGGTTCTGTTGTTGGTTCAATACACAGGCTGTTACTGTTCACAGGCACCCACCCTAATATCTCTGTCCCATTAATTGAGGTGCAGTTAATGAAACCTGGCAGAAAAAAGCAAATAATTTGAGAAAGATGTTAGAAGTGAATTAGTCGTTATTATCGACTTTTATTCAAAATGTTGTCACTCACGACAGGTCTTCTGTTCTTCTGAGACATCACTGACGTTGTTCCTGACTGAGCAGACCAGACATCCTGAGATGTGCTGTTTCAGAATAATGTTGTTACTCTTATTATTTCCAGAAAGGAGCTCAGCATCTGTCAGTGTGCGTCCATCCAGAGCCCAGCTATACTGAGGACTGTCCCCTCCCTCAGACAAGCAGGACACCCTCATCTCTCCCTGGGACAGACACTCAGAGACCAGCAGGACAGAGGACACAGGAGCTGAGAGAAACACACACAGATGACTTTTGGTACTATAACAAGATGCACTTTCATGCACTGTGCTTCCTTCTATGTAACTTTACATGGTCTGTAACTTGGTAGCTGATTTTCCATAGTTCCTAAAATCTACTACTTTGCAACACTATCAGTGCGTTATGGAATATAGGAGGGAAGAAATATCTCAAAATTATTTGCTGCAAAGGTAGCATCCTGTTACAGTAACATACACAATTTCAGTGAACTCTTTAGAACACAAATATTTGTAGAGGCAGACTGCATGGCTAGCTGCTTAGTTTCATACATCTGTGCCAATGGAACTAAAAACATCAGAATTCAAAGATTAAGAGATGTGGCCCAATACTTTAGTGAATGTAGTGTGCATCATGTAGATTATCATTATTTATGGTTTGCTAATTCAAAACAGGGGATGCACAAAGTGTACGTATGTGAAATTCTGTGCTGTATGTTATAAAGATTACCAAAACAATACTGCATTTACATCAATTAAAGTCTGCATTTCCCAACATTTACCTTGAATGAACAGCTGTAAAGTCTGCTCGCCTGATGATTTTCCATCTGAATCAAAGGTTATAAGGGTATAATCACCACTGTCATTCCTGCTCAGGTTATTGATCCTAAATGTTCCATTACTGGGAAAAAAGCTAGATCTATGTACTATGGTATTAGAAACCTTATTATTTCTCACATATAGTATTCTTAATGAATTCTTAAACAGTTGGTATCTAGGTATTTCTGCGGTGCTGTCCATCAGCTGGATGTCCACAGTTCCTCTCAAAGCTCCATAACACTGAGCTCCATCCTGTCTGCCATCACAGTAAGTTTCCACACCTGCAAATTTTGAAACATAAAAAAGAAAAACATTTGTGATTTTTTAGTTTCTACCAAATAAATTACAACAAAAACTGAATTTACATTATCAGCAAACCAAAATTTACTGATGTGAGGACTTTCATTTACTAAAAAGTATTTTTGTATTACCATGTTTTTACCCAATATCAAAATATATTTTGGATAACCCAGTGTTTTGATTGAATGGTATCAAATTATTTATGGTAGTACTACTGCTATAAATCTGTCAGCTCTTAATATTTTACTCAGAGTAGGTAGCAGTTATGCAAATTGTAGATAATAGAGGCTCAAGAACAAAATGCTGCATCCATAATCCCAAAGTTATCACACACAAATGCGTCCAACCTTTACCAATATATCAATAATTAAGAAATACAGGTTGACACATTCTCCACATTTTAGACAAATGCAAAAACTAAAGTATTTTCATGTGAAAAAAAGAAAAGAAATGGGTGTTTGTCAAAAAGAAAACAGGAAGACATATTTCAGAGAAAAGAACCCGTACACAAACAGGACAGAGATGTTCATTTCTGAAGGTGGCTTTATAAATGAAAAAGTAATGCAACCGATACATTCTTCAGCATATCAGTAGTCACGGCATGGCATAAGTAACCTAAGATCTAGATTTCTAGTAACATCCAATCAGTAAGTTGAGACAGAGTCTTCAAAATCAGGCAGTCCATCAAATGATGTCTTTGATAAGGATGGAAAGAATAAAGTCCTTTAAAAAGCCAAAACTCACTTAAACACACTGCAACAAGGCTGCCAAGGTGTATAGTGAGCTAAGAATTTACCACTGTTACTAAAACCGGTAAAAAGACCAAAAAAGGAGCTAAAACTCTGCTCAAATGGTCATGTACTGCAGATATAGCCAATAGATTCTTACATTAATTTAATAAGATTAAAAAAACAGATATTGTAACTTTGTGTAAGTATTTGTGCTGCTTTAACATCTCTGAGGATGATGTCAGATATTTTCTACAGGATAAAAAAGTATTAAATGTTGAGTGCCACATGTAAAAAGAATATCTCACCATGAGACACTCCCAGTAGAATCACCATCAATCCCAGCACAGCTTTCATATCTCCTCACTGTTCAATGTGTGTCTTTATTAAATGCATGCACATATGTCCAGCAGTTAATAGTCAGAATTGGCTCCTGCTACTGATCAGCTTCTTTTAAAAAGCCTCTCACATTAGAAACGGAAGCAAAACCAACATACTTGAAGAACCAACAGAAAGACTGTTCTCACTCTGTGTGTGGAAATGTGAAAAAGGAAGTACAACTAGCATGTTCATTACTTTGCAGAATTTTTTTTCTTATTACTCACACTGTCACTGAACTATTTTTAGTCTGTAACAAACTAACACTATGCTGCCCATCACTCAGTTTCCACCACAATATCATGCAGTTTAATGCAATTCAAGAGCAGCCCCATTTATATTCCATTTTAAGTCCACATTTTGGTGATACACACATCAATGAAGAAAAAGAAAAACACTTTTAAAACATTTAAAAATGCACATTTTCAATTTAGGGATTAGGGAGTTCAAATGCTAGGCAGCCAAGGAGGCCACTCTATGTTCCCAGCAGCCCAGCCCAAAGAATGAAGAAGCTTCAGCCTTTTTATACTCCCAGGTGCAGACAATCAGCCAGTCAATTGGTCCTGGAGTGTCATGGGATCTCCAGGCAGCCAATCGTCTGCGTGGGCTGACACACTTGGATCTGCATAAAAGAAGGCTGGCACAGGACTCCCAGCAGCCAGTCATCCACGAGTCCTAGCACTTTTGGGTTTGCATAAACATAGGGTAGTCTCACTTCCTCCAAGGCCCAGGGCCGTAACATCAATGCAAAAAGTTCTGAAAAGTAACACTATTACTCATTATTAATGTATTGTCTTGATGCATTCTCAATAATAGCTGTTTTTCTCCATCATCATTATTTTTTTCCACAAAGAAGAACCTGAATTAACATGGTCAATAATTAATTATTTAAAATAGGACTACACTACTGATGATTATGAGCATGACAGTATGACAGTCTTCTATAGGAGCTTCCACGTTCTGGCAACCCACAGATAAAATACTCTATTTTACTGAGATGCAAAAAGGCACAACTTACGCTGCCCATGTTTCCTGTTAGTGATCAGCTTCAAATCAAAACATGTCAATTTATATCTGTTAGGATGGGACTTCTTTCACAGTATTTCAGTATTAACTACTGAACGCAGCTGTCATTAGTGATCAGTTTCAGATAAGAATGTGTGAACTCAGAAAGACAGGAAGTGATTAGAAAAGAGTTAAAGAGAGAGAAAAGAGAGACGTTTTCTTTCAGATTAGACATACTAATGCTTCCAAACGAAATATGTAATTATCTTGTTTAGCTAATCATGCCGTTTCACTGACACTGTAATATTTACAGCTAAAATAAATGTAATTACTGAATAAACTTAAAATAAAAAAGGTAAGAGGTTAAAATGTATTTTGAAACCAGTTTATCAAAGACATGATACAAATTCCAATTTATATTCAAGTTTAAATACTTCAAACCTCAAAACACATTCATAGCCATCAATGATTGTTCTGTTGTTCACTGGTTTTAAAATGTTTTCTGAAGTTATGTATGTTGAGGTTACATGTTAGTTAGTTTCACCATACAAGTTATTTTGCACAGAAGGAAGTGAAGCAAAAATAAGTTGCAACATACAAACCACAAGTGTACATGCAACTTTTACCATGCACAGCCTCCATGATTGTTTTTGGTGATATTCTGCTCCTTTCTCATAGCAAAACTAGACTTGTCACAGTCAGCTTGGAGCGAGGAGCAAATGAAGGAAGATCCAAATTTCACTGTAAACCCCCAGCTGACAATAAAAACTGCTGGCTGGGTTTGTCTGAGCCTCCAGCTGGCCCAGAGCCGTGCTGCACAAGTTCGTGTGAGACCATAGTGGGAGCTGAAAAGCGCACCTCTGAGAATACAGAGCAAACTGAGACCTCCGACTCAGCCTCTGGATCCGAAAATTGAATTGAATTGCATTGAACCTGTGCCTCGTTCCCTCACGCTCCTGCCTGTGTATATATAGTGTCTGTTTGCATTTTCTTGTTGTCTCTCCATCAGTGTAGCTTGGTGAATATCTGTGTCTCTCTGCTCTTCATTCTCTGGTCCTCATCCCCCATGTAACCTCCTTATGTTTTTTCCTGCGTGTTGTTCTGTGAGTTATGGTTTCGGGTTTTGTTTGTTACTAGTTTTCCCAGTTTAGGTTTATGTTTAGTTCTGTTCTCGCCTTTGTTATTTTCACTTTCTACAATAAAGCTCCCTCTCATCACTTCAAGTGTCTGCATTTTGTGTCCTTTCACACAAACACCACACGACTGCTGCCGCAGCCGTGACAGGTAGTGTCTCAAAACTGCATTTAAATTACATTTACATTTTAGATCGCTGAATGCTTTTCCAAAATCTAAATAGATTTAATAAATAAAAATTGTAAAAATGGTACATCTTCCATCATATTTGATTATTAATAAAACAGTTATGGAGCTAATTAAACTGATTTAAATTAGTTATATATTATTTAAACAGTTCTTTTGCAATAACTGTATTTACTTTAAGTGCATATCCATATGAAATTGATCTCATAATTTGATATTATTATATCAAGAAACCAAACAGTATCATTTAAAAATGTTTTAGCAGTTCTGTAATTGTAATTATATTTAGCAGATCTATTGCAGAATTTTGCCTCTTTTCTGTGTTTGAGATTCTTCATCCATAAGAATAAAGTCAAACCTTTTCACTGACTTTACTGGATCCCATAGCTGTAAAACAGTTAATTCTATTTTGAAGTGTAGAAAAAAGTATTTAAAAACAATCCAACAGCTTCCATGTCTGCACATTGTTCAGCTTCTGTTGATCCAGACAGCGGCTTTCAAGCTTCAGGTCAGTGTATGCTTCTTTGAACAGACTGCAGTGTGTCCTGTTAGTGAACCGCCTCAGACAATGAAGTGCAAAAACCTTGGTGTTAGATTTTATTGATGAGGGGATAATAGACTCAAGAAGTTTATTGTCATTTCGTATGGTGTTACCCAGCCTGAAACGAAATACTGTTATTCACTAGCCTCTACAGTGCAATACAGTTTAAAAGAATACGTTTAAAAAAGAGCAGCAAAAAAAAGGCATAAATAGCATAAAATCTAAAAGTCGTTTCGCAGAAGGGGATGGTTAAATAAGGTAGCCTGTGTATCTGGGGAGTGTGTGTGTGTGTGTGTGTGTGTGTGTGTGTGTGTGTGTGTGTGTGTGTGTGTGTGTAGATGGGGCAACAGAGTCCGCTTGTTGACCTTACAGTGTAAGAATAAGAAACAAAACAACAACAAACAACCTTTATTTGTCACATACTGTACACAATTATACAGAGTACAACAGCTCGAGCTGTGGACAGGCTGCAGACATTCCAGGGCTTTGTTTTTACCATGAGGGGTCCTTATCCAGTAAGGGTCCTGGCTAGCCACTCCGTATGTTGACCAATAACTATTTACAAACACTGTTCACTAAAATGACTGCTTTCATATTTAAAAACTGGGTTTGTTTGAGAATATATACAAAAATATAATTAAAATAGTTACAGTTAATCTTTAAAGCTTTAACGTTTTAATAGTACAAATCTTGAAGACCTCTTCTTTACAATAAAGTCAGATAAGCCACTAAAACAATTAATACATTAAAAGAATGCTGAATAATAGCACCATTTCATGGTGAAAAATAAGAATACTGCTTCAGACTGATTTGTTGAACAGTTACACCTCCCCCCCCCCCTTTTTTTTTTGTACTATCATAATTTGTTTCAATAGGTTTTTGTTTTATTTATATAGTCCAAAGACCACCTCAAGAAATATCATCGGGTCTCCTTATTAAAGCTTCTCAAGAGTCACTACCTGAGCTATTCAGTTTTTGCTGGATCATTGAGGAACTTCAGTTAGTGTAACTCTGGGTCTTGTGCTGGTTTGTTGTGCTTCTTGTTATCTTGTGAAGAAACTTACCACCTCCCCTCTTGTGCAAAGAAACCTGTGGAGAGCAGCCTGTTGAAGAGAATCATTGGCATCTTGGAATTTGGATCATTGAGGCTGTGTATTGAGTTTTGGGATTGTTGGTTGCACATTTTGAAGCTTCTAAATAAATTAATTGTCCATTAAGTCCGTTTGAGTCCTGCTTTGCCATATAGCAAACCTCACAGCCTCTTTCAAGTGATTCTCCAAATGGCAGCAAATACAAAGATGGTGACTCACACACCTTTCCCTTGAGAATGTCATCTGAATACCAGTGTCTCTTGTAAGACATCTGTGAGGAAATGTATTGACCAAAGGTAAAATGTTGATATCTGGATGTTTAATCACTGTCTAAAGGTTTTGCTGCACTGAAATTTGTATAAACTTATATCCATTTACTTTATTTAAATAGATATTGAATAAATATCCATTTTGGATCATCTGGTGCAACTTCTACCAAGTCAAAAACTTGTCAAGTTCACATGAAAAAAGAAAAACTCCTAAATAAACATGTTCTATCAGAGCGTCTGCAGAATACAAAAGCAGAAAACACTCGCAGGGTTTATATAAGACACTATCTTTAAATCAAGAGATCATAAAAGAATACATGTGTAGTCCTCTGGTATAATGCAGATGAAACTAAAATAAATCAGTCAGTATTAGCTTTTTTACATTTTTCTGGTGGGAAATCACATTAAATAAAAGACCTTCAGGCATTTTAACATCAGCTCTTCTCTCCATGGATCTTTAGTGATGCAGTCTGTGTAGAAGCACTGAACACTTAAATCACCTGAATTTATGGACGTTAACATACAAACAATCATCTATTGTTGGTTCAGTCTGTCGAGGACGCTTTGAGCACTTGACTCGGCAGAACTCTAGCTCCGCTCTTTTCTCCAGTTGTTTCGCCTGCTGTTTCACGACCCTGAGATCAGCAAAGATTTCTTCCTGATCATTTTCTTCCTCTGCAGAGTAGGAAGAAGGGGTCGCTTTAAAAATAATCAACAAATAATTAACGGAATAGTTGCACTTTGTATGAAAGCTTCAAACTTTATGGTGGATTTTGTTAAGCTGTTGAGTTCTTTTCATTTTACAGTTAACTGTGGCTGCTTAACAATATTTAAGTGACATATAACAGAGATATAGTATATTTATAAAAACAAAAAAAAGCAATTTGACAAAAGTAAGGGAAAATAAGTTTTGTACCTTTTGTTTTGCTGTTTTGCTTTTTCCGTTGAGCACAGACTGCTGCTACAACTACAACTAAGAAAATTATAAGTGTTGAGAGAACACCACTGATCAGTGGCAAATGTCCTATTTCTTAGAAAGAAGACATAAAAAAAACGCACGATTAAGTCAATAAACGTGAAATGAAGAAAGGAGAAAATGACATCAATGGGTCTAGCTGTTTTTTCAGTTTCCCCTGTACCATGGGTCATTCCTCTTACCTACTGCAGTTTGTGGGGTTGTGGAAGGTTCAGTTGTTGGTTCAATGCACAGGATGTTATTGGCTTCATACACCCACCCTGATACTTGTGTCCCATTGACTGAAGTGCAGTTGATGAAAATGAAGCCTATGAGCAAAAAAAAAGACAATTTCTCACAAATTTAAAAGTAATATAATTGTCAAAGTTGTAATTATCACCTTTTTCACTCACCACAGGTAGATAGCCTCTGTTCTTTGGAGACTTTACTAACGAGGTTTTTGACAGAGCAGGCCAGATGTCCTGAGACGTGCTGCTTCAGAGTGATGACGTTAGTCTTCATATTTCCAGAAAGGATCTCAGCATCTGTCAGTGTGCGTCCATCCAGAGTCCAGCTGTACTGAGGACTGTCCCCTCCCTCAGAGGAACAGGACACCCTCCTCTCTCCCTGGGACAGACACTCAGAGACCAACAGGACAGAGGACACAGGAGCTGAGAGAAACACACAGATGAATTTAGATTTTACATCAGAATCTGTGGAGATAATGATGATATATAGATTACCAAAACAATGTTAAATTGGTTGCTGTTATTTCCCAATAGGTGAAAAAATATCTTGAATAAACAACTGTAAAGTTTGCAGGTCATTACTTATACTCTCCCAATAGAGAACAGGGAATGCACAAACTATATGTATCAGAAATGTTGTGAGATATATAGATTACAAAAACAATGTATAATTTGCATCTATTAATCACTTATTATCACAACATTTACCTTGAAAAAACAACTGCAAAATCTGCACACCTGATGATTTTCCATCTGAATCAAAGGTTTGAAGGGTATAATCACCACTGTCTGTCCTGCTCAGGTTAGTGATCCTAAATGTTCCATTACTAGGAAAAAAGACAGATCTATGTACTATGGTATTAGAGAGAATCATTTTCTCTCTCACATCTAGTATTTTTAATGAATTCTTTAACAGTTGGTATCTAGATATTTCTGAGGTGCTGTCCATAAGCTGGATGTCCACAGTTCCTCCCAAAGCTCCATAACACTGAGCTCCATCCTGTCTGCCATCACAGTGAGTTTCCACACCTGCAAAGTTTGAAACATTAAAAAGAAAAAGAAAGTGATTCTTTAGTTTCTGCCAAATAAATCACAATAAAATTAATTAATATAATAATATAATAATAATATAATAAATTAATATTTTCAGCAAACCCAAATTAATTTGTGTGTAGACTTTTACCTATTAAAATGTTTTTTATTACCATGTACTTACTTAATACAAAATTGTTATTTTTGGATAATCCAGTGTTTTGATTAGCTGTGTATAAAATTATGAAATGTATCAAGTTATTTTTAATAACACTACTGCCATGAGTACATAAGCTCTGATTATTTCACTCTGAGTAGGTGCAGGTAATAGAGCCTCAAGAGCACACATTTAATCGATAATATACTCACAAAGTTAACACAGTAATGTTTTTAACATTACTGTTAGAAATGTTAGTTATTAGGTGAATAACTAAGAAAAACAGTTAAACAGATGCTCCACTGTACAATGTGTTGGCACTTAAAACAACAACACTGAAGTCATGTCTGTGGAAGACCATTATAGTGAGCAAAGTTGCTACTCTCCTTTTTTTCCAGAGTCACTGGATAAAAAACAAACTAAAGCTCTGCTCAAATGTTCACAAATTAAATATGTAGCCAAAAAAGAAAAAAAGAAAAGAAATGCAAGAGCATTTTTTTTCGAGTATTAGTACAGTTCCTTTAACGCCCCTAAGGACAATGTCCAACTTTATGTACTGATTTTTAAAAAATTGTATTGCTTCAAAACACATTGGTGATCAAGAAAATCAAGAAAAAATGACAACTAATAATATAGTTATCATTTTTAATAAAATGCCACATGAAAAACCCAGAACAGCTTACCATGAGACACCCCCAGTAGAATCACCATAAATCCAACCACTGCTTTCATTGTTTGATGACGTGCAGACAGCAGTTAATAGTCAGAAATGGCTCCTGATCAGCCTCTTTTTAAAAGCTCATCACATTAAAAACAGAAGCAAAACTAACATCTTCATTACTTAGCAGAAATAAAAGGAACCTCACACAGCTTCCACAGACTTTTTTTTATCATTACTCATACTGTCATTGGACTATTTTCAACATCTGTAACAAAATAACACTGTCCTTCCCATGATGGCAGTAGACTAATAAAGTTTAGTTTAGTGCAGTTTAACAGCATTCATGTTTATATCTCATCTAAAGTGAATTCTTGTTATATCTTATTTTAATTTAGTTTTTAATTTGTTTTAGTATCTAATACATCATATTTACATCCACGAGGGAAGCAGACACTTTTGAACAGCTTTGAACATAAAAAAAGAATTAAGGATTGTTTTTTAGGATGACTGTTGGTTTGAGTGGTTGTTATTGTTGCCAAAATTAAATTCCAATGAGAGAAACATCTCATCGCTCATCCAAGTGACTTCTTCATTCTCAGCTGACTAAATGTTTCCTACCTTATAAATAGTACAGTTACATAATGACCGAAATTACCCCCATTGCCTAAGCCAAACGCCCAGTATTATGAGCACTGATCAACTGCCATGAGTACTATTCACGGAGAGTTGGGAACTGCTGCAATCATCACAACATTGTAAGATGGTGTGGCAGAGGTGTGGTCCCTGGCTCAGCTGCAGGGGAGGGGTGGGGCAGTGAGCTCAAGGGGGCAGTGCCAAGGAGGCTGGAGGGACAAGTGGCGGTTATTTAACTAATGAGGTTTCTCCCTTTATATATAGTGAAGCTGGAGACCTAAGGGAGGAGCATGCACTGACGACTGACTGGGAAGTTGATGAACTGTGTACAGAAATGTCCAGCCATATGTTTGTGGTGCCTTAATAAACACTCCCCAAGCATTCAAACATACCAGTGTGTCAGGTCTATCATTACAGATGGTGAAAGATGTACTCTTAGAAACACTGGTTTCAGGAGGGAGTCAAAGAGGCCATTCATGTAAAAAAGGAGCAATCAACTGTGGAGACTTTAGACTACGTCTCTCGCCATCTTACAGTTCTATGATTGCAGCCATTCCCCAACTCTCTGTGAATGTTTCATCACTATTTAGCCTCTCACTATTCAAATAAGCAGACAGATTTCACACAAACTCCTCTATTCTACTCAAATGCAAACAACATGGACAACATAACTGACCATGATTCCTGTAAGTGATCAGACCTCGTTAATTTATTTAAAAAAAATAAATTTTACATTTAAGATAAAAGCCTTCTGACTCATGTTCATTCTGAGAGGAGGAGAGGAGACGCTCTTTGCTACTGTTTACATGTTTGGCTCATGATCACATATTACACAATGGAACCACCAAGAAAAAAAGGAAACTTTCTCCAGGCTACAATCGTTTTGATCCCATAACGTCAAACAAGGTATATGTTTTTTTCTTTCTCGTGTTTATGTATTCCTTTTTTTTGTTTGTTTATTTTTATTACTTTGTTTTGTTTATGTATTCCTACCTGATTAGAACCTTGTGGAAGAGTGTTTTTCCAAAGCAGGAGAATGATTTCAAAGAGACAAAATCAATCATTAACTCATCACTACTCTGTTTTTCCAGAAGAGAGCTCAGCATCTGTCAAGAAAAAAAGAATCGGGGGGACGGACTGAGAATAATGGAGGAAACCATTTTTCATGTATACTACAAGGTTTTAAGACTGTATTTAATTCCTAAAATTTCCACTTTTAGGAAAAAGTTTTCAATCACAGAAATGTGTTTAGGTGACAGAATAAGTATAAGATCAATTATGGTTTTGTATTTTTAATCTCTAAACTCTCTCTAAAATAAAATAAATAAATAGAAATAAAACACTATAAACCTCTGCCAAACAGAAATGGTCAGATAAGCAGGTGTGTTGGGCACTAAGTATTTACACACACCCTGTGTTATAGTGTTTCTTTTCATATTTAAAATCTTTGATTAATGAAGAATATACACAAAATTACAAAATATGCTTTTGGCATGTAGGAATTTGATGTGAAAAAAATTACAATTAAACAGATTCTCAACATTTCAGTCCAAAGCAAGCTCAAAATTCTTTTCATGACATAAAATCCCATAAAGTGCCATGATAGCATAATGTGTTTACATGACAAAAGTACAGAACAAGAAGATTTATGTTGACACCAAAGAACAAAACTAAAGAACAGACCAACAGTTGCGTCTCAAATAATGAAACTCATTGCCTTTTTTACTTTACATTGAAGAATTTCTCTGTTATTTTATATATAATTTAACCATTTTTGCCTGCTGAAATATTTCTGTCCAATTTATTGCCTATAGTAGCACAGAAAAGGGCAAATTCAATGCCATGACATAATTAAATCTACAGCTACTGGACAAATTAACCTAAAAAGCTCCTGCCATCTCAACCAAAGTAACTAGTGCTGATCCTTTCCTGTTAAAGTGTAAAAGTGTAAAAGCTTGAATGCAATCCCTTTATGAACCAGTAGAGAGAAACCTCACACCTACCAATATGTTTGTCCAGACGTTAAAAGTAATGTCGTTATATTGTTTACATAGCAATAGGGTCTCTCTTCTTCATAGCATCATTTCTAGTGCAAAATCATAACTAATGATTCTGTTTGACCTATTTTTAAGTGCAGAAATACATGTTTCTGTTTTTGACATACAGTATTTCCACAGATTCAATCATAGTCATATAAAGGTCCTCTTGTTTGACAGTAAGTTGAGTTATGTGCACTGTATAAAAATTAGATTCAAACTACATTTTACCTTAAAAAAACAGCTAACATATAAATATAACAATAAAAAAAAAAAAGTTAACGCTTTTTTAAAAATTGAATTATTAATCGTAATTATTCATTAGCACCACTTACAAAGTGGTGAAATAAATTGGAGAAAGCTTTTGTGTGATGTCATAATTCACTTACAGTCAACTTCATTAAAACAATGAAGCTGACTGAGTGAATTCTGTTCTTTAGTTGCATGAGAAAATAGACGTGTGAAACAATGTAGAAGTTTGAGAATATTTTAGCAACACTGAGAGCCTCAGTTTCACCCTGAGGTCTCACCATATGAGGAGATATGTTCATTTTACACCGCTACTATATGAAGGAAGTGAAACGCAGACAATGGTCAACATACAAGCTGCAGGGACACAAGCAGCTTTCCCACAGAGTCCATCTTCATTTTATCCTGTCAATGTCCCTAGAGTCAGATCCACACTGATGAATATGTGGCCCTGTTAGTTATAATTAAAACAGTTATATTTATTTTCAAACTTCTTTAGGTTCATTCATAGACACACTAAAGTGATAAAGCCAAAACCCACAACGTTTGATATATATTTTAATATATTTCTAACTACAGCGATATATATA
>NW_024582371.1:4749605-4751363 GCF_018398535.1 Haplochromis burtoni
GACTGTCCAAGCTGGGGCTCGAACTGGCAACCTTCCGATTACAAGGTGACCTCCCAACTCTTGAGCCACAATCGCCCATCAGGCATAAGAGGTGCATGAAGGGTACATTATACAGATTATCATTATTTGTAGTCTTCTAATTCAGAACAGGGAATGTGCAAAATATATGTATCTGAAATTATGTACACTATGTTATATAGATTACCAAAATAATGTTGCATTTACGTCTATCAAAGGCTCCATTTCCCAACATTTACCTTGAAAAACCCCACACGCCTGGTATTCTTCCATCTGAATCAAAGGTTGGAAGGATATTTTTACCACTGTCATTCCTGCTCAGGTTATTGATGCTAAATGTTCCATTACTGGGACAAAAGAGATACCTGTGTGCTATGCCATTAGAAATCACCTTATTATCTTTCACATTTAGTAGTTTGAAATAACTCTTTAACAAACTGTATTGGGATTTTTCTAAGGTGCTGTTCATTAGCTGAACATCCAAAGCTCCTTAACACTGAGCTCCATTCTCCATTCACACTAATTTTCCACACCTTCAAATGAAAAAGCAAAATTATAGCAAATTTAAGTGGTTAGTCAATAACAGAAGGGCTGTGGCAGCATTTGCAAATGTTTACATAAAACAGATAAAATTTTTAATGTGTATATTGTTTGTCTGTTCCAGTGCAAACTATGCAAACAGGCATTTGTTGTAGTGCAGAAGAGCATTGCACAAGTCTGTGACTTCAGAGTTCAGAGTTCATATGAACCTGAAGCTACAGCATGGCTGTGTTTGCTTTAACTGCATATTCATTTTGAAATGATCTCAGAATAAGGCATTCATATTTAAATTAAACCAAGCAACATACGTTGAAAGTATTCAACACATCTTTAGCTGAATTTAGGTTTTTTCTCTCATGGTGAGCTACTACACTTCTTTCATGTGTTCCTTCATTAATACTTAATACTTGTATATGTTAATATGTTTTGAAGCCACAGGAATTAGTACAGTCAATTAGATACATTTGACTGGTGATCCAGTCAGCAACTTTTTCTCTTTTTCTCTTTACTTTAACTGCATCTTCATGTTAAATATGCAGTTAAAGTAAGTATAAGATCCGTTGTGGGGTGTGTACTGCTCTTATTACACGGCAGCCCCAGTGTGTCCTGGTAGCAATCAGCCTGAGAGCAGAACGGTTGAAAATGTCAATGTCAGGTTATGATGAATTGGTTCTAGTTTTTGGTTCTAGTTTTTTACTTTTCATACGCTGAGAGGACAAAAGAAAGTGACGTTGTTTTTAGCAACCCTTTTAGCCTTCAAGAAAATTTTGTATTTTTAATCTCTAAACTCTCTCTAAAATAAAATAAATAAATAACAATAAAACACAGTAAACCTCTGCCAAACAGAAATGGTCAGATAAGCAGGTGTGTTGGGCACTAAGTCTGTTATAGTGTTTCATTTCATATTTAAAATCTTTGATTAATGAAGAATATACACAAAATTACAAAATATGCTTTTGGCATGTAGGAATTTGATATGAAAGAAATACAATTAAACAGATTCTCAACATTTCAGTCCAACGCAAGCACAAAATTCTTTTCATGACATAAAATCCCATAAAGTGCCATGATAGCATAATGTGTTTACATGACAAAAGTACAGAACAAGAAGATTTATGTTGACACCAAAGAACAAAACTAAAGAACAGACCAACAGTTGCGTCTCAAATAATGAAACTCATTGCCTTTTTTACTTTACAT
>NW_024582371.1:4751388-4754113 GCF_018398535.1 Haplochromis burtoni
TGAAGAATTTCTCTGTTATTTTATATATAATTTAACCATTTTTGCCTGCTGAAATATTTCTGTCCAATTTATTGCCTATAGTAGCACAGAAAAGGGCAAATTCAATCCCATGACATAATTAAATCTACAGCTACTGGACAAATTAACCTAAAAAGCTCCTGCCATCTCAACCAAAGTAACTAGTGCTGATCCTTTCCTGTTAAAGCG
The DNA here is from genome assembly GCF_018398535.1 of Haplochromis burtoni. Taxonomy (NCBI): domain Eukaryota; kingdom Metazoa; phylum Chordata; class Actinopteri; order Cichliformes; family Cichlidae; genus Haplochromis; species Haplochromis burtoni. The sequence goes on from NW_024582371.1 coordinate 4,751,596, forward strand.
TAAAAGTGTAAAAGCTTGAATGCAATCCCTTTATGAACCAGTAGAGAGAAACCTCACACCTACCAATATGTTTGTCCAGACGTTAAAAGTAATGTCGTTATATTGTTTACATAGCAATAGGGTCTCTCTTCTTCATAGCATCATTTCTAGTGCAAAATCATAACTAATGATTCTGTTTGACCTATTTTTAAGTGCAGAAATACATGTGTCTGTTTTTGACATACAGTATTTCCACAGATTCATAGTCATATAAAGGTCCTCTTGTTTGACAGTAAGTTGAGTTATGTGCACTGTATAAAAATTAGATTTGAACTACAGTTTACCTTAAAAAACAGCTAACATATAAATATAACAATAAAGTTAACGCTTTTTTAAAAATTGAATTATTAATCGTAATTATTCATTAGCACCACTTACAAAGTGGTGAAATAAATTGGAGAAAGCTTTTGTGTGATGTCATAATTCACTTACAGTCAACTTCATTAAAACAATGAAGCTGACTGAGTGAATTCTGTTCTTCAGTTGCATGAGAAAATAGACGTGTGAAACAATGTAGAAGTTTGAGAATATTTTAGCAACACTGAGAGCCTCAGTTTCACCCTGAGGTCTCACCATATGAGGAGATATGTTCATTTTACACCGCTACTATATGAAGGAAGTGAAACGCAGACAATGGTCAACATACAAGCTGCAGGGACACAAGCAGCTTTCCCACAGAGTCCATCTTCATTTTATCCTGTCAATGTCCCTAGAGTCAGATCCACACTGATGAATATGTGGCCCTGTTAGTTATAATTAAAACAGTTATATTTATTTTCAAACTTCTTTAGGTTCATTCATAGACACACTAAAAGTAAGCCAAAACCCCACAACTTTGATATATATTTATATATTTCTAACACTACACGAATACATTAATATATACAAATATATAATAATCACATATACATTACATAATATAAATAAATTATATATATATACCTATACACAGTGTTGGGAGTAACGGAATACAGTGTCCGCCGTTCGTATTTAAAAACAAATATGAGTAACTGATATTTCCGTTACAGTTCCCGTTTAAAAAGTATGGATTTCAGAATAACAGTTACTTTCGTTGTAAATAAATGATTACACGGCGGTACGTCCCTGTTTACTATATTGTGCGGGTCAGGACTGTTTGCGGTGTGATTTGACACCGCATAGTTCTGTTGTTCCCATTCATTTACAAAGTTTTTATTGTTATTTAAGGAATTTTGAATCAGGATAATATACATGACTAAATATTCTTATCTGATCTCCAAAATATGATTACAAAGCTGCAAGCATAACATTTTTAAATTGCTTTTGATACAATATGAAACTTCCACAGTCACCTCCTAACCGTTTTCATTTTCATTGATCCTCAGTTCAGTGTCCAGTGCTGATCACGAGTGAGTTCAGTTCACTAAAGCTCAGACTCAGACTTAAGGTTTATGTTCTCTGTTTCACACCTGAGGCTGTGAAAGAAAAAAAAATCAATTATAGCAAAATAAATACTTTTACAATTACCCATCAAATTATGGCACTGAAATGATGTAATTGTATATCAACCTCTTTTGATCACTGGCCGCCTTGTTAGAAATCTTCTTAAGACGCTTCAGTTCCCGATACACAACACAGCATGACACTGCTATCAGGGGAGATCCCAGTGCAGCAAAGACTAGCCTCAGGTAAGGAAAACTGTGTGCTGAGAGAAGAGAACACAGTGATAATTATAAGTACAGTACTTACAATTTATTCAAGCGTAAACTTTGGTAAGACTTTGGTATTATTATGGTTAACTAACTGTAAATATATAAATGTTTGGGCACAACCCCCACACACTAAACTATTATTTAAACTAAATAAAGAGATGGTGAAAGAAAACTGGAACAATGGGGGAAAACACTCAAACGTGTAGCGTGGTCCTCCAGGTTCCTCCTCCTCCCTGCCGGTCTACCCATGAGCTCAACAAACTTGTACAATATTTATAGATGCTGTAGACAGAGTTTATTAACATTGTTTTAATGTTACTATTATGTTATAAAAACAGTTTAGATGATGTTTACAAATCTGTTAATTTTTTGTGACATTATAATTTTTATTGAATAAAAATTAACTTAAAAGTACTTGACTATGACTTTACTAACTTATTAACCAAGGTATGATGAAGTATTACCTACATGTTTTTATTTGGCTTTGACTAAAATGAAAATTCAAAGTAAATGTAAAATGTTGTCAACCCTGTTTGCAACATAGAAGATCCCAATATGAAACAGGTCATTATCTGACCTGACCCAGTTCCTAAACACGTCACACCCTGTGATGAAAGCCAAACAAAGGCTATTATTCCCCCAGGAAGCTAAAACGGACTGGACTCGCTTCTCTGCCTCTTATGAACTTCTACAGAGTGACAACAGAAAGTGTCCCCTGTCTTAGTATGACGGTGTGCTTTTAACAGTGTCTTCTTTGTGCTTATATGCAAGTGTGTGTGTGTGTATAT
>NW_024582371.1:4754133-4756219 GCF_018398535.1 Haplochromis burtoni
TATATATATATATACACAACGACAATAAAAAGGATTCTTCTTCTATTATAATGCATACATGTCATAGGTTAATATGGTCATACAGTGCGGCTCAGGATATTCTATCACCAAGTGGAAAGTTTCAGTGTGCCTTTAAAGTGTAGGTGGTAGTTAAAGTGTAGTTACTGGGAAATAAAAGATTATTAAATCATAAAAAGTAATAGCAGCCCATGTGTGGCTAAATAACCAATAATACCTATACATAGACAAATACTATATCAGCATAGACTGTTCACTGTACACTTGCATCTTTCTTTCCATATGTTTTTCTGCATTTCTGCTTCTATCATTTGTTGCACAAGTGATGTGTACTATGTTTAACAGTTTAACAGTTACATGTCTGATTATCTTTATAATAACATCAACACTATTCAATAAAGAGTAACTTACATAACTTCCTTTCAGCTTTGTCATTGCCTTTAACATCCAGGGTGAAATTAATGTTTTTCTCTCGGACTCCACCTGAATTAAAGACCTCAATGCTGTATTGACCTGAATCATTCCTCCTCAGGTTTGTGATCTTGATTGTCCCATTCCTGATTAGAAACTGTAGTCTGTTGTTAAATTTTTTGTCTATTGTTATTGTTTCTTTCTTCAGATTGAACACAATTATATTCACGGTGGGAAGCATCTTCAAACATGTCACTTCACGGCCACTAGCATCAGTCATCACTTGGATATACACAGTTCCTTTAAGAAGAGGAGAGCACGGACATGTGTTCGTCCTGAGGTCACATGTGGTCTCATCGACTGGAATGAGAGCTGGAAAAAACATATTTAATAGAACATGAGGTGAAATTATTCACACTACAAATGTGAATGTTTGGCTTCTTTATGAGGACAATCTTACCTTGAGTTCCTCCTGCTAGTAGCACAATAATAAAAAACTGTTCCATGCTCTTCATTCACCCACACTGTGGTTTCAATCTTTCAAAGCTTCTAGAAAATTATGTACAAATCTGGATGTAAATCTGCTGCAAACCTGAGTCCTAACTGATAGGAAACAGTAAATGATATAGACAGGTTATTTTCACAACAGCAGGAAATGAACTGCATGTCTACGTGTTGTAGCGACCTGATTTCAAGAAATATCCATCAAATGCGAATAAACAATTTTCCCCTTGCTCTTGTAATTAAATACACAAAACTGAATCTAAACAATACACACTTTCAAATGTGTGTCAGGCACACACAATTTTTTCTTCACGTTTACTTTTGAGAAAAAACGTGCAACATCTGAAGTGATAAGTTAAGTTACAAATCGTCTAGAGGTTCCTGTGGTGAGAGCTTTATTGCATAACAGTCTTTACAGGATGTCCATGACAGATGTCTTTTTATGTTTGGAGGTTTGCAGAGTTTGCTTTCTGAAATGAAGGGAGCGAACTGATGTAGAAAGAATAAAATGTAAGCAACCTGTGAAAAAGCAGCTTATTAAAAGGATGCAAATCATTAGCACAACATGAAACAGTGAGGCAATGCTGTCCAACAAACAAAGGAGACTTTTATCTACCAAAAGAGGCTGAATTCAATATGAGAATTTCAGCTACACAACTCACAAGTATTTGGTAACAAGCACAGATAAAACTGTAAATTATATTTCCAGTGGTAAGTCACCTGTGGATAGAAAAACTGTGTAATAACATAACAAGATTTGAAATGTCACTGAGAATATAGTAAAATAAATAAACATAAATAAACACGGCATGATTCTGCAATGGAAGCAAACATTACAAATCTTCACTTTGTAATGTTTTCAGTAAGAACAAAGAGTGATGGTGAACATGAATAAAAAAAGAATCAAGAAAATCTGTGTTTCGTCAGGGAAAAGAAGGATGTAATTAGCTTACTTACATTTGAATGGATGCACATAGCAGCACAGGCTAAGAAAGTAACATGTAAGTGCTCAGCTGGAAGTGAGAAAAGCTCATCTGTGAAAAAAAAAAGACCCGTGTATGGGTACTTCCTGCATTACAGAACAGAGATGGAACTGTGTGTGTGGTCCAGGGCTTTTATAGACACTGAGGCTACGCTGACTTTTATTTTGCAT
>NW_024582371.1:4775740-4782238 GCF_018398535.1 Haplochromis burtoni
TCTGATAAACCTCTAAGACAGTTCTTTCTGTATATGTGGAAAGCTGAAAAGGAACACCAGCACATATTTCACATAATCTACGTGGTAGAAATAAAAGGAACCCCTCAGAGCTTGTGCAGACTTTTTACTTATTGCTCACACTTTCACTAAACTACTTTTAGATCTGTAACAAGTTAACACTATCTTGCCCATCACTTAGTGTGTACTAATACAGTACTCCCCTTTCTATAATTCAACTGTTTATATCTCATCTTAAATGGGAAAATAAATATTTGATGGTCCACAGTATTAAATGGAGCAGATCATCTACGAGCACAACTGACTGAGCAGTATCAGGGTTACATAATAGATCATTACCCTCTAAAGTCAGAACTATGAAAATATTTTTTAAATTCACATTTTTTTAATCTATTTGCATTCATGACTTTCAAATTAATAATATTTACTGCATGCAGTATTTTTTTCTATTTATTGCTTACAGTAGCGCTGCATGTGTCTGATTTAATACATCAGCTTATTTGGGGAAAAAAGTCATCCTTATAATATCGTGGTCTCAAAACCCATGTACCAAATATTATACGCACGGCCTTAAAAGGACAAATTCCCTGCTGTGACATAATTAAAACTACAGTTGCTAGAAGACTCATCTCAGGTCAAGAGTTCATCCAAATTTAAATGCAACACCTCCATAAACCAGTAGAGGGAAACCTCACACCTACCCATATGTACAGGTCCAGATCATTAATTTAATTTTAATGTTTACACAACAATAAATGCTCCCTTCTTCTTACCTTGTTGGATTAATTGTATTTCTTGTGCAAAATCATAAGTATAATTCTGTTTGATCTATTTTTAAGTGCAGAAATACATATTTCTGTTTTTGGCTTATAGTATTTCCACAAATTCAGTCATACTCATCCTAAGTAAGAAAGTATTTCTGAAGGTCCTTTTGTTTTACACAGTAAGCTGAGTTATGTGACTAAGTAGGAATTGGATCTGAACTACATTTTACCTTAAAAAGCAACTAACATATAACAATAAAGTTACATTACCACTTCTTCTTAATGAAATTATTATTATTATTATTTACAGTCAACTTTATTAAAACAGTTACATTATTCTTCAGTTGCATGAGAAAATAGACGTGTGAAACAATGTAGAAGTTTGTGAATATTTTAGGAACACAGAGCCTCAGTTTCACCCTGAGATCTCACCATACAAGGAGATATGTTCATTTTACACCACTACCATATGTAGGAAGTGAAACGCAGACAATGGTCAACATACAAACTGCAGGCCCACAAAGAGCCCAGCTATTGTACTTTTATTTCTCTTCATTTTTTCCTGTCAGTTTTCCTAATGTCAAATCCACACTGATAAATATGCCATCCTATTAGTTATAATTAAAACACAATTTTCAAACTTTTTTTATTCATACAAAGTAATATATGAATTAAATGAGGCACTAAACACAAGGTTTGATATATCTTTTAATATATTTCTAACTAGAGTGAAATATTTTTTTTAAAAATGCCTACTTACTCACTGAAAAATACTTTTCCCATTCATTTACAGTGTTTTTATTGCTTTTAAGGAACTTTGAATCAACATAATATACATGACTCTATATTCTTATGTGGCCTGTAAAGTATGATCACATAGCTACAAGCATAAAATTTGTATTGTTTTCAAGTCTTTTTCAACATTAAACACATACAATATGAAACTTCCACAGTCACCTCCTGATGTTTAAGCAGCTTGGAAAAGAAAGCAACTGGACTTCTTTAAGTTTCATGAAAATGTTTCATCTGTGGTCCAAGAGGCATCTTCACTTCTAAAAACAAATGGTGGAGAGTCCCAGGTGTTTAAACCCTGGTAGGAGTTGTCCCTTATGAGCGTCATTGACCCACGATTGATCGTGTGCTTCATTGCATGAGCCAAGGTGTTTAAAAAAACAAAGCATGAGTCCTTACCACCAGAGGTTTTGAGTGAAACCACCCTAAGCCCTTACCTAAAACTATTATGTGACCCATCACTTGACAAAGCAGGGATTGAGGAACCTGGGAAAGGATCTAAAAACTGGGTTGTAGGTGGCAGACACTTGGTGTTGTAATGGTAATGACTTACACCTTGGGTCATGTGATGACAGACATGATTATTAGTGGGTCAAAGACCTTCTTAAGTGAAACACTCCACCATTTGGTTTCAGAACTGAAGAGGTTTGTCGGATGAGAGGTGAAGCGTCTTCAAGAAACTCAGCGAAGTCCAGTTGCTTTCAATCCAAGCTCCTTAGACTACCATGACCTGGATGACTGAGAACCTACACAGACATACTTCTGATTGTTGTTTTTGAATCTCCTTTTTTTTAAAATTTCATTGATCCTCAGTTCAGTGTCCAGTGCTGATTATGAGAGAGGTCAGCTCACTAAATCTCAGACTCACACTTAAGGTTTATATTCTCTGTTTCACACCTGAGGCTGTGAAAGAAAGAAAAAACAATTATAGCAAAACAAAGATTTTTACAATTACCCATCAACTGATGGTATTCACTGGAATTATGTAATTGTTTATTAACCTCTTTTGATCATGGGCCGCCTTGTTACTAGTCTTCTTAAGATGCTTCAGTTCCCGATACACAACACAGCATGACACTGCTATCAGGGGAGATCCCAGTGCAGCAAAGACTAGCCTCAGGTAAGGAAAACTGTGTGCTGAGAGAAGAGAACACAGTGATAATTATAAGTACAGTACTTACAATTTATTCAAGCGTAAACTTTGGTAAGACTTTGGTATTATTATGGTTAACTAACTGTAAATGTATAAACGTTTGGGCACAACCCCCACACACTGGGTACCCTTAAGCCTTGTTTCTTAAGATGTAGGGATGTGAGTTGATGTATTTCACGTCAATCTTTTTCTAAAACTAATCAAGTAACTTTAGTGACTAAATTAAATAAAGAGATGGTGAAAGAAAACTGGAACAATAGGGGAAAACACTCAATCGTGTTGCATTGCCCTCCAGGTTCCTCCTCCTCCCTGCCGGTCTACCTGTCAGAGTCCTGGGTCTGTATGTGTATGTGGAGTTGTTTAGTATCTATTTTCCATGTTATGGCTGTCTATGTTTTGAGTTTCTATTTGTAGGTCCTATGTTTTGGCCCCGTTGCACCTCATGTTATCCTGTGCTCCCTCTGCTCTGTCTTGTAATTCCCTGCTGGTGTGTTCCCTCTGTGTAAGGCCCGTGTTTCTTAGTCTGTGTCTTTGCATGTGTGTTGAGTGTCCTGTTTTATTGTGAAGGTCTGTGTTCTGTCTCAGTGTATTCAGTTTGCATCCTCCCTGTCTCGTCAGATTCATTAGGTTCAGCTGTGTCTCCCTCCTGTGTGCAGTTTCCTTGTTTCTTAGTTCTGTTTCTCACCACCCTCGCGTTTGGTTGTATGTCATTCTCCTACAATAAAGCTCACTCACACATCAGCCAATGCCTGTGCTTTGGGTCCTTCACAAACACCACATGACACTACCCATGAGCTCTACAAACATCTATGATATTTATAGATGCTCTAGACAGAGCTGCTTAGCATTGTTTTAAAGTGACTATTACTTTACAATAACAATTCAGATAATTTCATAAAAAATTAACATATTTTTACACATTATAATTTTATTAAAAAATAAAATAACTTAAAAGTATTTAACTATGAGTTTACCATTTAAGTCAGCTTGTCATGGGGTTGAGGATTCACTACTATATAACTAATAGTTAACATTATTACATGTTATTTAATACTTCATTAAGTGACCTCCATACAAGTATTAAGAACTTCAGCTTTGTTTCTTCCATAGCCTTTGCATGTTAACACTTTCTGATTCACACGTTCTTATCTTTTATTCTTATATTCTTCTGGTGAAGCACATTGTGAAGGAAACTAGTAGATAGATAAATAGTATTCTTATTTTTATCTTTCACTAAACCTGACCATACCACACCAGAGCTGGTAGTGTTACACACTGAAGAAAAACCACACTGAAAACTTGTGCTGAACGAGGGCAAATTCCTGTCACAAAACCGCATCTGCTAAAATATTTCTTCTTCACAGCTTAATGTACTCATTTAATGCAACTAATAATAATCAGTGACCAAGTGGAAAGTTTCAGTGTGCCTTTAGAGTTTAGGTGGTATTTACTGGGTAATAAAAGATGATTAAATCATAAAAATGAATAGCAGCCCATGTGTGGCTAAATGACCACAAATACCAATAGAGAGACAAATACTGCATCAACATATACTCTGTTCTATTCTGTTCACTGTACATTTCCATCTTTCTTTCCATATGTTTTTCCCCCATTCTAGCTTCTATCATTTGTTGCACAAGTGATGTTTACTGTGTTTAACAGTTCTACTGCCACATGATGCTTACATTTGTAATTAACTTTATAATAACATAAAAACTAGGCAATAAAAGGTCACTTACATAACTTGCTTTCAACTTTGCTGTTGTCTTTAACACCCAGTGTGAAATAAATGTTTTTCTCTTGGACTCCATTTGAATTAAAGACCTCAATGCTGTATTGACCTGAATCATTCTTCTTCAGGTTTGTGATCTTGAATGTCCCGTTCTTGATTATAAACGTTAGTCTGTTGTTAAATTCCTTGTCTGTCATTATTTTTTCTTTCTTCAGACTGAACACAGTTTTTGTCTCATTGGGAAGCACCTTCAAACACTTCATTTCATGGCCACTAGCATCAGTCATTACTTGGATGTACACAGTTCCTTCAAGAAGAGGAGAGCATGGACATGTGCTCGTCCTGAGGTCACATGTGGTCGCATCAACTGGAAAGAGAGCTGGAGAAGATGCATTTAATAGAACATGAGGTGAAATTATTCACACTACAAGTGTGAATGTTTGGCTTCTTTATGAGGACAATCTTACCTTGAGTTCCTCCTGCTAGTAGCACAATGATAAAAAACTGTTCCATGCTCATCATTCACCCACGATGTGGTTTTAATCTTTCAAAGCTTCTAGAAAATTATGTACAAATCTGGGTGTAAATCTGCTGCAAACCTGAGTCCTAACTGACAGGAAACAGTCAACGGGAGATGATATATTTAGTTATTTTCAAAGTTAGGAAATCAACTTTCACTTCTGCTTGCCAACAAAAAGACTCAGATGAGTTGTTTGCTTTTTGTAGTGACCTGATCTCAAGAAATATCCATCAAATGCAAATAAACAATTTCCCCCTCACTTTTATACGCAAAACGAAATCCAGACAAAACACACTTTCAAAAGTGTGTCAGGCACACATACTTTCTTCACATGTACTTTTGAGAAAGAACATGCAACATCTGAAGTGACACGTTAAGTCACAAACAGTTGTTCCTGTGGGGAGAGCTTTATTGCTTAAGAGTCTTTACAGGGTGTCCAAGAGAGACATAATTTTATGTTTGTAAGTTTGCAGAGTTTGCTTTCTGAAAGGAAGGAAACAAATTGCCGTAGAAAGAATAAAATATAAACAACCTATGAAAAAGCAGCTTACTAAAAGGATGCAAATCATGAGCACAATATGAAACGGTGAGGCAATGCTGACCAACAAACAAAGAAGCCTTTTGTCTACCAAAGGAGGCTGAATTCAATATGAGAATCTCAGCTACACAACTAAATAATAAACAACAATAATCAATAAATAAATGAACATGACGTGATTATGCGATGGAAGCAAACATTACAGATCTTCACTTTTCTAATTAGCCTCAGGCTAATTAGCAGGCCTTTAGCATGAGGAGTGATGATAAACATGAACATAAGAAGAATCAGGTAAACTATTGTTTAATCAAGGTAAAGATGAATGTAAATAGTTTACTTACAGTTAAATGGATGCACAGAGCAGCACAGGCTAAGGTAGTATGTAAGCACTGAGCTACAAGTTAGAAAAGCTCATCAGCCAAAAAAAAAAGACCCATGCATTGGTACTTCCTGCTTTACAGAGCAGAGATGGAACTGTGTGTGGTGCAGGGCTTTTATAGTCAGTGAGTCTACTTTGACTTTTATTTTGTATACATCTTCTTATTCTGCCCTAAAAATAGAAGTGACAACTACATCCATGCGCACACGTCCACCAGAATGTACATGTTGGCATTAGTTGGGCATCTCATAAGTTTTTACTCTGCCACAGTGCAATGCCACAAAATAACCAGTTCAACATTCAGCATAAAATGTAAATATACAATTTGCAGGAGTTAACCAAGAGCTATTCTATTCTGTTCTGTTGTATTCTATTTTCCAAATAAAGTTCATGAGCCATACCATGAAGATATGAGAAAGAGTTGTTGAAGCTAGGTTAAGAGGAGAGGTGACAATCAGTGAACAGCATTATGACTTCATGCAAAGAAAGAGCACTATAGATGTTTGCTTTGAGAGTGTTGAAGAGGTATAAAGAAGGTCAGAAGGAGTTCCACTGTTTATTTGAATATCTAGAGAAAGCATATGATAGGGTGCTAAGAAAAG
>NW_024582371.1:4782258-4790073 GCF_018398535.1 Haplochromis burtoni
GAGTGTTGAAGAGGTATAAAGAAGGTCAGAAGGAGTTCCACTGTTTATTTGAATATCTAGAGAAAGCATATGATAGGGTGCTAAGAAAAGAACTGCGGTATTGCAGGAGGAAGTCAAAAGTGGCATACAAATATGTGATTATGAGAGGGTGATGCGATGGATAAAGAAAGCAAGAGCGTGGTAAGGTGTGCAGGTGATGAGATAGATGGGTTCAAGGTAGGGGTGGGATTGCATCAGGGATCAGATGGGAGCCACCTATTTGTGAAGGTGATACACGGGTTGATAGATGAGGTCAGGCAGGAGTCTCTGTGGATTTATGTTGTTCGCAGATGACATTTTGATCTGTTTAGAGAGTAGGGAACAGTCAGCCTGGAAAAGTGGAGGTTTTCTCTAAAGAGAAGAGGAATGAAAAGTCAGTAGAAGCAAGACAGACTAAATGTGTGTAAATGGGTAACAGTGACACTGCAACAAGTACAGGTAATGAAGGTGAAGTAGTTTAAATGTCTCAGGTCAATCATCCAAAGCAAACAGGCAAAGCATGCAGGCCAAGTGGAGTGGGTGGACATGACTGTGTGGGGTTATTTGTAAATAGCAGCAAAAAGGAAGGTTTATAAGGTTGTAGTGAGACCTACTATGATGTATGATTTGGAGACTGGCAATAACAAAAATAAAAGACGCAGAGTTGGAGGTGACAGAGTTTAATATGTTAAGATTTCCATTGGCAGTGACCAGAATGGACAGGATTAGAAATGAGTCTCTCATTTGGACACCTTAGACTGTCCAGTTTGGAGACAAAGTTAAAGAGACTGAGATAGTTTGGACATGTCCAGAATAGGGCTAGTGGATACAATGGACAAAGATAAGGAGCTACCAAGCAGGAGAAAAAGAGGAAGACCTAAGAGTAGGTTCATGTTTGTAGAGGAGGACGATATGCACAGGGATCGTGTGACAGATGTTACAGGGATGGGGTGAGATGGAGGAAGATGATCTTTTGTGACTAAAGAGAGCAGCCAAAAGGAGAAAATAATACTAAATAGTCATATGATAGCTAAGTGTAAATAGTAAACATCTACCACAGTGATTCCCAAAGAGTGTTGTGGGGGGGGCCTGGTGGGCCACAAAGGTAATGCAGGTGGGCCTCAGTAGTAACAGAAATTCTTTTTGAACTCCACTCAGAAAGATCTCAGCCTGATGGTGGAATTAAACACAGGACCTTCTTGTTGTGAGGCAACAGTGATAACCACCATGTTGCCCATAAACAAATATATGTATAATATATTATAATATAATAATATGTATTTATTTATATAAAAAGGTGAACTAAAACTGGTGACAGAAGGTGATCATTTGGGGATATTGTTCCCCTGACCTAAATGTACTGCTCTGTAGTAGTGAAGTTTGAGTAGTGAAAATGTCTATGGTAATGTTTTTTATTAATGTCTGAGTTTGATAAGATAAGAACTAAAATATAAACAACTAAAATAATTTTTAAGATACAGACCTAACTCGGGCCTAGCTGACAACCTGTGTAGAATTGGCCTTGAAAGATGTGAGAGTGAGAGTGTGTGTGTGTGTGTGTGTGTGTGTGTGTGTGTGTGTGTGTGTGTGTGTGTGTGTGTGTGTGTGTGTGTGTGTGTGTGTGTGTAAAGACCTGGTAAAATCTGTGAGTCTTCAGTGTTAAAGGAAAAATGTAACTTTTGATGCCTAAAGTGGGGGTATGGGTGCTTGACTTTATCCTTTTAGAGGGAACCATCATTTTAAAGTAGTGTACGTTTTTTTTTCTGATCAATCACCTCTTCAAGGTGAATTTAACATTTACAACAAAGAGGGTGAAAATAATGTAAGATGGCAGTGCCACTGCTGGCACTGACATCTCAAGTGAGGCCCACTTTAGTGTTTAAGTAGTACACTAAAGTGTTATAAGTTATAACCACAGATTTGAATGACTGTCTTGTAAAAAGGTTTATCAGGAGTTAACTGTCCACTGAGGAATTATCTTTTTTAAAGACACAAATATAACAATATATGATTATTATCTAACAGTATCGAGAAAATTCCAGTCAGCTCGCTCAAATATTGTATTTAAAACAAGAATTATCATAAGGTGAGGTTTTTGATCATTTCAATCAATTTTTCCCTCTTATGAGCTAGTCTTTCTTTTCTTTTGTTCTCTTATGTATTTCTGTTTTTTGCTTTTAATTTTCTTTCCTTTTTCAAATTTGAAGTGATTTGTAGCCATTTAGTAACTATAATCTGTCTTACTTTATCCCACTTTTTTTTTCTGGTTTCCATCTGGTATGGTGCTGTCACAGTGCAACAATCTGGTAGTCATACCTTTTTTATTCAGTAGTGCTTCCATGGTGTAATGGTTAGCACTGTGGCCCTAGAATCCAGTGATCTGAATTCAAAAATTGGTGAGACCTGCTTTTTGGAGATGAAACCATTCTGCATGTCTTCTCTGGCACACCAGAACTGTGCTACAATTGTGTTTTCAGTGAGAGGTGTATAAAATCAAGCAGCTAACCATGACGTCTGTCTTTACAAATACTTGTCAATCACTATGTGGTGCTAAAGAGCGGTCTGAAATTCAGTTGTACACCACACAAAGTTACACGGTGGGGTGTCTGAGTGCTGAGTTGTGCTTGTGCGTAATAGTCACAAACACTCTCCTGACTCACTGACTCCACATCTCTAAACCTCCTCTGACTTTAACATCAGCATGAAAACTGGGAACTGCGAGCTCCCTCTTTGGATGTCATCACATTGACATTTTTCATTTTTTATCATGAATCCCATCTCATTGTTGAAACTCACTTTTGGCTGGGCCTTGACCTCTTCTGTGCTCTTCTGTGTTGTGCCATCCGCTTCGCCAGAGGTTGTAGATAGGTAGGCAAATCGACCCATATCATATTATTGTGAAGATGAGCGTACTCCCTAAAATCCTCTTCTTATTTCAGAATATCCCTCTACCAGTACCTGTAGGTCTTTTTCTTAACTTAAAGAAAATTATTACCAATTTTATTTGGCAAAATCATCACCATTGGCTTCGGGTTAATTCTATTATATCTGCCATTTGACAGGGGTGGGCTTAAGGGTCCTAACTTTCAGTTGGACTATTGGGCTGCACAATTGCGCATGATGATATACTATTTCTCATCTGATCCACCTCCGGCATGGGTTTACATGGAACCGTTCTTACTTAATTCAGAATACTTTTTGACAGGTTGCCATGACCTGACAGTATAGCCACTGCAACAGGGGTTCCATGGTGTAATGGTTAGCACTCTGGACTCTGAATCCAGCGATCCGAGTTCAAATCTCGGTGGGACCTGATATTTGCGAGGTGAAACCATACTACATATCTTCTCTGGCACTTTGAATTTCTGTATGAATTGTGTTTTCAGTGAACGCTGTATAAAATCAAGCAGCTAACCATGCCTTTACAAAACACTTGTCAATCACTAAAGAGTAGTACTAAAGAGCTGTGTGAAATTCAGTTGCACACCACACAAAGTTACAGAGTAAAAGTCACAAACACGCTGCTGACTCAACAACTGTACAGCACTAAACCTCCTCTGTCTTTAACATCAAAAAACAAACAAGCATGAACATCGTGGTATTGGTTTCCATGGCTGAACAGCAGCTATGTGTTTTGTGAAGTATAATATTTATGTCTTCCAAAGTAAAGTTTTAAGCAACACTTGTTTTAAATCTGTAGCATGTGTAACAGCAGCATGCCATGAAAATTTGATGATAACACGTGCATGTTTATGGTCGCCAAACAATTATGTATGTAAACAACACTTATCTGACTAAACTACGTTGAGCTAATGCAGATTTTATTCTTATTTTATTGGTGAGGAGAGAGGATGGAACCAAAAATGCATTTATCCCCGTGTTCTGTGTTGATGAAAATCACCCAACAGGAAAGCAGCTGGGCATTCATTTGAAACCAGTTCACAGGTTGGGCTGTGGTTCCCCCTCTAGCGTCTCTGCTTGAACTTTCAACTGTGAACCTCTTAGATCCAACCTTCCCAACTGCTCATCTCGCAAAAGACAAAATAGAAGAACCCAGAATGTCTTTTTATACCTGCTCACGCTTTTTCACACTTCCCTCACAGGACGTCACATTTCACACTTTGGCCATCCAATCAAGTTGTTGACATCTAATCATTCCTGTCCACCACACCTGATCTTTCTATTTCGATCTGACTTACAACATTTAACACAAACTTTTAAATCAATATATTTTCTTAGTAATTATTTTTTATTTGCTTTCGTTTATCTTCAACATACAAGTCAGCAGCTGCTCGGGATTGTTCAAATACTCTCGAGTTTAGTATGTCAGGATGGCCGAGCGGTCTAAGGCGCTGCGTTCAGGTCGCAGTCTCCCCTGGAGGCGTGGGTTCGAATCCCACTTCTGACAATTTGAATCTTCGCACTTCTTTCTTACTGGTACTCATGGGTCTTTGATCAATGGTCATGAGAATTTGCATAATCATGATGAAGGAACTGACCTCCGAGCCCACTGTTCCTTCAGGGGGCTGCTTTCAGTCATTATGCAAATATACTGTTTATAAGATTGGGGAAACCTGCAGTCAGCTGAGACTGAAGAAGTCACTTGGATGAGTGACGAGACGTTTCTCCCACTGAAAACGCTACATCCAGATGAACAGAATCAACCTTCGGAGACTTCTTACTGTTGTGACAAAATACACTTGAAACTGGCAACTATGAGAGTTGTGCACTGTTCATCCCTGACAGCAGTGGATTTTGTAGTCATGCACAATGTAACAACATTCATAATTGTAATAAAATTCACTAGAGAGTAGATTTGTTCACACTGACACTGATGTGCTAAAAACCTGATTTTGTGAAGTCAAAACCTTCAGCAAGTTGAAACAATCTTTATCTTTTACTCCAACTATCCCAAAATAAGGACTGGTCCTTCCCATGTGATGGTATTAAAATATGAAAGGCTGTCATCATTTCAGATGTTTACTGTGTAAATGTTTGTTTGTTTGTTTGTTTTTTTGTTTTTACCTTGCCTTGCTTGGTATCATTCTTTTCAGCACAACCTCACGTGTCTGAATTTACAGTTATTTTTTCATTGACATATTGTATTAACACAACTGATCTGAAATCACACAAGAACATAAAATCCTAGTAGTGGTTATATTTTCTTCTTACTGTAAAAACCACAGACATGTTCAGTAAATTATCTTCATAACTTGAAATGCAAATAGAAATTGTACATTTTTAAAACGTATGCAAAGATTTTGTCCATAACTTTACAAATTTTGTGAACAACAAAGTTTTATACGACTATTAATCTTAAAATGCAGCCAATGCATCTGGCGTTCTTTTTCTTGTACAGCCATTTAAAAATACTACGACAATAATGCTGATATGATTTGTTGTGGTTCCACGGTGCAATGGTTAGCACTCTGAATCCAGCGAATCCAGTGGGATTTGCTTTTGGGATATGAAACCATAGTGTATGTCTTCTCTAGCACATTGTGCTTTCAGTCAGAGGTGTATAAAATCAAGCAGCTAATCATGACGTCTGCCTTTACAAAACACTTGTCAATCACTAAAGAGTTCCTTCACTTGTCAGTCACTATCTGATACTAAAAAGCTGTCTGAAATTCAGTTACAACCCACACAAAGTTACAGACTGGAGTATCCGAGTGCTGAGGTGCGCTTGTGCGCAAAAGTCACAAACACTCTGCTGACTCTCTAACCGCACAGCTCCAAACCTCTTCCGACCTCAAAGTCAGTACAGAAAGTGGGCGCCACGAGCTTCGTAGTATGTGTTTACATGGCTGAACAGCTGCTATATTCGAACAAACGCCTCCAGAGGAGACTGCGACCTGAACGCAGTGCCTTAGACCGCTTGGCGACCAAAAACCTGCACAAGTTATCATTACCTGACATGCAGTTTGGTTTCACCTCCCAAAAAACAGTCCCACCGAGATTTGAACTCAGATCACTGGATTCAAAGTCCAGAGTGCTAACCATTACACCATGGAACCTATGTCAAATTGCTTGAACTGTCAGGTCATGGCAACCTGCATAAAAGTATTCAGCCAAATGATCAGTATGGATGACATTGTAGATTATTCGCACTACGTTTCCATGGCTGAACAGCTGCTATATGTGTTATGAGAAGGATAATGTTTGTTTCTTCCAAAGTATCTAACAGTGGTAACCTCCACCAAACTGACACTGCAATGTCAGAATGGCCGAGCGGTCTAAGGTGCTGCGTTCAGGTTGCAGTCTCCTCTGGAGGCGTGGTTTTGAATCCCACTTCCGACATTGAAGCTTTACTCTTCTTGATATTGTGACAAAATGCTCTTGGGTTAACCACGAGCTTTCTAAAAACTTGCATATAACAATTGTGCACCATTCATTCCTCATCTTTGCTGCCCATCATTACAACTTTGCTAATAATGGGCTGCAGGTTAGTGTCATGATGTCACCTCAGACATAGTTAAAAGCCCTGTTAACGTAGCTGCTTCTCGCCGGGTGCGGTGGCGCGTGCCTGTCATCCAAGCTACTGGGAGGCTGAGGTTGGAGGATCGTTTGAGCTCAGGAGCTCTGAGCTGCAGCAGGCTGTGTCGATCGGGTGTCCGCGCTAAGTTCGGCATCGATATGGTGATCCTGGGGGAGCCCGGGACCACCAGGTCACCTAAGGAGGGGTGCACCGGCCCAGGTCGGAGACGGAGCAGGTCAAAGCCCCCGTGTCGCTCAGTAGTGGGATCGCACCTGTGAATAGATGCTGTAGCGCAGCCTGAGCAATACAGCGAGACTCAATCTTTATACACATCCTTATACCTGTCTCTACATCACAGAGCAGCCTCATCAGCATGTCTTGGTCTTTTTAATTCAAGTCCAAAACACTCACAAATCTGCTGCTCTGCTCGTCCTGCACCACCTCCTCCTGCAGGACAGCTGCAACTACATCCTCCACTCTAAACACGCCACCGCCCAGCAGGTGGAGACAAACTCAAAGTAGGACATTTCCTTGGTGAGGAGAGAGGATGGAACCAAAAATGCATTTATCCCCGTGTTCTGTGTTGATGAAAATCACCCAACAGGAAAGCAGCTCGGCATTCATTTGAAACCAGTTCACAGGTTGGGCTGTGGTTCCCCCTCTAATGTCTCTGCTTGAACTTTCAACTGTGAACCTCTTAGATCCAACCTTCCCAACTGCTCATCTCGCAAAAGACAAAATGGAAGAACCCAGAATGTCTTATTTTTTTAACCTAATTTTTATACTTGCTCACGCTTTTTCACGCTTCCCTCACAGGACGTCACATTTCACACTTTGGCCACCCAATCAAGTTGTTGACATCTAATCATTCCTGTCCACCCACACCTGATCTTTCTACTTCGATGTGACTTACAACATTTAACACAAACTTTTAAATCAATATATTTTCTTTGTAATTATTTTTTATTTGCTTTCGTTTATCTTCAACATACAAGTCAGCAGCTGCTCGGGATTGTTCAAATACTCGCGAGTTTAGTATGTCAGGATGGCCGAGCGGTCTAAGGCGCTGCGTTCAGGTCGCAGTCTCCCCTGGAGGCGTGGGTTCGAATCCCACTTCTGACAATTTGAATCTTCGCACTTCTTTCTTACTGGTACTCATGGGTCTTTGATCAATGGTCATGAGAATTTGCATAATCATGATGAAGGAACTGACCTCCGAGCCCACTGTTCCTTCAGGGGGCTGCTTTCAGTCATTATGCAAATATACTGTTTATAAGATTGGGGAAACCTGCAGTCAGCTGAGACTGAAGAAGTCACTA
>NW_024582372.1:0-16169 GCF_018398535.1 Haplochromis burtoni
ATAGTAAGGTACCAGATAAAGTTTAGTACACACAAAGTTATTTGCACTGAACTTTGTATATAGTAACTTGTACATATTAATATCAGTAGCTGTGTTTGTAAATGTGAAAAAGCTCTGTGAAAATGGCCGTTTAATTTTATTTTCCAGTAAGGTGAGACTTTTTTTTTTTATCTCCAGTTTTCCATATGTACAGCTTAGTTTAGTTCTTTAGCATTTCAAAATGATGTCCTCCTTGTTTAACAGCCTGGTTGGGAGCTTCTGGAGACACATGATATGTCAGGTCCCAGACAAAACCAGATCCTGCCTCCTCTTCCTCCTGGCTGGGAGGAGAGGCAAGATAATCTGGGAAGGATCTACTATGTTAATCATGAAACCAGAACCACACAATGGCAACGGCCCACCACGCAGTAAGATGGCTCCCATATCCTATAAAAAAATTAATTTAAAAAACCCTTTTGATGCATTTCATTAGTGAGAATCTAAGTGTCTGTCTCCCCCTGAACAGAGACGGCAATTTGGAAGTTCAACGAAGACATAACAGTAATACGGATGCGGCGCATGTTTTCATAACACGCAGACAGATCTCAGAACATGAGGATAGCACGCAAGAGTCTCCAGAGGTAACTCTTTCATTTTTTGTTCCCTGTTTCCTTGTTATGTCCCAGGATTTCTGATAATGTTGATAAAATTAGAGAACAAGTTTCATGGTTTAACACTTGAGTCCAACCCTTTCATAATGCTGTTTTTGCTGCAGAAACTTCGAAACCCACCCAACTCTGCAGTACTTGCTTAGCACCAAACATCCAACATAAACGTGGTTAGCATCTAGCTGGTTAACACAGTAGCAAAGGAGTCTGCTGCTTGCCTCAGGATATAGTCTATAGCAGTCTGTTAGGAATAATCAGAAATATTGCTGATGCTGCCTTCTCAGTGATGTTCTGCTTGGAAATATATTTAGTACATAAATGTAATCTTAGGCTCCTTTTGCCTTCAGACCTGCCTTAATTTCTTTATTGTAAAGATTTAACAAGGTGCTGGAAGGATTCCTCTGAGATTTTAGTCCATGTCGACATGATAGCATCACACAGTTGCTGTGCATCTATGATGTGAATCTCTCGTTCCACCACATCCCAAAGATGCTCAATTGGATTGAGATGCGATGTGCTGAAGGCCATGTTATGACAGTGAACTTTCTGTCAGGTTCAAGAAACCCTTACTGAGAGGATTTGAGTTTTTGGAGGATGGATACACCGTGGTCATAAAGGAATGGACATGGTGAGCAGCAATAGTTAGGGAAACTGTGGGGTTTAAATGGTGCTCATTTAGTTCCCAAGGGGCCCAAAGGTTTGTAAGAAAGCATCACCCACACCACCTCCAGTATTATATGAGGCAGAATGGATTCATGCTTTCATGTTGATGCCAAATTGTGACCCTGTGATGTGAATGTCGCAGCAGAAATCAAGAGTCTCTGGAGCAAGCAACATTTTCCCAATTTTCTATTGTCCAATCTGGTGAGCCTGTGTGAACTGTAGCCTCAGTTTCCTGTTCTTAGTTGACAGGAATGGCATCCGGTGGGGTTTACGGCTGCTGTCGCCCATCTGCTTTGAGGTTTGGAGCAGTTGTTTTGCATTCAGAGATGGTCTTCTCTTAAAATCCTAGTACATCAGCAGTTTCTCAAATATTAAGACCAGCCCGTCTAGCCCCAACAAGCATGCTGCATTCATAGTCAGTGAATTCACCTTTCCTCCCCATTCTGATGCTCAGATTGAACTCAGATGGACACTGTGCATTTTCAAAATTAGTGCAGGACATGATCTTAATTAATCCTTTTTAATAGTGATACAAACTGTTGCAGTGTTGCAAAGACATGCAATGGTACAATTAAGCTCAACTTTGACCTATGGAGGAAAATGGCAACAAAGGGCATTGCTCACGTGAGCAGGGCTAATCCAAAACAATATCAGTAGAAGGTTCAACAAGAGTAAAACACAGGGCATCTGGAAAGAACCATGAGGCACCTGAGAAGGATGCAGGATGTGGGTACCAGGAAAAACAAGAGAAGACTGTAAATACACAGGTGTGATTGAACACAGGTGAAACTGATGGGGGTGGAGCAAAGGGAGTCGGTGGAGAAAAGGACAAAGACAGGAAGTACTGATTAAGTAGCTCTTAAAAAAGATTATAGAGCCCGATTCATTTGATTTTTATGTATATATTAAGTTAATTCTATCATGTGCAGGCTTACAGGCTTGTAAAAAAAAAAAAAGGTTAACTGCACAGGGATGTTTTTAAAACCTGCTTTAAGGTTTATCAGTTTTAACACAGCCTAAGCAAAGCAGACGTCATGCGTCGGGCTCGTCTTCTCAATCCGCTGTATATTTAAACAAAGAAGTTCAGATCTTTGTCATACTACCTCTGACAGCCCTGCACTGCTGTTGCTTCATTGGAGTCTCCTCTCTGTCATCATGTAGAGCTGGGAGATCATTACAGAGGATGATTCCACCCAGTACCACAGTAGTAACCAGCTCAGATCACCTTCACCCCGCACCCCAGTGGAGTTCCACTCAGTGTGCGATGAAATGAGGATCGTTAACATCGCTGCCGCAGCTGGCGAGCAGCGCCCCTCCCAGATCGTGAGTTATGTTCTGTGTCGCTTGAGGTTTGACTTACTGAAAGCAGAGGGGGGGAGTAGGCTCGTAATCATATAAATGTGAGCTGAGAGTGGGAGAGTGGTGGAAAATTTATGCACATTAATGGCCAAGTAGTCATCAGAGTCATCCTTCCGCTCTCCTGCAGGATCACAGCAGTAATTCAAGGCATTCCAGTCGCAGAGGAAGTGCCCAGACCTCAACAGGAGAGGAACATCCTGCTAATCCTGTGGTGAGTGTTTTGCTCTCTGTTGAAAATGTTCTTACATCTGAATGCTTCAGTCTTTATGAGTTCACTTTTCAATCATCTTAGACTGTCACAGTTCCTGTGGAGGGACATTTAAGGAATACAGCATTGCTAACTGCGTTATAGATTTCTATGTGGAATATTGCATTTGCTAGAGTTTGTCTGTTTGCTAGATTCACAATTAATAATCTGTATCACGATTATTCCCACAGGTTAGTCATTTGACCACTTATACTATTTTTGTGCATACAAAAAACTTGTCACTCCAGATCAAATCTGAAATGCCTTCTCATGAATCGCTGCATCTTGTTTTCCCTCTTTTGCTGAAAGCTCTGATTGCTGATTTGTGTCTGTTGCTGTTGGTCCAGGTGTTGTTGTTTTTAGTCCACCGTGCTGTCTTTTATAGAAATTATTACCAGTCATGCTTTTGATTTGTTCATGTGCATTAGAAAGTTTAGAATTCGAGTTTCTATATTTTATTTTGAAAGTTCAGTCCTTTGTAATCAGCCCATCTTATCTTCCCTTAGTGTCACAAGCCTGAGTCACACAGGCCTAGAGAGCAGTCAGCAATCCCTGCCAGTCATGATTGATTT
Organism: Haplochromis burtoni; assembly: GCF_018398535.1. NCBI lineage: Eukaryota > Metazoa > Chordata > Actinopteri > Cichliformes > Cichlidae > Haplochromis > Haplochromis burtoni. The sequence goes on from NW_024582372.1 coordinate 3,489, forward strand.
AGTAAATATGTTTATTGAGTTATCTTTTTCCTGTTTGTGTCAGACTTTCTAGTTTCATTACTAGTGAGCAGTTGGTGAGTGTTTGCATATGTTTGGCATCTTCCATACAAATTTTGGACTACTCCAGTAATCTGCTAGCAACCAAATCAATCACAAGAGGGTTTCTGACCCAGCACTACTAGTCCCTGACCTCTGTGTGAGGTAGCTGTCACAACAGTCCTGTTATTCAGCCAGTGAGTCTCTCATCCTGTGATGGGCCTCATCAATGTGGCATCTTGGACTGCAGTTGGTGGTCATAGGCTCTTCAGCCTCTGAGCTTGGAGTAATAAGGCTCCACACGAAGTAGTCAGACCACAACGGAACCTGGCCAACAAACTGGACAGGATACATTAATAGTAATCCATTTGCATAGAGTGCCTTATAATGACTGTCTGTATGATTATGGTGGAAATTATATCATATGCCAAATTATTGTCCTTGAATTATCGTCTTGAGAATGTATTTACTTATTTTTAATTTGACAGCTGCTTCCAACCTCAACTGGGTTACCTCCAGGCTGGGAGGAAAAGCGAGATAGTAAAGGAAGACGCTACTTTATCAACCACAACAACCGAACCACTACATGGACACGACCTCTCGTGCAGGTACTTCAGCATTCATATCTTTTTATTCACATTCTGCATAGAAACCTTTGTTAAACCCTGGGTTGTTTTTTTTTTATTAGATTAAAGCTCTAAAATAGCACTGTTCTGTCAATTTTCCCCTTCAGTGTGTCTGTTCTCGATTTAGAATCTCACTGGAGTCTTTTTATTTGTACAGAGAACTTCAGAGGCAGCACCAGCACCATCAGCACCGTCAGCAGCAGCAGCAGCAGCAGCAGCGGCACAGAGTAGTGCAGGCTTATCACAAAGCCCTACACCACCCCAACCATCAGCAGCAACAGAGGAGTCTCCTCAGCACACTCCAAGCCCCGAGGCCACGCGAGAATCTGGCTTCCTGCCGCTCGGTTGGGAAGTTCGCAGTGCACCCAATGGAAGGCCGTTTTTCATCGACCACACTACCAAGACAACTACCTGGGTGAGAAGATTGCAGCCAAAGGCTTTGAATGCACCTGTGTGTCCAATTCAGAAAAACTAGACTGGGTTTCAGTTATTTAGTTGACTTTTTTTCTAATCTGTGCCACAAAGAAAGTGAATTTCCAAGCTGTAACTCACCACCATCTCTTGTGTGAGGATTTCCTCTCTGACTGAAACACACCCTGCTTGTTTTTCTCTGAACAGGAAGATCCCAGGATAAGGATTCCTGTACAAATGAGGAGGAGATCCTCGCTTGATCCTTCCGATCTTGGCCCTCTGCCGGTAAGTTCAGTAACAAGATGCAACACAGGCATCAACTTTTGAGGATTACCTATCAGGGGAAAAAGCCTGCTAGCCAAAACATTAAGACCACCATGCGTAGTGAAGTCCAGTCCACTTGCGCCACCAACGCATCTTTAAATCTTCAAAATAGGGGACTGAGACATTGGCAAAGGAAACTTTTAAAGTCCAGTGTTTTTCAAGGTTGCTGAGTCTCTCAGCATATCCCATAGTTTCCTTATCAGATTTGAGGTCAAGTCAACATTTTGTTCTGGAAATATTGAATGAAGAGGTCATATTTTGAAATTGTCATGTGACAGTTGCAGTTTTCCTGCTTAAACAGGCCACTGCAGGCCACATACACAGTGGGCTGTGTGGTCTAAAGAAATTCTTATTGAATTTTTTCTCAACATATGGCTATTTATAGGAAAAAGTATGTTGTGGAAAAAATTATACATTCAGAATGGGATGTTTAATACAAGTAAAATTTAATTTAAAAAAATTAAATGAGAAAAATAATCCCTAAAGACATTTTAATATCTAAGGTAAAAGAATTTAAACACATGACCATTTCACAATACTTCCATAGAAATGTACATGTGTTAATCACTTAAAGCATGTGACAAAATGTGTTACATTAGCCATGCAGTGCATAAAATCAGACTCTCATTTCATTTTTAAAATAAATGTTTTGTTTTCTGAAACGATGAAAGAGCAGATTTCTTTTTAACTACCCAGAGCGCCAATCTGCATCCATCAGCTGCGTGCTTCACATACCTCTCCCAGTTAATACAAAGGTGCAAGAGAAAATAAGTGATTCATCAAACGGCCCATCTTCTTTCATTGTTCCGTGGCTCATCTTCATCCCACTGTAGGCTTTTTATATCAGTGGACAACACAGTAAGCTGTGACGCACTTTCTTTCTCTCGCAGCCCAAATTGAGGTTTTCATCAATTTCTACTACATTCGCTCTTCTGTAGGATCAGATCGCATGGATCCTCCCCTTATGCACAGCAGTTAACTTTGTGCACACTTGACCCTTCACCATTTATCCTCTTAGACCACTGTTGTCAGCATCCGTCAGTTACCCGTCTATGAAAACATTTTGTGTCCAGCTCATTGGCTGCCCGTTTGCTTGCTGCCACTCCTTGGCATTTCCCAAATTTAACAAGATTATCAGTGTTATTTACTCCACCTGTCCACCTGCCAGTGTTTAAGGTTTTTTTTCTCTTCAAGTTTTAGCAAAAAGCACAGGTGGGACACTGCATCGCTACATTCTCAGAACATATTGTCCCAACTGTCCTTAACCATCTCAGTTGACATAAAGGTGATTCTTTTCTTCCACTTTTGTAAAAAGGCATCTCCTTTAGGCCTTTAGCGGGAAAATCGTCGTCTTCTTTATAAAGATGTTACTCCACCCATTGTTTAAGACCTGGTGGGTCAAGTTTATCCCAGGTCTTTGTTATAGTTTTAGGTAAGAAATATTTTTGCAAAAAAATTTTGACTTTTTAACAACAACAACACCCTCTTTAATTGCTCCAAGGTACAGTACCATGACATCTACTGAAATTTCATAACCTGGCATCTTAGAGCTACACCTATATTCTCCTGAAATACTTGAATTTTACTTAATTTCCAAAATATGTGGGAGTTGTTATGACCACACTGTCTCCAGGATTGCTTGCTTTTAACATAAGGTGTAACAAAAATCAGATGTTTAGTCATTTCCTTGAGCTAGTTGATGTCTCCTCAGCTGTTTCTATGTTTATTTTGTTTCCCTGTTTTGTTTGAATGTAATTGGTATCATTGAGTTTCCGTTTCCTTGATATAATTTAGAGATAATTGTCCCGTTAATCTGTTTATGTGCTTCAAACTATCCATCACTGCATTTCCTTTTTGAGACTAATGGTGGTTTTACTGTTGTGGCTGAACACTGTATGTGGTGCCCTGATTGGTTTGCTGATGTGATATTTAATCTGCCTGATTAATATAGATTTGATATTTTCTTCATTTCTAGCCTGGCTGGGAGGAGAGGGTCCACAGTGATGGCAGGGTCTTCTACATAGATCACAGTGCGTATGATGTGTTTAAGTCGAAAACATCTTTGATTAGTACATTAATCTGTTTTCTTGTTAATATATGCTTTTTGATATATTTTATTTCATAGACACAAAGAACACACAATGGGAAGATCCCAGATTGCAGAACGCTGCTATAACTGGACCAGTGAGTATGACTTTGAAAGTTGTTGTTGCTGTTGCTGTTGCTGTTGCTGTTGCTGACCTCCATCCTTTGGTGATTACAGGCAGTGCCTTACTCTAGAGACTACAAACAGAAGTATGACTACTTCAAGAAGAAGCTGAAGAAACCGGTGAGCATCCTCAAAAGCTCTTACTGATTGTAGAGATCGACCTGACACACTGTGATATTTTATACTTAGAAGTGTTTATTGAAGTGACACACATGTATGTTTCGGCACCCGGCTCCTCGACTTTCCAGTTGGTTGTCAGCACACACACTTCCCTCTGCTCTCCAGCTTTACTGTTTATAAAAGGCAGAAGCCTCATTAGACAGATCCCCACCACCTATCTCTCCAGCCTCCTTGGCATTGCCCCCTTGACCACTTTTCCCCTGCAGCTGACCCAGGGATACCACCTCCGCCACACTGATTTTCAACATAACTTCTTAAAGGTAACCGAAAACTCACCACTGTGCTTTTGTTTTGTTTGTTTTTTAAATGTAGGCGGACATCCCAAACCGCTTTGAGATGAAGCTGAAACGAAATGCAGTGCTGGAGGACTCATACCGACGCATCCTCTCGGTCAAGAGGCCAGACCTGTTGAAGGCACGACTGTGGGTGGAGTTTGATGGAGAAAAAGGACTGGACTACGGTGGCGTGGCCAGGGAGTGGTTCTTCCTCATGTCCAAAGAGATGTTCAACCCGTACTACGGGCTATTCGAGTATTCCGCCACGTGAGTCTTTATTTTTGTATTCAGTTGTTGTTACTTGTAGTTTTCCCACTTTTGGAAATTTTTAAGCAATTATATGTTGCACGAGTGATGTGCATCCTCTACACTGACAGCTAAAATGTGGACAAAAAGATGTCAGTGCTTGTATTTACTTCAAATCCAGGACTTCTGTACAGTTCCCAAGATCGATATATTAAATCACTGCTAATTTCAATGTGTCTCTGTGAGGTAACGATGTTTGGGATGATGTATTTTTGTTTAAGGGGGCATATTTACAGGTCATTATGCTTTATTAACCTTCATTTTCACTGTAAATAGGAACTGGTTGAGTCCTGTAGCAGCATGAGTGAGTCAGGGGGAGTATGACAGATAAGAGGCTGACAGGAAGCTAGTGGGATAAGTGTAAAAAGGGGGGGCTGATGCATTCAAGGGAAAAGGAGAGGCTAATTTTAAAGCGGTGGGGAGATGTACTACGAATTTTGAGCAATGCGTAAACCTGGGGGTTTATGCAAAAAGCAGCCACAGGCATGGGAGTCTTCAGCCACTCCCAGATACACAAAATGACACAGAGCACGTTCATACCAGGGAACAACAGAGAAACACAGGGAGAAAAAAAAATAGAGCTGACACACACACACAGAGGAATGAGGGAGAGGTGCTGCAGACATTTACACACAAAAGGCAATCGAAACTCTCTTTGGCTGTGAAAATGTGGGCTGAAAAAAGTTTCAATCAAAATCTCCAACCCTGGTGATACGAAGCACATCAAATAACTGTGGTATATGTTACAGCAAAGGCCTGGACCAGCTCTCTAAGGGCATTTTCACAGCTGTAGATCATTTATCCTGGCTTGAATCAGCTGATGATTTTGCACAAGCTTTTCCCTGTGATTTGGCTTCTTTTCACGCAGAAAAATCCAGGTGAACCAAAATGTGTCACTACAAACCATGTGAGAATGTTCAGTCCGGCTATCTGGGCTAGGATCCACAAAAGTAGTAATTGTTCCTACTAACATTTGGTGCTGTGGCTTGTTGACCTGTGGGAAGATTGGTGGTTCAATGCCGTTTTCCACGACCTTTGGCAAGATACTGAACCTAAAGTTGTGAGAGTGTGAACATCAGGTTAAAAAATGTTATTGTATGAATGAATGACACTTGTAGACAGAAAGCTCCGAGTGTTCAAATTGAGTAGAAAATTCTATGCAAGTACTACTGCATTTACTAAAGACACTTTCCTGATCTGCCTTATGTTTTAGGGACAACTACACACTGCAGATTAACCCCAACTCAGGTTTATGCAACGAGGACCACCTGACCTACTTCAAGTTCATCGGTCGCGTGGCAGGCATGGCTGTGTTTCACGGCAAACTCCTCGATGGTGAGTGTCACATGGCTGCTGAAAATGGTCAGATATTTTAAGAGCTCTTCATGTAGCAGCAGGAAGTATTTTTATCTGAAGAAAGTGAAAAAATTACCTCACTGTCTTTCTTTGTGTGTTGTTGTCTGCGCTTTATTGTTTGCATTTTGGTAACTTTTCTGGGTGTTTGTGCATGGTTCTGGGTAGGAGTCCCTCCATTTGAGGCTGCTGGCTTTCTCAAGTTGTTTTTACCTCCAGCTGTAAAAGGATGATGGGGTATTGCCAACCACCTGTCTAGTATGGTGACGATGTGGACACCCGTGGCCTTGAAAATCCCATGTCGTCTTGTTCTCAAGATAACTTGAGATGGGATTTTCAAATTCGTCAGATAGGGACATCTACTAAAATCTCAGACGAGTTCAAATCTCGGTGACCACAATGTCGAGGTTTCTCAGATTTTCAGGGTCACGTCTCAACTTTTCTGAAAATCACCTAGGATTTTGACCAGGATTTTTTACCGTAGGTTCATCTTCAGGTTGAGAGGTCACACTGGTGCCACAAGGTTTTTATAATTTGAGAAAGCCAACAGAGGGGACACTCGAAACAGATGACACAGTGCACTCCAGAGTGGTCAGCTTTGCCAAAAAGCAAAGAATAAAAGAAAAAAGCTCTTTGTAACATACATACTTGATTTTTATTTCAGCTTGGTGGTAGAGTCTGTCCTCACTGCTCTCCTGTGCTCTGTTTCACCCACATTAACTCTCACTAACAGTATGCGTAACAGAGAGAGTAAAAGTAACAAGAGGAAGAGGAGCAGGAAAACACACTTACAATCAGCTGACTATAGTTAGCACGTGTGTTTGGAAATGTAAATGGAAGAGGGAGGCATGTTTGGTTTGATGGGAGCTGCTCTTGTTGCACCTTTTTAAAAACGTCACCAGTAAATATCTTTGTAAGTGTTTGCGTATTTGTTTACTTCACAGCTTTCTTCATTCGGCCCTTCTACAAGATGATGCTGGGGAAGCCAATCACCCTCCAGGACATGGAGTCTGTTGTGAGTATGACTGTAGTAATTATTGCATTGGTGTGATTCGGGATCTTGGATGTCATGTAGATCATTTTCAATTAAATGTCTTCTTTTCTTTTCAGGACGGTGAATATTTCAACTCCCTGAAGTGGATTTTGGAGAACGACCCAACGGACTTGGACATGAGGTTCACTATTGATGAAGAGCTGTTTGGACAGGTCTGCTGAACGTCCTTGTTTTTTGTCCCAACATTTAATTTGTGACGCGGCTTTGTGTCTCTCTGACTGATGCTTCATTTCTTACACCACCACCTGTTCAGACTCACCAGCATGACCTGAAACCCGATGGCTCAGAGATTGTCGTCACCAATGAAAACAAGGATGAATACATCCAGTAAGAAAAATGCTTTTACTTTGTTTTGTTTTTCTCAGTGTGTGTGTGTAAATGCAGTTTGATGCTGACATGCCGTTTTGTGATTAACAGCCTGGTGATTCAGTGGAGGTTTGTGAACAGAATACAGAAGCAGATGACTGCCTTCAAGGAGGTAAACAGTGGTTTTGTTTTTTTAAACTTGCTAAACACGGTACGGGTATTAAAGACACACAAAGGAATAAAAGTCTGGTATACTTTGTGTTTTAGGGCTTCTTTGAGTTGGTACCGCAAGATCTGATCAAGATCTTTGATGAGAATGAGCTCGAGGTGAGTTTTTAGCTGATCCAACTAGCAAAAAAACCCCAAAACTGTTTCTCAGGGATGGAAAATGTTCAGTGTATCTGCTTTGTTTTCCTCCACAGCTGCTCATGTGTGGTCTTGGAGATGTGGACGTGAACGACTGGAGAGCGAACACAAAGTATAAGAACGGCTACTGCTCCAACCACATGGTTATCCTGTGGTTTTGGAAGGTGAGACAAGTTTCCATACCTGTGGCTAATAATCTGCAGCTGGGGCAGGGACGTCTGTGCAGAAAAGCTTCATTGATATGTATTTTTTTCATGCTTTTTGTTTTGTTTTATTACAGGCGGTGCTGCTGATGGATGCAGAAAAGCGAATCCGGCTCTTACAGTTTGTGACGGGAACATCCAGGGTCCCGATGAATGGCTTTGCTGAACTCTATGGTGAGATTAGAATTATTCCCTCTCTAAATGAACGGGTTTTTTTTTAACTATTTGCCCTTGGGTTGATTTCTTTGTTTCTTGCAAATTAATTCCACTTGAACTCATGTTTGTTGTCGTCATCTGATTTTTAATGGTTTTATTTACCAGGCTCTAATGGACCGCAGCTCTTCACCATCGAGCTTTGGGGAACACGTGAAAAACTTCCCAGGGCCCACACATGGTAAGCATTTCACTGTGCTTTGCTCTTTTTTTTTTATTTCCTTCTTCTTCTTCTGTTTTTTTTCTCCCTTTTATATTGGACACAGTTGTTTTTAACAAAGGATCATTTCAGATTTTATTGAAGGTTTTTGCCAACTTTTAAAAAGGATAAAAGCACATTTGTTTCTTCCTCTGCTCTTCTTGCGTTGGATCTAGCAGTGAAGCTTGTAGTATTAGCACAGTTGAGTTTAGCCATTTCAGCTTTGTTATATTTTTTACTGTTACCTTACAAGAATTACGTGATAGGTGGGAATCCCTAAAACAATTAATCATACTCCAGAAAAACACCTTCACCAATCACCGGCCCATCAATCTCCCCTGTAAAATTGGAAAGACACATGGAAAATCACACAAACAGCAGGGATCCACAAACCCAAAAAGACTGGATTTACTCAGATTTTCCCATGAGCCTCTCCCCAGGAAACTCATTCAACACAAATCCTGCACGAAGGCCCGGAGTTGTAACAGCACATATTCTAATAGTTGGTGTTCCTAACACATTACCTAGTCCATATAAGTATAGATATCAACATTATTTGGGGGGGGTTTTCCCCCCCACTGAGATCTGATGTGTTTTCAATAAACACTGTGCCTTACAGAACATTTATAGAAAATGGCATTTTATCCATTTATTTATTTATAAATAATAATAATAAATAAATCCTTTCTCATAGATTTATTTTCTGGCTTCTCTTTGCAACCAGAGTCTCATCGCCCTACTGGCCTTTAGAAAGAGTGCCAGTTTAAAGCATTAGCATCACTTTGCTTTGCCCATGTTTTGTGTTGAAATTGAGCAGCTTGTTGAAAAGAGACTGGTATCAATCATCTATGTACCCACTGTAATGTGGCTGTTTAGTGAGGTGCTGTTATAAGCAAGCTTGTGTTGAAGTCAGACATGACACTCTAAGGTGTAGCCCATAGACCTGTTTGTCCACACATTTGGAACAACGCCTCCTGGTGACACTACAGGGCTACAACATGTAGATGACTCTGCGGAGATGTGTGAGCAGTGAGATTGTACCTGGGTTTCTGAAGAGCGGTGTACCCTGGATAACTGTCCTTTACTACTCTAATAATGACCACATTTTATAACTTCATGTTCTATTCAGCATGACCAGAAACTATTGATTAAGGCTGCAAAGTCATCAGGAAAGTGCTAGAAGTCACAGAGCAGGAGAGCCGAAGGCAGTTTTTTCATAAACTTCTGCACAACCAGAAATCTTCATGCAGTCAGACGAGTCTTAGAAAGAATGCAGATTTAAGCACTGGCTTCACTTCCCAGACCAGAAACTTCATCCATGTTTTGTGCTGCTTTCAAACTGCCTACTGTATCTCATAGTGCAGACTTGTGGAAGCCCACTAGTGGCGCATTACTGTCATTCTTAGTTTCACTGGCACATCACAGTGTTTACGCTCCTGCGTGTTCCCTTTTTGCCACTGCTTAAATTTTAACTCTTGTCTGTTCTTTTGCTTCTTAAAGCTTTAATCGGCTGGACCTTCCTCCGTACGAGTCCTTTGAGGAACTGAGGGAGAAGCTTAACATCGCTATAGAGAATGCACAAGGCTTCGACGGGGTGGATTAGTGCATACGTGGGAAATGAGCTGAACTGACATTGCTGTCATTGGAGTAAAGCAAAGCTGCGTGATGCCCCTGGGAAAAAATACAAAAACAACAACAACAACAAAAAAGCTGTGTATCAGACTCAGGTTTTAACCTGCCGGCTGTGAAGATGGAGAGCAACAAGACTCACATGAGTCCTCTGTCGGGGCCCAGCTGAAGAAAAGACATGAAATCTGGAGTGATGGAGGTGTTTTTACGTCACCCTGCGTGTTGTAAAGTTTACAAATCAGGTTATCCTAGTATTTAATTCTCTGATGCAAGTCGCTCAAAGGTGTATTCACTCTTATTTGTTCTGCGAAAATGCTCATATATTTAAATAACTTGATTCTGTGAAGCGATAAGAGTATCTGAATGTGAATAACAGCTGTACAGTTTATGATAAAAACCTACATTTTAAAAATGGACGTTTGATTTAGTTTTACTCACTTTTTGCCCAGCCACATGCATAAAGACAGATGTGTACACACATCCTTTCAGTCAGATTGTCCTCTCTTAATAACATCAGTGTTTGAAACTGTAAATACATAAACAAGTCTTTCCACTGCATCTTTAGACATGAATGGATGTAACCACTCTTTTTTTTGTTTTGGGGTTTTTTGGGGGTTTTGTTAATGAAACCACTGTTTGCACCTCAGGTTATTTAATTTGGCCATTTAAAAAAGGGTAGTTGTACCAAATGTGAAACTGAGGAACTGATCAGAGATGGCAGGGGAAGAGCAGGATTATGTGATGGACCCATTTGTGGAATCAAAAGCTGCAAGAAAATCTGCATCAGAAGAAAGGTGAAAGTTCAGAGGAAGAAAAATCCTGGCCGAGTTCTAGAAACAAGAAAGCTCATCTGTTTGTACATTACACACTGCCTTAGTTATTAATAATAGTAGTAGGTGTTTAATGTTAGTAAGTCATTTCCACTTCATCAGGCCCCATTTTCTCTATAAAAACATGTGAATGAATAGTCTGAATTACGCCTGAGGTGCACACAAAACTCATTCTTTCTTTGTAGTAAACCGGAGCTCACGGCTTTTGTGCGTGCTTGTTTATACAGTCGTGTTCAGCTCATTTTGGGTCTTATGTTGTCACTTTATTACATGCAGGTCCTTCATGCTCGGTGTAAAAACTATTGCGCTCTAGCAAAGGCAAGAATTTAATGCTTAAAAAAAAAAAGCCATGCTCGCCACTTAATTTGTCTCCATTGCTGTTAAACACTAATTGGGTGTTTCTGTTCAACAGTTTAAAATGTCCTTAAACAACAAAAAAGATTAAACTTTTTTTTTCATTTAGTTTCTTTTTATTTATTTTTTTACTTTTTTTCCATTCCAGTTTTTTTTTTGAAGCACTGATGCAGTGTCCCAAATATATATATGTATAGACCTCAGAAGCATTTCTAGCAGAAAATGTGCAGGTTACGTGGGAATGTGAGCGACTGCCGTCAGTCAGTTTGGTGAATCATTGTGGTCGTGATGTGTAAAAACCCGGACCAGTAACAGACTAAATACGCTCTTGTCTGTGTGCAGATTTGGAGAAGTGACTGTCTGCAGTGTTGGACTGTGCTGATTTACTATGCAAATGTGACTGCATTTGTTTAAACTGCCACTCGGGAGTTGCTCGGTGTTGTCGAACAGGTCTCGATGCATCTCTACAGTCAGTATCTGTTCTTGTTCGTTCGATAGCTCCTCGCGCTCAAGTTCAACACTGACTGTTTATAAAGCAGAAGAATAAATAGATGTACATTAACGTTAGAGCTCCTTAGCTTTGCATAAACGTTAGCAGACAGACTGACTTATACAGTTTTAATACGGCGTGTTAGATTTTATGCTTTGATTTTTGTCAGTGAATGACATTTTATTGTCTTCTACTCATCAAGGGTGTCTAATTGCAGCAAAGTGCTCTATTTTTAAGAGTGCAATTTACAAAAACATATATATATATTGTTGGTTGTTAAAATGTGTACAGATTGTTCTTTTCAAAATTAATTACTTGTAGTACCTTTTGTATGCAGTTACTTTGTGAGAAAGTAACTGTGCTTAAGCCGTACTTTGAACTTTTTCTGAACGGTAAGACACGTGTTTACATAACTGCCGTGTTTACAGGTCGGTGATGAAAGGAAAGAAAGTTGTGGGCTGGTTTTTGTCTCTGACGACAGTTTTATATACCTATTCTTTTATAAAGTGAAGCACTTTGTTAATATTGATGAGTCTTACTTCTGAAATCTTTGCCAATCTGTTGCCTGCATAAATCTCTCTTTAAAATCATTATCCGATGCTTTAAGCGCACATCTCTTCAGATGTTTACATGTGAGCATTGCTGAGAGCATTTTTTTTGCAGAGAAAAGCACATTCTCTCCTTTCAATGGTATTTAAATACCAATGCCTTTTATTTGTCATGTGTCATTGAATTCGCTGGTCTATGAAATGAATAGACATCCTGTTGCCTACTGAAGACTAATTAATACATACTTCATTTCGGATATATCAAACTTTGTTATTATAACACCTGTAAGTGCATTAAATCATCGATGGTGTATGTAAAACATTTTAAAGGGCAGAACAAACTGTAGCTGTTAAATCCCAATGTGATGGCCTATAACACAGAATATAAATGTATTGGAAAAATAAAGACATGTAAAAACACTTATCCAGTCTCTCCTTCTTCTTCCTTTTTATTATTACCTTATTTTGCTGTCCTTCTGATAGGGAGCCAGTAAGTTTTGAAAGATTCTTGAGATTCAAAATCAGACAAGTTTTAGTAGCAACTTTTTTTTTTTTTTTTTAAAGAGTACCAAATTTGTGGACCTCCACCTCTACAGATCCACAAAAGTGGCCAGGTCACACTAAATGCAAACTTAAGTATCCAAGTTTATTACCCTTTGAAAGTTGTTTTTTCCCCTCATGTTATATCTGTTAGAGGATTGATATATTTAGAATAGGCTCACAAAGTCTTTTGTTAAGTCTAATGCTACATTATGCATAACACAAGCAT
>NW_024582372.1:16189-17552 GCF_018398535.1 Haplochromis burtoni
CCTCATGTTATATCTGTTAGAGGATTGATATATTTAGAATAGGCTCACAAAGTCTTTTGTTAAGTCTAATGCTACATTATGCATAACACAAGCATTTTGAAAGAAGTCAGCTTAGTTCAGTTAGCTTCAAAAGTTTGTAACCATGAAAAAGAGGATCAGAGGGAGCATCTAACTTTGACCTTGGCATGGCTCATACAAAAGGAATTCCCTTTTGTAAAGCATTATAATCATTTAAGTGAGGCTCAAATAGTGATTGGTACAAAATAAGTGATACTTCACATGGAAGAAAATGCTAGAGAAGTGAAGTTGAGTAAGGTAAGTGGTCCTAACATTGATCCCTGTGGGGCCCCACATTTGACAGCTACTAAGTGCTATCCCCTGACACCATGTTCTAGGCTGCCTAAAAGAAGTCTAGAGTATAAATTCAGTTCAATTTAATTTATATAGCGCCATATCACAACAATAGGTGCTTTATATTGTAAGGTAAAGACCCTATAATAATAATACAAAGAAAACAGAGAAGACCCCCAAAAGTCATATGACCCCCCTTTGAGTAAGTACTTTGGCGACAGTGGGAAGGAAAAAATCCCTTTTAACAGGAAGAGACCTCCAGAAGAACCAGGCTCAGACAGGGGAAGCTATCTGCCCCCAACTGGTTGGGGGGTGAGGGGAGGAAGACGGGACAAAGACATGCTGTGGGAGAGAGCCAGAGCTTAATAGTAACTAATGATTAAATGCAGAGTGGTGTATAAACACATAGTGATTAAATGCTTTCAATAAGTCATGGAAAATTCCTGTCTCACATTCACTGTTATCAATAACATGATTGATTTATTTCAGAGATGAAGAGGTTACATACAAGTGGTTCTTTGTAGCAGTGTAAATATGTCTAAATTGGAAGTTACTGATTAATGTTAACTACAGGCCTTACAACAGAATGACAGTCCAGCCTCTTTATTGCCTTTTCTTCACAGCAGGGGATTAGTGTGTCATATTTACAGTGCAGATTGGTTGGCAAACTGAAGAAAAAAATCTAACTATGATGATAACTGAGGCCATATGTAACATGTCTGAAATGGAACAGCCTGGGCTTGAAACCACCCAGGGCCCTATACTGCACGTCTTCCCCTGACAACCGTGCTACATTTAAAGTCACTTAAACTACCTTTCTTCCACATTCTGATCCTCAGATTAAACTTCAGCAGCTTTGGCATTTATTGTGTTTTTCACTAATAGAGTAATTTTTGCTTTGCTTTTTTAAAATTTTTATCATGTCACTTGTTTGTGTGAGTTTTACTGTTTAGTACTTGGGTTCTTAACTGGAGAGCATGCTGGGTTAAATGTGCTCTGTAAATAAAAGTAA
>NW_024582372.1:17572-64614 GCF_018398535.1 Haplochromis burtoni
ATCATGTCACTTGTTTGTGTGAGTTTTACTGTTTAGTACTTGGGTTCTTAACTGGAGAGCATGCTGGGTTAAATGTGCTCTGTAAATAAAAGTAACTTGACTATTGTGTGGAAATAAAAATCGCTTGTCTAAATCTGATCTAACCCTGTGATCCAGCATGTTCTTACATGCCTGTGGTTGTAGTACTGACTTGTTCCAGCTGGGGGAGATGAAACACAATCAGATTTCTTGAACATAGCAGTTGGGGCATCACCAAACTGCTATGTTTTTATTAATATTATTTTATTTAACAGATTAATTGTAAGGGACAAGTGCAGAAAAACACTGACAGTTGAAAAAAGCAGGCAGATGTCTGCACATGTGGATACAACCAAAGCATGTGGCAAAATCACATGGTACTGTTTAAATGTGTGTCCTATAATAGGAAACAAGAGAGCAGTAACATCCATACTTTGAAGTGAACACAAATTGTAGTTAGTCAGTGGTATACCTGCAAGTCTGGACTCATTTTAACCCAGACTTTTGTAAGAGATTCTTTTAACATCTTAAATCCTCTTTAAGCATAGAGAGCTCAGTGAGCTTTTAAGTGCATATGAAGTGTTTAATTCATCAGTTTTCTTCTGGCTGATCTGAGGTTATGTTACAAAATATGAAAAACTACATTTATGAACAAATTGGTGTTGTTTCAGCTCACACTGGCAGTTGTTTTTTTTTAATCTCTCTCTTTGAGTTCTGCTTCTTCATTTCCAGCTGTGATTCATTTTAAGCTACATTTCACTGTATAACAGCCCTATTATTTTTGGGGGGAGGGCTCATTTCATGTGAACTGTTTCTGGTGAACAAGAGTAGCGTGTGGAGAGGACTCATCTACATCTCTCTTGCTGGAGCCTTTTGTGTGATTCAGCTGAAGAGCCAAAGTCCTAATTTCTCCACAACCCCCCATCAGGGCAGTAAAAAAAAGAAAGGCCTCACCCTCCACGGAGGTCAGTGGAAAGGTTACACACGATTCAGGCCGGCCTTTTGGACACTTCAGGGGTCAGTGGGGATGGGCATGGGTGGTAGCAGATAAAGCCCTCAGCCAATGATGGTAGGTTTTGGGGAAAGCTGGCTCCCCTTCACCCACACCCTTACCAACATTCATAACCCAGTAATGACTTTTACTTCATTGATCTGGCCGCAGAGCTTAAACATCACTCCACCCACCAAACTGCAGCATATTGGCAGGTGCTGAAACTAAATTCTTTATTGATCCTCACTGACCATGAATGAGGTCAGACCCTCACTTTCCCATGTTATGTAAGAGACGTGCCCACCACTTAAACTGAGAATGTGGCCAGTTATTGGATTATGGTACAAGTACAGCAAGGGGAAACCTCACCAGTCATGTATGTGTATGTAAACTTAAGAGTAACACACAGATGTTTGTTTGGGGTTTTTTGACCGTCTTTAATAGAAGAGCTGATAATCAATTTTATGGTTGGGTAATAACCTTTCTATGAAAATATATGGAACAAAAACATCTAATTGTGTCACACGCACAATACTGCAATTATAAATATTACACAGGAGCTATGCCAAACCCTGTACACTGAAGAAACGTGATCATGCATCATTAAAATTGTGTTGCTGTGGTTGTGGAGAATGCTGTGGTCCTCTTGTTGAGCAGTTTTGGGTGGATATCACTGAACAACTGATATGGATCAATATGGATCAAATCTTGTTCAGAAATATGATAGTAGGGTTGGGGTTTTTTTTGTAATTTTGCCTCTGTGCACCACAGTGGATTTCAAATCAATCCACCAATCAATATGTGATTGAACTGCAAACTTTCAGCTTTATTTAAAGGGGATGAACTTAAGTATTGCATTAACTCTTCAGGGAAGACAGTGTTTCCTCGATATTTCAAAGAGCAATAAGCAGATTTTTTATTGTAGTTTTAAATATGAGGTGTAAACAGATGCTGACAAGATGCTAAATTCACAACATCTAAAGGAGTGAAGAACAAAACAAGGAGTTTGATGTATAAAAAGACTTAAATCAACAATAAAAATGTATGAATGTGAATTCAGAGGGTTTACAGCAAGGTGCAAACCCCTGGACAAGAAGGCCAGGTTAGACTTTGCTAGAAACAAGGTTCTTTCCCCCTTTTTTTCCAAATTCTTTGGACAAATGAAAGCAGGATAAATGATTAAAGGCTAAACATTACACCAGAATAAAGGGAAGAAAAAAAGTATGGAGAAGCAAAGGAACAGCTCATGTTCATGCTATGGCATGGCTGACAGTTGAACTGGGTCACTGGGGTTTATACATTATGTGACTGGTGACAGAAGTACCAGGACTTGTGAGGTGTGCAGGGCCATACTCTCTTGCCTAGAAGGAAATGAGCAAAGAAAGGAGGCAAAGATATGGGATATTCTTCAAAGGCCAAATTAGTCACCTGATCTCAACCCAAGAGAGCATGCTTTAAGTTATTAAATACAAGACTGAAGGCAGAGACCCACAGATTGGTTCTTTCTTGGTCTCTTACTGTAGTCAGTGTCTCCTTCTCAATAAAAAATCCTGATGTACTGATAAACCCAACCAGTTACAGAGGAGTTCTGTTTTCATTTTTCCCCTTCTTCCTTTTCAGTTTTCAGATCACAGCTGGCCTGTGGCCCTGCTGCTTTATAGAGATTCACAAAGGGAGGAAGGGAAGGAGCATGTGGAGGTGGGGGGTTTGATCTCTCCCCACAATAAGTGATGGACATCGGATCAATATGGACATTGACACAGCAGCTGTCCTGCTCCTATCGGTGCTTTGTCATAGTTGCAGAGCTCAGGTTTAAAGGACAAACTCATTTCCATTAACATTATTTTTTCAGTCTGAAAAGTCTGGCCTCTGATACTGAGGGATCTGTTCCCATCAATATGACTGGAGTTTGTTGATAAGGGTGGAGCAAGTGATGTTGGTGTTGCTCTGCTGGGCAGTATCATGGGTGCTGGGCTGATACTACACAGAAAATGACTGTGAATCATCTGACCATGACGTTATTGATACAAATCGTGCAGTATTAATGGGCCAAAGAAGACAATTCAGCTTTTATTAGAGCAGAGCAACAATATGTGCAAATTCAGCTTGAAGATTAATCACTGACTTTGAAAACTCATCAAATAAGACATCAGTATTTTAGTTATGTGTACTCATTCGTCCTGGAGCTTCTGCACCTCCACTAACAGCTTTCCACAGCAGATGAAGGCTTCTCAGTTATCATGTTACTGTGTTTTACTAAATAGTCTATAAAACGCATTAAACACTATTTATGATCACCAGCTGATCTCTCTCTAAACTATAATGCTGCAAATGGTTGATGTTGTGTGTACGGAGAAGGCTAGTCAGATAATAAAGAGTTATTTAATGCTTTTTTTTTTTTTTTTTTTTAAGTAGTTGTACCTTATCATTTACATTACGGTGCCATAGAAGTGTTAAACAAATAATCCTAGCTTCAGACACAAAGTCAGCTAAGTTTCTATATGCCATCATCACTGCACTAAAACATTTCTCTGTTTCTAACAGGCATCTGTTTGAATACAGATATTTACACATCACGATAAGGACATTACCGCAGAAAACTTTACCTGTCATCATGCTTTGTTTTTGAAAATCTGCCACATGCAAAAGCATGTTTTTTGTTTTTCCTTCAAGAACTGAACTTTGACCTCACAGAATTATATTATCCCAGTAGGGCACATTGGTCTCAGTTTGCGGGCTTTACTGGGGCTTCCAGATTTTCTAAAAGTAGAACGGGAGACAGTGGCTTCAGCGTTCAGTTCCTCTCCTGTGAAACCAGCTCCCATTTTGGATTTGGGAGACAGACAGCCTCTCTACTTTTAATATTAGAAATACAGAGTCAGGTGACTCTGAACCCTATGTTGGTGTTTTTGTGTTATTTTTAAAACCTTTTTTATATTCTTTTCTGTCCATTTTCATGGCAACTTTCATGGTCTGCCTGTATGTTTTCCTATTACAAAAGTCCAACTTAATTTGGGCTTGCCTGAGACACAGCCGACTGGGAACCACATCTTTTGCCACACTCTGTGTTGGATCCCTTCCATTGTTTTTAGCTGGCAGCGCTCATGTTTTGACCATGATTCCTTTTGATCACTCAGGTGCAACAGCTTGTTAAAGATGGCAAACACTATAACTCAGGGATATCATATTAATTTTACATTGTGAACCACATTAAGCTCACTTTGATCTTATGTGAACAGGACCAGTGCAAC
The DNA here is from genome assembly GCF_018398535.1 of Haplochromis burtoni. Taxonomy (NCBI): domain Eukaryota; kingdom Metazoa; phylum Chordata; class Actinopteri; order Cichliformes; family Cichlidae; genus Haplochromis; species Haplochromis burtoni. The sequence continues at coordinate 21,833 of NW_024582372.1, forward strand.
TTTCTGAACTTTCTGAAACTTTCTAATTGAGTTTAATCACACATTTAATCTCTGAGATATTTCAATATATAAAGTACAATTTTAACAGTAGAGCTTGTTTTTTCTACACAGTCAAACAGATACCGCTTAAGCCCTAAATTATAAGAAATAACTATGTAAATTTACTGAAAATGTTCTGGTAGCACATTGCACAGACTGTCCTGCAATAATAAACCTGAAAATTTGTTCTTCTTTAATTGAATTTTTCTTTTTTGTTTTTTCATTTTCTTTTTGCTGTGAACTCACTGCAAAAATCACAAATCAGAATCAGAATTAGAAAGACTTTATTTATCCAAAAGGGGCAATTAAGGTACAACAGAGCAGCATGACGTTGAAGATAAGGACAGGGCATAAACAGGCAATAAGAGTGAGAGTATAAATACACAGAATATACAGTATATACACAGTTTTAAAATTACACAGTTAAATTTCTATAGTAATGTTTTCCCAGGTGTAGTGTCCGTGCCTTGCCACTAGGTGGCGCCGCACCACACGCTGTACTATGGATGTGATTAATTGGTGTTACCGTCCACCCTCGGCCGGACGAGGGAAGCTGTCCTCCTGCACCTCTGAGTAGGGAGTCCTCTTCGTCAGTAGCAGAGCAGCTCATGTGGAGGAAGCAGCAAGGACAGAGAGCAGCTAGCATGCGCGGACAATTCACGTAAATGGCGCGATTTAAAAGGAGTTTATACCAGCGTCTGCTGTTTGTCGTTTTTCTTCCAATCACAGGTAAGAAGCAGGACCACTTTTACTCATTTTAACCTGTGAGTGAGCGGCGTCCTGTATGGACATCACTGACTGTCCCGTGAGGACGTGTGTGTTAGTCTGCGGACTTTAACGGAAGCTCGCAGATTCAGTTTAACGGTTTTAACTTTTAGCTAGCTGCCTAAAATAAACCGAAGACACGGAGGCAGTTTTTAAACATATTTGGTAAAAAGTTTTATTTTAAAAGCCATAAAACATGAGTATTAAAGGCAATATGTCCTATTTTGGTTCATTCAACAGTCAGTCTTAACTTCAAATGTTCACCTGGTTAATTGTAATCTATTTACAGGTAGATATAAAAACTGTATTATCAGGGGTGTCAAACATGGGGCCCGGGCGCCAGAATCGTACAGCTAAAGACTCCAGGTTGGCCTATTAGATAACTTCGAAAATGTGAAGGAAGCCATCATTTTTCGACTTTTAATTGTATTTTCATATGTGGCTACACCTTTTATTACTAACACAGACCTCCTCCATGGTCGTTGATACTGCGCAAAACAAAATAAGTAACAGATTAACAATTAAATGACAGAAAGTTTCATTTTTTAAGTAACTACTATAAAAAGCCATCATTTTTGCACTAGGTTGACTGTTAAAAAACAAAAAGATGACATTCTGTCAATAAACAAGAAATATCCATTTTATAATTACAGTATAGTTACAGCTCTTCACAGTGACCCAACAAAGTTTTTTTTTCTGTAAATTTACATGTTTATCTCTTACAGTTTAAGCCCAAAGCATCATTTCTTTGTCATGTGGAAAAACAGATAAAGAGGAAGTTCCCCCAGTGTAAAATGAGTTTAACATCCCTGCGTTAGAACATCTGAATATACTTTAAAGGTATCACAGAGTATTAGTAGAAACTGTGAGTCAGGTGTTGAGCTGAAATCAAAGATCAGATCCAGCTACCAAAGCAAAATAAATACATATAACAGAGTTGGTTCATGAGTAATATGAGAAAAGATTCTTATACATTTTATAAGCTTGTAAGATGTAAATATAGTTGCACGTTGTCCTGTTAATGCTTTAAACTACAGGCTTGGTCTAATAGGACAATCTGTTTCATCTTCAGCTTTATAGCCTTAAGTAGGTGGTGCAGGAAGACCTCAAGCTTGAGTGTTATGACTATACTGGACAGTAGACTTCCTGCTGGCAGGCCTACAAGCCTTTTATATGTGATTTTTCCCTTAGTAGGTGCTGTAAACTGGCTCCACAGACACTGATGAGACCCAGCTAGAAATTATTAAACGTCTTTAATTTTTTTTTTTTTTTTACATCGGGCTGGTCTTAAACTCTTTAACTGGTGTACAAATGCTGTTAAATTCCTTAAATCATAACAACTCTCTTCCTGGTCTCTCTACCTGCAGGTGTGTTGTGCTTTAGTGAGTTGTTTTTCATCAAGGAGCCCCTCGATGTCACCGTCATGCGGAAAGAAGCAGCTATTTTGGACTGTCAGGCGCATGGAGAGGCGCCCATCGACGTCAAATGGCTCAAGAGCGGAGTACAAATCGCGGAGAATGAGCGGGTGTACCTGCTCTCCAACGGCTCCCTTTTTATTTCAGAGGTGGAGAGCAGAAGAGGAGACAAATCAGATGAGGGGTTTTATCAGTGCCTTGCTCAGAACAAGTATGGAGCAATCCTGAGCCAGAAAGCCCACCTTACAATCGCAAGTGAGTATCAGGGATATGAGTTGTGTAATCTAGCATGATTTGCTGTTATACCCATATTTATTTGATGCTCAGTCTGGTCTGGTCTGGGCAGCTTTGGTGGCAGCAAGAAGATGGACAAAGTCTTCAAAGTTAGAGCTTAAAAGGGATGCTGCTGGGAATTGAGGAAAATGCCCATTGGTGTGTTAATGAAGGACCAGGAGATTTGAAAGGTTAGGAGCAGTGTGGGATACTGGCTCTCCAATGCGAAAGAGCAGATGACCCCTATTCACTGGCCCTGGCTTTCATGTTATTGCACCCTGATGGCTCGAGGAATTGTTCTTTTTGAATGCTTTCTCCTCCTGCGTTGTGCGAGTTGGCCTCGTATTTTCAGGGGGAGGCAGGGGAGACTTCAGACAGAGTTGGTCTTTTGGCACCTTATATCTTCTTCCACTCACAGGCCCTGAAATTTGCTGTCTTGTTGTGCCACTTTGTAAAATGTGTTTATTTATTTATTTTTAACCTGCCATGAGTGCGTTTTCTATTGCTTTTGATCAATTAGTAACCCAAAAATACATACAAAAAATTATTTAATTTTTTTTGCAGTGCTGTAGGGAAGGGGATTTTAAGAGCAGGTTGTGCCAAAAAACTGCAATTGGCATGTGTTACATAACAGTTATTGTGTTTACATTAATTATTCTGGAGCGGTACCACAGGCAGTGCTTTCTGATAGAGCTCCCAGTCATAACTCAGACATTTTCTGGTGTTTAAAAAGTGTGGCTTGATTAATTGATTGAGTGGTTTAGTTTGCTTTATAGCTTTAAGTTAAGAGGTGATAAAGGCTGCCTGTAAGCTTTACTAGTTTGTTTTAAAACAGCACTTAGACCTGCTGGAAGGTCTATCTGGTAGCTCATAAAGTTTTCACATACCTGAGAAATGCTCAGTTGAAGGACACAGAGGTAGTAGTGGGGGTTGTTGTAAGTGGTTCACACACACACACACACAAATGTGAATTGCTGCTCTCCCAATACTGCGGCTTTACCCTGAGTGTCTAAATGACCAAACTTTATTGCAGGCCTTAGCAGGTCAGTAGGCATCGTAGGCTTAACCCAATTGTCTTCTGCCTCACTGCCCCGGTGAAAGAGTATAAAGCTTTTCACTCTCTTTTTGTCCACTCCCGGCTCACAAAAGAAGAAGGCATTCTTCGTGGGCAAAAGTGGACAGAGCTGCTGGAAGTGGTCACCACAGCAAGGCTAATTGCACTAGTCGTAAAAGTTAAATATTAGTAGATCTGCATTTTGATTAATTATCATATGACGTGCCTGTTGCATGGGGGTCTGCTCATTGATGTCTGAATTTTGGAGTCTTTTCATGTGTTCCTCAGCTGATTTATGCTGCTTTTGCAGACGTTCTGCTCCTTGGTAGCTTTTCCAAACGTTGCTCCATCTCTGGATGGATGTTCGTTGTTGTTTGAGAAATATGGTGGTGATGGAAGGTAACTTTAAACACAGGATCCTGAAGCACAAAGGTGAGAAGGGATTTGGCCTTGATGAAAAGGAATGTGACACCTGAGCCTCATCGTGTGACTTTTGTCAACAGACCTCAGATTGATGGGGATTTCAGTACAGGGACTGACTCTTGAGTTGTCTCCCCAGAAAAATATACCACTACAAGTGAATTCTGTATAAAAATAGGAAAATTTCCAATTTTATTTTTAATAAACATTTACAGCTCTGGTGTATTTGTAGCTCCCATACTGATGTAATGTGGGCACTGTCTGCTAGTGAAAGGATATCCTCATCCTGGTGAAAGCTGATGAAGTGAAATTAAACAGTTTATTCACTTAAAAATTTCCAGTAGGAATAAACACAGTGAAAATGTACAGTTCATTGACTCCAGTGGTAGTAGTTGTGAGGCCTAGGAGACACAGATAGGCTACAGGTACCTGTTTATGGAGGCTTCTCAATCAAAGTGGCCACGCCCCTAACCATCCTCTACCATCCAGGTGGATGAAATGCAGCTGCAAACATGCTGTAAATTTGGAAATTTTAACATGGATGTCTGTAGGGATTTATGTATGTTGTAGTAAGCCTTGAGTGGCCATTAGAGAAACTACGGTGTTTTGAAATTTGTGGCTCAGTTCTTGCAGCTCGTAAGGTTGATACTTGGTAGATCTGAGGACTAGACTAAGACAATAAAATTATGGCCAGTGTGTTAGGAAGTGAATGCCTCATGGTCGCTGTTTTCTTCCTCTGGCACACGAACTGATCTTGATTCCCATCCCTACCTGCTGTCCAACAAGAAATAATAATAATAATTTTTGTTGATGAAATGGGCAAAAATAGCAGGAAAATGCATAGAACTCTGTTAAGTCAGATAACAGAGATTATGATAACAGTATCCTGGGTTAGTGGTTTGTTGAACTTTTTTCATGTTTATAAGAAAACAAATTTTACCAAGTGAAGTTGTCACTGTTTAAGAGAGTTTGGCATGAATTCTTACTCTGGGTAGTCTTCACTTTTTTATGCTCATGCCTTAAAGGAGGTATTCTAAGGAGCTTCTGCAAAGTTTATTTTACCTCGCTGGTGTGTCCACAGCCTGCAAGGTCAGGACTGTGACATTATTTTGAGTTGCTAAGGAATGCATCTGACTTGCACCAGCTTGGCACATTTTGAAGACAAATGCAAACCTTACACAGTGTGAACTGCAATGTGAGTGAAGGAAATGCCCTTAAGTGAGACAACTCAAACCCAAGATTTTTGCTTTTCTCCTCTGCTGGTTACAAAAGGTTACCATGGTTCCCCTGAACACCGGGCCCTAAGGTCAAAGGTTTCTTTTAACTGTTCAATAGATGGAGGTGCAGTGGGATGCAGAGTAGGCCTAAAATCTGTCCTGCAATAATGCTAGGTGTGCATCTGGCTTGATTAGTTTCCTTCATAGTGATCATGAGCATTTATCTCTCATATGTTTTATTTCATACCACAACAAAGGATAAAACTGTTGCCAAAACCAGAACACGGGTATTTACAGAGTGACTTTATTAACTCTGTTCTCTGCTAGGGAGTTTCAAGACAATGAAGCCACTGTTTGTGAGTGCAGGGTTGCTGTTGAGTGATTGGAAAACTTTGCAGCAGAGATAAGGAATTGGAGAAGGGGGATGGATGCTCTTTCCAACACTGCTCCCCCACTGCCCATTCGGAGCTTTGAGAGGTCACACTGCTCATGGGAATAGCTCTTTGTTTAGCCAGGCCAGTGGTCACTTGACTGTCCGACAGCCTGCATGGAGCAGCGCCACATCTGCCATGCAGCTAGTGATTGATTTTGTGGGTTTTTTCAGTCTTGCATTCTTCTTCTTCTTATCAGCCCTTTTTTTTTTTTTAGAGCCTGTATCAATGTTCAGTAGGGCCAGTGATCATAGTAAAGGACTCATCACTCTTCATAATTAAATGATGATGCTTTTCAATAGTGCTGCTGGAATTGGTTTATTTTAGTCTCAGCACGTGGTTCACTCCAGTTAACAAGAATCAGGCTCATAAGAAGAGTAGATTTAAGGTAACCTAACTCTACTTAGAAAAGTCATGGAAAGTGCATGTTGTTGATTTAAACTGTGTAACGTGCTTTTCTGCAAATCTCTAGAAAGCTAGAGGTGCAGTATTATTCAAATTGACATAATGGAAATAATCTTTTTCAAGTAAAAACAATAAACAAGCAACAGTAAACTGCCATAATGACCTTTTGTGTGGTGGGAATTAAAACCACAGCTTTTATAACTGCTTATCCAATTAAATAAGACAGAGAAAAGACAATGACCTTTCAATTCATGTTATCTGTCAATTCTGGCTGTTGTATATTGTAAAAAAGCAGCTGGACCATCTGTACGGTTTTATTTTGTTGTAACAGAAACAACTGGAAGATGTCACTGATAGAACAAAAGAATTATTATTATTATTATTATTGTAAAAAAACTATTTGAAAGCCTCACAGCTGGGGTAATGTGGTTTCTGGGTAGTTTTCCTGGCAGTTTGAGCAACAGGACTAGTTTGGGGTGGTCACACAGGACTCTGCCATAGTTGGGTGCTATGCAGGATTTGTGGAGGTCAGAGGTCAGAGGTGAGATTGCTGGGAAGGGCAGATGGTCGGAACTGCTTTGTCAAGCCTTTAGGGAATAAGGCTGAGGTATTTACTCTGTTTGATTTAGGGTAAAGGCCAAAATGTTACACCAGAGATTGTTATGTTGGTATATTTTGGTGTAGGAAAGGAAATTACACCACATAACTCACTGTGGAATACACAGAATAAATAGCCGAATCAGAAAATGTGTATATTTGACTGAATTAGAAAGATCTCGGCTGTTTGCCTTGATGATTTTATCTACGTCTTAGATGCCTCTTGGCAAACATCATCCCTCAAAGAGTCCGCCTCCTGTTTTTCAGCTTGGAACAGTGCACAACAAACCCTCAGCAGTTAAAGATTTTCTTCCTTCTTGTCTTAGTGGTTAATCAATAATCAATGATTGTCCCGCTGTTTGTCAATCGAGCATCACTTGAGTGAATGGAAAGGCAGAGTGGAGAGGCAAAGGATCAGAGCAGCTCATCTCTCATGCCCTGCAGTCATATCACTTCAGCAGGGTAATGGCATTTTTGTAAGAGGTTGTGTTAAAACAGGAGGGGCAGGAGAGGGCCTGGGAGAGGCGGTTTCAATGCCTCTCTCTGCTTCTGTCCTCACATCAAACATCACAGTGGAGCTAAGGAGGCAACAGCTTAAGGCTAATTAGATTAAACGTGTCCATGGTGACGACATCTGATCCTGACAACAGTTTGACTTTTGTCCAACGGTTCATCAGAAATGGATGAAGCCAGCAGCCATGCTTTTTTTAATGTTTTCATTCATGAAGTCCCTTGCATGACACAAAACCCCAAATAGTCCTAATAAAACTGCAATTTAGTAATTAGAAGTTAATTTTATCTCTGGAATCAAACTACAGATCCTTTCTTTCCTCTCCAAATGTCAGTTTGATTTGAAGCTGACAGTTTCTGTTAAATGTGTAAAAGTCATAATTCACTGAACGCAGTCTGAGCTCTGCTGGCAGCACTGCTTACACACAGCCATCCATCACCCCCTCCCCTATACGCACCACTGTGTGTTTATTGCAGTTAAGGGATTTCCTGGAGACTTTTCTCGAAAGCAGAGGTTATCATAGCACTGAGCTAAAAGAAAAGTATCCTGATAAGGATGTTAAATATCAGAGTGTAAAGGATTATAGCTGGCAATGAGTAATTCGGATATCATCCATTTCACTGTTTGGTTTATGCTTGTTTCCTCTGTGGTTTCTCTTTGTTTTCTTCCTTATTTGTAGTTTATTTGGTATTTCTCCATGCAGCATCTCCAAACGTCTCTTTGGATGTTTTTTTTTTTTGCAGTAAACATGTGACAGACGTGGTTTTAACTTGATATCCTGCTTCCTGTTCTTTTGTGTTTCTTTTGCTGAGTGCTGATGGCTCACTGCAGCAGAAGCGGCTCTGGGTGTGTGCTCAGAGGTTAAAGAGCACCACAGTGTATTTGTTTATCCATTGCTGAATGGGTGATGGTTTTGACTTAAAAACAGGCAACAGCTTTTGAAAATGGACCTACTGAAATTGAAAATTTAATTTGTTGGTCTGCTGCAAAAATCCTTTAGTCTACTGATTTGTCCATGTATGCCATTGATAATTTGATTTATTTATTATAGTAAATGTTAGCAAGCTGTGGGGCTCACTGTTCTGTCTGTCACAGACAAGAGTGCAATTGATTTCTTTTAACAAGCGACTGACCTCCTGCTTTTTAAGTAGAGGGGGGCATGAGGATCTGGGTGTCTTTCAGGATTTTTGTGACTCAAGAGGAACGGCTATTCAAAACTTGAATAGATTTAGACAAACATCTAAAAGGTCCTTATTGTATCTGGTTGGGTCTTATTTGCTTGCTGCTTGGCTGGTGGCTGACACTAGCTCAGTTTCAGAGAAACCCAATCCACGCAGGATGTAGCTGTTCCACTCCAGTCACCACCTTCCAGCAGCATGCTGCATGTTTACAGCTTCAGGAGCAGGAACGTCTGTTTTCTGATATCTGACTGAGATGGATGGATGATGTCATGATAATCACAAACTTGGATATGCTTGTAACACTTTTGTTTATTATTTTAATGATATACATTAATTCTCTGTACTTCTGCATACATAACAAGTCTCTAATCTGTCTCCTGGTTGGTTTTGTTGCAGGTATTTCCTCATTTTCAGTTCAGCCAACATCTATTGTGGCGACTGAAGGCTCAGTTGCCAGGTTTTCCTGTAAGACTGTTGCACACCCTCCTCCCATCATCACTTGGGAGTTCAATCGGGTCACATTACCCCTCGCCACTGAACGGTATGCACTCTGTTGTTTTCAGTTTAATTTCATCTTACTCATTTACATTATTCCTACACAAATTTTAGATAAGATTCTTTATTAACCATTATTTCATGTTGTCTAAGATGTTTCATATGAAATCGGTTCATATTGTAAGTATCATTGTTGTGTGGGTGCGTGTGTTTCTGTCTTTCAGAATCACAGTCCTGCCCAGTGGTGTTCTTCAGATTCAGGGTGTGCAGCAGGCTGACGCTGGAAATTACCGCTGCGTCGCCACCAATATTGCTAGTCGACGCCGAAGCACAGAGGCCACCCTCACTGTGACCCCAGGTGTGTTAGCCAGCTCACTTTTTGCAAACTTGTAATATTTAAGCACACAGTTGAGTTAAAAAGTCTGACTCTGAAGCAGTTGAAAGCCCTACAGCTCACCATGTGCACTAAAGCTGTCTTCTGCTCTCTCTCCACAGGTCCCAGACCGCAGCTTCCCCAGAGACCTCGTATCATCGCTTCACCACAGAACATCTCGGTGTCACTGCACCAAACTGCCATCCTGGAATGCATGGCCACAGGCAATCCCCGACCCATCATCTCCTGGAGCAGAGCAGACAGCAAACCTATAGATGTTTACAACACCAAAGTGCTGGGGAACGGCAACCTCATTATCACAGACATCAAGCCCCAGCATGGAGGCGTCTATTTGTGCAGAGCCACCACACCTGGCACAAGGAACTATACCATGGCCTCAGCTAATGTCACTGTGCTAGGTAAAAACAGAATATACTACTCAGGCTGTTCATGATTTCTATTTGTGATGATCACGTAGAATTGAACATATTGCTGTTCTTTTTCTAAAGCACCGCCTTCCTTGGTGGAGTGGCCTGAGAGCCTTACGCGCCCCAGAGCTGGCACCGCTCGCTTTGTGTGCCATGCTGAAGGAAATCCAACGCCTCGCATCACTTGGCTTAAGAACGGAGAAAAAGTTCACTCTAATGGTCGGATCAAGATGTACAACAGGTATGTTTCTCTCCAGTTCATTTAAAGAGTCATTACTGTGACCCCAAATTATCATGAGATGATATTTGAAAGTTCTAGTTGACCAGAACTTTCAAATATCACACAATGTTTTTCTTGTGACATTACCAATAAGTTTGATGTGTCACATGGCCCTCTTCCTATTGAAAAAACAAAAGTTGTATCCAAGATGGCCACCATGGTCACCACCCATCTTGAGGAGTTTGCCCCCTCACATATACTAATGTGCCACAAACAGGACTTTAATATCACCAACCATTCCCATTTTATGTATAAATGCCCCACCCTGTATATTTATAAATGTGCCAATGGAAATTTTGTTGGTTTCCTGAAAATTTTCACCTGAAATCATCTGGGTCCATACTCTTTATCTCTGGGTGTCTCCAGCAAACTAGTCATCAACCAGATCATCCCTGAGGATGACGCCATCTATCAGTGCCAGGCAGAGAATGAGCAGGGATCAGTCCTCACTATGGCGAGGCTCATTGTGGTGATGTCAGAGGACCGGCCAAGCGCACCCAGGAACATCCGAGCTGACACTGTGTCAAGCTCTGCCATCCTTCTGGCTTGGGAGAGGCCTCTGTATAACTCGGATAAAGTTATTGCTTACTCTGTACACTACATGAAGGCTGAAGGTAAGCAGAATCCACACACATGTTTTGTTGTTGGTTTTTTTGGTAACAGGAACAGTACATTAAGACAGGATTTTCGTGGCAGTTTCAGAAATCCTACTTTCTGTCAGACACTGTGACGTTAGTGTTGTGTTGTTGTACTCCGGAGTTAATTGGAACAGCTGCGTTTTCTGAACCAACAAGACATGTTAAGCTTAAAGATGCAGGGTTCCTTCCTTTGCTGGATAAAACACAGGATGCACTATTCACAAAAAGCACAACGGTTGTAGTGTGGCAGCAGAAAAGCCTTAAAGCCTTTCGGTTTTCCTGGGAACTTTCTTTCTGTTGACAACAAGAGTCACATTTAAACAATGTAGCATTTCAGGAAAATGTGCAGGCTGTGCATTCAAGGACTGCACTTCATTATAATGCCACTGACTTCCATTGAGGAGGAGAGACCTACAGAATTCAACTATTGAAAAAAGAACACCTGCTGGATTTTTGGTGGGAATAAGGATGTCTGAGAAAAAAAACAGGATGTTGCTGAACAAATAACTGACATCTGTCAGGAATTTGTTGCACTTTTCACAGATTTTTTTTGTCCTCTTGGTGCCACTTAAAGAAGCTGGTTATCAGGCAGTGTGCTCTTTACCTGAGGTTGTTGATAGAGGCTTGGGACTTAACTGAAGATCTACTGAAAAAGGGAACTTTTTAGCCAGTGTGATGGAGTGGCCAAAAGTGTGTATTCTATGAGGGGAAGATAGTTTAAATTGGACAGGAAGTCAAGCTTTGTTAAGACTTCCAGGGAGCCGTACTGAGGCATTCAGACTACACAGAATACATTTTTGTTTGCCTGAAGTACCTTAAGTGAGAAATTAGACCAGGTACCAATCCGTCTTTGTTTCTGACTTGGCTGGTTGTTCCAAGGGGCAGGAAATGAAAACTGCAGCTGCATAATGTTCTTATTACAATGAAAAAAACATGGGAATGCACAAAGCAAGCTGAGCAGTGGTAAAATAAGACAAAGTGACTGGACATACATAAAATGTTGAATAAATTATGAAAACCTACAGTAACAAAACCGTATCATATTGTTGCTGATTTTTGGGGGCTGGGGGCTAAAGTTTGAATGTTCTGCTTTTTATTGTTATCTCAACATTTTTTTTTAATCCTGTCATTTGTCCAGGGTTAAACAATGAGGAATATCAAATTGTCATTGGAAATGATACAACTCGCTATATTATTGATGATCTGGAGCCAGCGCACAACTACACCTTCTATGTAGTCGCCTACATGCCAATGGGAGCCAGTCGCATGTCGGACAACGTGTTTCAGCACACACTTGAGGACGGTGAGGTCTACAATAACAAACAAAAAAATCATTAATGCAGTCAATACAAAACAAGAAATAAGCCCATTGAATTTTCTGCAGATGGGTTAGCCATGGTCTTTCCTGTGTGATATAATTAAAAACAGGATATGAGGCTGTTTCATATGTTTTTTAGTTGCATAGGTGGTTTTACTAGAGATTGCTGATAGCATTTTTTGGCACATATGACGGGGTGCAGTGGGAGGTTTGAATGTCCAGTGTTAGCTACAAGGTGGTGCAAAACAAGCAACTTCCTCCCTGTTTGGGCATTTCTTTAGGCTTTCAGATTGGCTAGCACTGGGAAACAGAAGGTTTGAGTAGATGGATGAGTGGTGCTGGGTGTTCAGAGTCTCTCTTTGACGTAATACACAAGAAAGAGTTAAAAGACAAAAAACAAAGACATTCTGAAACTGAGTGCGTAGAGCACCGTGAAGCTTTTGGCTTACAGGTTTACTTGTACATGCTCTGAGCTCATCATTTAAACTTTGGTCCACAGTACCCCTCCGCGCCCCTGAGCTCAGCCTCACCAGTCGCAGCCCCACAGACATCCAGGTGTCTTGGCAGCCTCTTCCAGACAAGCTGAGTCGTGGCCGAGTCTGCAGCTACCGCTTATCCTATCGTACCAGTTCTGACAGCGCGGTCTCACAGATAGAACTACCTGGAGAAAAGACCCAGCATCTCCTGGAAAACCTGCAACCCGACACCATCTACCTTCTTCGAATTGTTGCCGCCACCAGCGTAGGGTGGGGTGAGCAGTCCGCCTGGACATCGCACCGTACCCCGAAGGCATCCGGTGCTCAAGGTACTTGAAGAATTGTCCTCATAACCTCTAAAATAGAAGCATTTAATCAAAAATATGAAGTCAGAATTGTACTTTAAATAGATTCTCATCCAAGCAGAGGAAGTTGAGTCAAAAATGTGAATTGGGCAAGAGATTGAGAAGAGCACGCTTTAATAATCTTGTTAAGACATTGCATTTGTTTCTCTCTGACCTTTACCCTGTGCTGTCAGTAACATTGGAAGGGCTTTGGTCATGGGTCATAAAGGGAGACCTCGGGCTTCAGAGCTGGACAGAATATATGGCTGTTTAGAGCTAGATCTGAAGCTTTGGGAAGGGGGAGGGGAGGATTTGTTTTTTTTTTTCTGTCCATCTCTTTTACCCTTAGTGTCCAGTGTAAACTCTGAAAGGCAACTTCTATTGGCAAACTTCATTCCCGTCATTCCTAAACGTGTGAAACAAGCTTCCTTATCTCTACGTGTGGTTTCTATTGAGTATTTAAAAGTGTGGGGGGATGGGGGCATTATTTAACTTTTCAAAAACATTTACCTGGTCAGGACAGAAGCTTCCTCTGTCACTCAAAAACAGCTCAAATAATGGATTGTAGTTGTTTTAGGATCAAGTTCCTCTTTTGTACGACTTTATAAGAAGACTGTGACGTACTTATAATAAATAAATAAATGTGGTTCGTATGGTCTTATTCTTCTGCAGTTCCCCTGGCTCCTGAGCTGCATCTGGAGTCTTTAAACTGCACCACTATTTTGGTACATTGGCAGCTGGCACCCAGAAACTCAGCGAACGTGCGGGGCTACAAGCTATTCTACCATGAGGAGAGCCAGCCTGAGAGCACCCCAGTTCAGTTTCACGCCTCTGATAATAAACACACCATCGGAGGGCTCGGTGAGTTTTCACCTTAGGTTACCTTTTGCCACCAATTTGGCTGTTTGGGTCATTTTACAGTATTTTCACATGAACACCAACACATGATGGAAGTTTCGTGTTTACTTTGCAAGTTTTAAGATCCGTTAAGATTTTCAGGCAATCTTTGAAAATGTTGATTTTTAACGTGTTATTGATTTAACAGTACTTGTTTTGTTTTTTTATTAATATTGCCTACGTCATAATTAAAGGTGTCGTAGTTTAATGATTTAATATGGCTGGAAATAGATATTTGCTATGAAAAGATGTGTTGAACTGATGGGGTTCTTTGCAGGGAAAGTTTGTGTGTGTAATCAGAGACCGTCTGTGTTTTGGTAGCTGCTGCATGTGAGTTCCCAGCTAAGACATTTGTTTGATTTCAGTGTCCCAGATATTCAGATGAAATGATCAAACTTAGCATAATTTGAATGCCAGTATTCTAACAACTAGAGTAATGGACAAGGTGTACATCCTGTTGCTTACCTGCCTTGTTGCTTGTTTATCATGTGTGTATCTCTGTCATTTATGGAAATACATACAGTAGAGAAAGCAGTCTTTAAGATTTTTTATTAAAATCTGGATGCATCTTTTTAGGGAACGTGAGTGATTAATTAGCTTAAGTCATGTCACATTTGGAGCAGAGGTTCTTTAAGTGGGAAATATATCAGCATCACATCCAGTTTCCACGACCTCTTGACTTCTGCGGGACATCAGTGTGCGGCTTTTCTGCTGCTGCTGAATAGTGTTCGGGACACATCACAGCCTCTCTGCCCTTTAGGTCAGATTCATTTTATCTTTTTTTGTTTGAGAGCGGAAAGGGAGCTCAGGCTAGCTCCAAGGACAACTGACCATATGTGGCCAGAGGAGGTCAGCCAGGTGGTCAGCAGCTGAGTTGTAAATCAGAAGCCTCTGTGCTCAAGTGAGATCAGAAAGGGAGAAAGACAAGGAGTCATTCTATATTACTGTAGGTGTGAAGTCTAAATGATACAGGTGTTCAGTAAGTTAGAATTTACTTCAGTAAACACTACAACTGTTTAGGCTCATTCTGCCACATCCTATGAAAAATATGACAACTAAACCCATTTCTCCTGCTAGGATTAACTCATAGTTGAATCTAGTGCAGATAAAGTCACAGACACTAAAATTACTTGCCTAGATATGAAGTTATAACTGGAATATTATTTTAATGATAGCTATAGCTTGAGGTGCTGGAAAAAGTAAAAAGATTCCTCTATATTCAGCTAAAGTTTGTGTGTGTGTGTGGGGGGGGGGGGGGGGGGGGTTCAGTATTTATTAAACGTTTCAGCAAGAATGGTTGTATGAAATATTTCTAAGCTGTTTTGGTTTTTGTTTTCTTGTTTTTTGCCCTGAATATTGGATGTTCTGGGAGGACGAGCGAGCTGTGGTCACTCTGTAAAATACAGCTTCTGCTGAATTAAAAGAATCATCTTTTTGTTCCTCGTTGTTAAAACAGCTTTCCATGGCCGTGTTTTAAAGAGGGTAAGACTGTTTTGTGGAGGCTGATTTATCATGCCTTTTATGACTCCTTTGAGCAGTGTTGCTGGAGGAGAATTAGGATCAAAGACTCCTATTCTGTTTGGCTTTGAGGGCCACAAAGATGGTGTATTAGCCAGAATTTCAAGGAAAACCATCCTCTGACCAACTGAGAGCTGTTGGCTAAACAATGAGCATGTCTTGTGAGCTCACTATGTCACAGGTTTGAGATTTCTTCCTCATAAATTAGCTGCAGCGCTGTGCATGGGGAGAAAGGTGTGAACTGAAGTGTCTGACGTCCTGTGTGGCAACGCATCCTGCAGCACAGAAGGCATTTCTCTGCTGTGAGCAGTCTGACATTTCCTCTAATTATACCTGCTTTCTTTTCTTTTGAAATTATTTTGATAATTATATTTTACACAATCTTGTTACAACATTTGAGTTCTTGTTAAAATGAAGTTTGCATTGGAAAAAGGTTGAAAGGAAATTTGGATGTTAAAATGAGTCAAAAAGTAGCATTAGCATGAGTTATAAATATTTTTGACTGCATTGGCATTTGTCACAGTAAGCTTCTGGCCACTCCAGACCAACTAAAGCTGTGGAAGAGTCCAGTGAATTCAACAACTCTTTCTTTCTGTCTTATTTATTTGTTATTTTTATTTCTATAAGGGGAGAATGTGTGTTTCCTTCTTTTAGAAGCAACATTGCCTCACTTTTAAGGTGATCTTTAAAGATGATCAGGCAATGAGCAATGCTCTCAGCGCGATATGGCAGCCTTGCTTCTGTCAGTCTGCCCCAGGGCAGCTGTGGCTACAGCTGCTGTATAAACATTTTTTTATTCAAAAACTAGAAAAACACTTTCTAGTTCCCTGATAAACAGAAATACTAAACACTCTGGGGTACAGCTGCTGTAGCTTGCCCCCACCAGTGTGTGAATGTGAGAGTGAACGAATAGTGGAATTGTACAGTGCTTTGAGGGTCTCGAAAAGTGCTATATAAATGCAATCCATTATTATTATTATTATTATTATTATTATTATTATTATTATTATTATTATTATTATTATCCAGCTTAGATGATAGGCAGTAATCGGTTACATCAGTCTAGTTGTAGTGAATTTTCAGTGCCTGTGTTCTGGCAGTTTTACATTTCAAATTACATTTTATAGCTTAAGTTGCCTGGCCCCATGTGGTTACTTAATAAGAAAGCTGCCCTAAAACTATATATAGGTTTGTGTTTGCTTTTCTTTTAAACTCTGCTTTAAAGATGTGCTAGAAGCAGCTTTGAAGCTGTTTATCATTGCAAATCAAATCAGCTTGTGCTGTGAATTAATTTTTTCATAATCTACTTGATTTTGTATAGAGCAGTCAATAGTATTGATTTCTGAACTGTCATCTGTAGGAAAAACCACAAACTGCTGATTCAGCTGCAGAGAACATGCTCTGAACTCACTCATGACAAGCCAGATGATTGAAAGCACACCATAAAAAGCAGGAATGTGGTTTTAGAGGCTCCAGTTTGGTATAAATGGCACGGTGATGTGACCTTTCCTCGCATGTGTATTCTTTGCTTGGCCCATGAACAGCACAAGTTGTCATAGCTGCAGCTTAAAGACCTCTCATACCTGTTGGCACCAGGCAGGACTGCAGATTTATCTCACAGCTGCAGGCCATGTTGCATCTTGTCCACTCCTTTTATTAAACATGAGGCAAAGCATGTTCTGTGTGAAATACAGTCTTCATTTTAAAAAGGCTATGTCATGTTTAACCTGCATGTGTGTCTGCTGATTTGTGTTGGAGGCTAAAGACAGGAATAGTAGGGGTGGTGGTGGTTAATAGATGCCGGTGTGAGGGCTCTTGCAGGAATTGACATTTATTGCCTCTCTTCGGGCCTGGGGGCCTTTCGCAACAGAACAACACTGCAAGGGCCAACAGGAACTGCATTTTAGCTGTTTTTAAAAAAAAAGGGGGGGGATCACAAATGGCTTGAATATCCCCAAACAGAATAATTTATGGGAGTATCCCAGTGGAAAGGACAGGAAAGCATCTTCTCCTGAGGAATGGCTTTGAAAGCGGAATACAATGTGTAGTATTGTAACCACATTTAAAATTTGTAAATCTAGTTCTGCATATGAAAAATACCTTCCAGCAGTAATATTTACACTCAGTCTTTTAATTAAGCAAAGAAACCCCAGTTATACAGTTGTGAGTGAATTGTTTCATGTAAGAAGATGGAGAAACTTCTTAAACATTTTCAGTTTAACTGTGATGCACTCGCAGCTCGAGGAAAGTGAGTGAGTCACTTCCTCTGAGTTGCATCTTCCCCTACAACATTTGTAATGATTGTGCTTGTTTGATTAAAAGTGACTTTTATTTATTAAGTCTCCTCATTTCTCTGTTTTTTTTTTTTTACTACAGTTTATTTTTTGCTTTTTTTGAGTAGCTTGTTTGATGGATTTTGAAACATGCCATATAAGTTTTTTTATTACATGTGCTGTAAATTAAACAGAATAATCATCAGGAACACTTAGTTCAGACTATTTTCTTATGTCTGTGAAGGTTCTCAGTTCTCAGTCACGCTTTTCTTTGCAAGCTCCTTTGACTATTTTCTTATCTTTTGCTGAGGCAAAATCCTCGTTGTTGTCATTTGTTGCTTTGATTTTGTTCACCTGACTGTGTTGTTGAGAGCTTCAAGAGTCATCTTCATGGTTTTATCAGGACACTTTGATATGATGCTACTTTAAGCCAGTTTGACTCTTGGTGGTTCCCTGCTTTTTCACTCACTTCCTCCGCTTGACCCTCCCCCTTCAAGGGGAGAGAGGTAACCCTCCCCCCTTTTTTTGCAGGATTTAGCTTGCCCAGATTCCATGTCAAAGGTCGTGGCCCAGATGTCACAGCTTCCCCCCCACTCATAGCTCCTCTCTCACATAATTACGGCAGGCCCATTGTATTGTGGGTTTGGGTAGAGGTGCATGCTACATGCCTACTCCTCTTTAGAGGTAAGGCTTAACAAGCGGCTCAGAAACTCCAGATAACAAGGAGGACATTGTAGAGCTGTAGAAGTCGAGGAATTCTGCTTTCACTTAGTTCTGGAAGTAACAAAGAGAGGGACAGTCCTTGTTCTCTGTAAACATTTGTCTACTCTGCAGCAACTCATGAGATAGTTTACATTGCTGAATATTGTGTTCTTTTATTTTTCCTCATTGCTTTTAATTGTCTTTAGGAATAACTAAGGTTTTAGGCTTCCTGGGCAAAAAAAGAGGTTCAGCTCATATTCCACACCCATGACCCCAGATTCTTTCAGTTTTATCTTGGCCTGACCTGTTGGCCCTGGTGTGGCTCCAGTGAAACTCCTCAGGGCTCTGTGGGGGTGCAATGTGTGTAGCTCCACCCACGCTAAACTTTGCAAACTTCCATGGAGATAAATTCATCTCCTGTGGTCTCCCTATTCTCTCGAGCTTCTAAATGTCTGAACATCAAAAACATCTGTTTGTGTTGTCTGCGGGACACACAGGACTCTGATAGTAGTAGTTGTAGTAGTAAAGATTGATTGGTTTGGATTTTGTTATTTTGCACATCCACCTGGTGTTTCTCACCAAACTGTGATCCTGCATCTTTGAAACATTATTTAGAGACTCTGGGTCACATTTTGTTTACTGTTTGTAAGCACTGGAAATTATGACCATTTAGGGGTAAAAGGGACATGTGGTCAGTTGGCTATTGTTCAGCAGACGGTCTCCAGGGTCACTAAGGTCTGCTACTGCTGCTGACCATCAGCAGTGTCCTCCCCAAGGGGTTTTCACTCCAGATTTAACCCCTAGATTCAGGACCCGAGTAGGTGTGGCCACTGACCAATGACCAGCAGGCCTAACGGGGCCAGAGAAAGAGCTTTCAATATATGTGGTCAAAAGGCTGGGGGTGACAGGGTGATGGATGGGGGGGGCTTATCTGTTCTGCTGCCTTGGGTGGTGTCGAAACTGACCAAAGGACTCGCAGCACAGAGCATCTGTCGCCCTGCCCTACCCCTCGTTCTCACCACGCCATCAAACCAGAGCACATCACTGACCTCACACCCACACCGGCCAGCTCTCTTTCACACAACACCCCCACTTCCCATTAGCTTTAGGAAACACATCTGGCACTGTTGTGGCCTATACTGACTTGTGTAAGGAACTGTCAATCTAAATCTTTAGTGCTCTTTTTTTTTTTTCATCTCTTAATGTAGATCCAAGGAAGAAGTACCACGTTAAGATCCTGGCTTATAATGTTGTGGGAGATGGGTACCAAGCAGACCAGACTATCAGCACCCCTGGATGTGTCTGTAAGTCCCACATTATAATAGAAAAGTCAGACCACATGGTGCAGAAAAAGTGGGGAAAAATAACAGTACTAATCTAGATGTACCTCTCAGCTGTTCGAGATCGCCTGGTACCCCCTCCACCTCCTCCACACAACGTGTATGCTAAAACCAACAGTTCGACCACTGTCTTTCTGCACTGGAGCCGACCAGCATTCACCTCCAGCCACGCAGTCAACTATACCGTCCGCTGCAATCCAGTTGGTCTGCAGAATGCCTCCCTGGTGCTCTACCTGCAGACGTAAGAAATTACCCTTCAGACCAAAGTGAACATGACTACATGTAGATTGATTTTCATATTTGTTAGCATGTAATTTCAACTGCATTTGCTGCATTTACTGTACGACTGCCTGGTTTCCTTTCATAGTATAGTTTTTATTTTAACAGTATTTTTTTAAACAGTAATTTTGATTTTTTTTAGCAGCAGCTGATTATCACAACCTAAAATCAGCTGAATGCATTTCTTATACTGTGTGTTTACAACACTTTAACAACATAAATGCTGTCTTCACACTTGTTTGGGAAAGTTTACAAGTACTTCTTTCTTTACACTGCCATCACAGCTCCATATCGCCCTCTTCTGGCCATTTTTTGACCCTCTTTAAACATAGCTGTCTGAAGTTGGCTGGAATGTCTTGCCAGTAAGTATTGAATCTGTAAAGGAGATCACAATTCTTAAAGTGTGCATGTATTCTGCAGGAGTGAACAGAGACTCCTCGTGCGAGATCTGGAGCCCAATACAAAGTACGAATTTGCTGTTCGCCTCCATCTTGACCAGCTGTCCAGCCCCTGGAGCCCTGTGGTCTATCAGAGCACCTTCCCTAAAGGTGAAAATGCAGAAACATCTTATTCACCGATTAATTTCTTCATGCACAAAGACTAACATCCCCATGTTAAAGTTGTTCTGAGTTCACTTTGTCTTTTCATTCTCACCTGCCAGCTCCCACACGACCTCCTTCCAACATCAAAGTGACTCTAATTGAAGAAGACACCGCACTTGTTTCATGGAAGCTTCCAGATGAACTCAACATACCTGTGACACGCTACACAATCCTGTATGCCTCCAGAAATGACTGGATAGCTGGGGAGTGGCAGGTGATGGAAAGGGAAGGTAAGGAGAGACTCAGAACAAGAGCATTTATGTACAGGTGTGTGTATATATGCATGACTGTCAAGGACACGGTCATCTGGGAATCAGTGACTCTGCCTCTGTCTTCATTGTAGTCCCAGAATTCTCTAGAGTTCACTGCTTTGTCTTACTGCCAAGTGGTTTAATGAGACTACAACAAAGACTTTGATTTACAGTCTTGTTGACCATTTGCACATAAAGATGCTTTTAAATCTCTTCTGTAAATGAACAGCCTATATCTTTTTACTGCAATAATGGATGGTAAATAATTGTTATACATCTTATACTATGATAGATTATTGCTCACAATTTGACTCTTAGTAAGTACACACAATAAACCGATTTCACAGGCATTGTCAGAATTGATTTCAGTTATGTGTGTTTATTTTTTTTAATCTTGGATACCCTTCATCATGATTCCGTCTTAGTCTGTTTTTTTTACCTTGTTTAGCTTTTATACCTGATTTTACACTTTCATGCTTGTTTTTTGTTTTGTTTTGTTCCTTGCCTTATGTTTTTATTTATTTTATTTTATTTTTTGTCCTATTGTAAGCTGACCTTGAGGGTCTTTAAAGGTGCCTATAATAAGATGAATTATTATTATTATTATTATTATTATTATTATTATTATTATTATTATTATTATTATAATAAGGGTTACTGTGAAAACATAGTTAAATAAAAAATCCATGATTGTAAATGTCACAGGATAGTTCTCAGCTTGACCAGTATATTGGTTACCAGCTATTTGTCGTTATACCAATATCCATATTTATAATATATATTAAGCAAAAAATTAAAAAATTAAAGAAGAGGTGGGAGAAACACCCTTTAACCTTTTTATGGGTGTTGGCATTGCATAGTGTGTCCACCAGAGGGTGCTCTGCAACTTCCCTGTTGGAACATGTTTTGTTTGGAACGCTCTTCCCAAGCTGAGTTGGGACAATTAACAATAAAACAGGATTTTTAAACAGAATTGCTATATTATCTTAGTAAGGACTTGTGAGTAACCGCAGATGACAGAGATTTAGTATGTCTGAAAGAAAATAATAGATCAGCTGGTATATTAGATTTTTAAATTGTTACATATCGGTCTAGTGTCTGATAATATTGGTATTGGTATTAAGCACCCTGTATCAATCTGGCTCTAGTAAACATTTTTTTTTTAATTAATTGTTCTACTTCATGAACTTATTTTTATTCATCATGGATTACAGTGCCACAGAAGAGCCATAAACTACCTGAACATGGACAAACAGTGTGCTATTAAACGGAGAACCTTGTGGTCTTTGCTTCTTTTATGCTTTATACACACCGGTGTATTCAGACAGAATTTCATCTCACAACAGGGACCATCACCATGGCGCTGCTGGAGAACCTGAAGCCTGGCCAGATTTACTTCGTGAAGGTTTCAGCATCCAACGACATGGGCGACGGTCCGTTTTCTCACGCGGTGGAGCTGACAGTACGAGAAGGTCTCCCCCTTGGTCATGATATCCGGGTTTCTCGTGGCTCCACAAGTCAGTGAAACCAACATGATGTCTTACAGTGTAAAGAGTTTCTTTTTTTAAGATGTTACATGATAACCTGACAATGTTTCCTCGGCACATAGCGTTTTCTGATAACTTCTACCACCTGGATCAGAAGTCGATGACCGGTATCAGCGTTGGAGTCTGCATCGCTCTCATCTGCATCATCATCTGTGCCTTCATCATCATCTGCAGAGGCAAAAACAGGTACCTGGTGTCTCTGAGTGTAGTGACCATGTCCCACATCAATTCAATTCACTTTTATCTATATAGAGCCAAATCACAACAACAGTTGTCTCAAGACATCGAGGTTTCCTCTATGAACACGTCACTTTGTGTCCTTTCAGGAAACTTTCTGCTGTGAAAACATGCAGAGAGGGAATGAGCACATCTGCTGCAGCTGCAAGACCTCCATCCTCTCAAGGAGAAGCTGAGCATGCTGATGTGAGCATGCCAATGATGAATCTAAACCATTTTCTTGATGCAAAGGTACAGCATGTCATACTCGTGACACTAAAATCCAGAAAAAAATATACTTTAAATATTTTAATTAAATGTGTTAAGTTATATTTACATTTTGAGAAATGTGACATTGTAAAAAAACAAAACAAATTCAAATAATCAGTGCCACAATGACAGTGCAGGTTTATAATTAAGTGCCAATGTGAGCTGCTTAAACTACAGTTGAACTGTAATAAAGCCTCTTTTCTTTTATTGCTGCTTTTCTTGCAGGGTGGAACAGATCTCATCATCAATTCTCTCGGCCCCATTCAGCACACCGCTGAGAGGAAAAGGAAATGGTTCTCCTTCAGCAGTGATGTGAAAAGTGAGAGTAAACCCACACAGGTGAGATTAAGAATAATGAGTCCTTCTCAATAAGTGATTACCAAATAATCAAACCTGAAGACGACAGCATGGTATGTTGTGTCTGTTGGGTTTAAATCTAGTTTGAATCACTTCTCATGAGGGCTGAATATTTTTTTCTGTTGATTTGCTCGAGATGTTAAGATCTCTGCAGATCTGAAACTGAGCCGTGAACAGTCAGACTAATAGGAGAAACTTTCTCTCTGCGCTGCAGAACACAAGACTTGACGCGGCCTCATACCAGCACGGCACCACAGTGCTGACCTACGAAGAGGAGCTTTCTTCAAACCAGCCCACCAACCTGCAGACCCTGCTCGGACATCCCGGCGACACAGAGGGATCTTCAAACAGCGAGGGCAGCCACGCCACCGGTGACTCAGGCCGCTACTCTCACGACGAGACGGAGCTGACCAACCTGTCCTCAGGGCCCAGCAGCCACCTTGCGTCTCCCACGGCAGAGGACGGGACCGAGTTTGACTGTAGCAGCTGCGCTGAAGAGTTGAACGAACTCTCAGAGGAAAATCAGAGCAAACAGAAGGCGAAGGAGTCAATGAATGCTGGCAGTTGTCAACACGAAGCCCAAAGCAGAGTGTGAAGGCGTGCCTCTGTATGTGTGCGTGTGTGTGTGAGTGTGAAGGCGGTGGTTTACTTGCACAAACATTCACATAATATAAAAGTTTACTTTATTGTTTATTTACACTGCACGTCAGTGAGTGCAGCGAAGAATGTCTGGAACCACGCTGCCTCTTATTTGGGCTGTTATGAGTTTGCCTTTTTGCTTTAATTGCATCACAGAGCTAAGAAATAGGCACACACATACCCCGTAAAACAAAAGTGATATAAGCATGTTAAACAGGAAAAGAAACAAAACAGACTAGTCGCCTAGACTAAAAGTTTAAAAAAAAAACGGTCAGAAAACAGAAGCGGTCAAAAGTGATCACAATCGAGTGATCATGGACGAGGTTAAGCACTGCCTTAAGAATAATTTGAAATACTTAATCACATTCTTCAGTAACCAAAGTGTGTTTAAATGTCACTGAAATATGTGGCTTTTAGCACAGTGCTTTACGTTACACACATGCGCCTTAAAGAACTAATGTGGAGTGGTTATGTCAGTTTACTCTGACATAGCCAACCTAAAAATCCTTTTAATGATGAAAGTACTGAAAAGACCATAATATTGAATTAATCACAAACAACAAACCTGATAATGTTATTTGAATGTGCAGGTAAACTGCTGGCCTATATGACTGTGTTGATTTTTTTATTTTTTCTTCTTCTTTGTTTCTACACACTGTGAACGCTAAGCTAACAAAGTCCTTCTACAGTATAAAGTGTTGACAGGAAAGCTCGTTTTATCTTTTTAACTTCCTTCTCTTTCTCTCTCACTCTCTCTTTTCATTTCCTGTGTGTGTGCGTGTGTGTGCATCTGTGTGCATCTGTGTGCGTGTGTGTACGTGTTTTTCTCACCCACCATGAATGTTTAAAAAGGAGTGTCAAAGTGACATTTCTGATGCTATTTAAGAGTTTATCACTGGAGCGAAAGGGAGGTCCTTTTTGCGGATTATCTACCTCGGTTTGCCTCATGGGTAAACCTCCCACTGTATATTTAATAACTACTTAAACCTTGCGTTGTGTGATGGGCTGCTTCCGTCACATTACACTTTATACTTCCTCGTCTTCTCTCCTTGCTTTGTTCTGATGTACGGGATGGTAAGGGCGCTGCAGCTCACTCCTCTCGCTCCACCTGTGGTGTGGACTGAAGGATGTAACACACACTCACAGTTTATTATTTATCACCTCAGATGTTGCTGAGGCACTGAGCCAGTATTAATAGGTCTTTGTTCAGTTTTTTTTTATCAGTTACTGATGTAATGAATGTCTGTTTTATCTTTCTTTTTTCATCTTTATGTCGGTGTGCAGTCGCCCTTGCTACTCCTGTTTTTATACTACCTCGTTTAAGATTTAATTTTATTGTCTTATTGTTTTCCTAAACTCAGGGAACAAAGTTTAGTACGTGCGAAAAGTCGTGTAGTGTTATATGATGGACTGACAGGGTAACTTCTCAGTACTAAGCTGTTTTCGCGTGTAATTGCCTCAAAGAAAACGCTATGAATGTATCTCTGACATTATGTGCCAGCAGCTCAGATGTTTGTGCTGCCCTTACCACAGACGGACACATCTGCGGGTTCTTTAATGTCTGTATGTTGACTTCTTCTTCATTGTATCTGTGTAAGAATTCACACCAGAAGTGCTTGCAGCGGCATGTCCGTATGGAAAAGCTTTATGATCAGCCTTAATGTGGACAGCGTTTCCTCAGACTCCAAAACCAAAGCCTAATCTCTCTGAGGGAGACACCCCACATGAGGATGCAACACATGAAGAGTGGTTGTAATGGAAGTGT
The DNA here is from genome assembly GCF_018398535.1 of Haplochromis burtoni. Classification (NCBI taxonomy): domain Eukaryota; kingdom Metazoa; phylum Chordata; class Actinopteri; order Cichliformes; family Cichlidae; genus Haplochromis; species Haplochromis burtoni. The sequence goes on from NW_024582372.1 coordinate 47,149, forward strand.
TCAATCAGAGACTGAAGTGAAGAATCGAATGGACAACATTTACTTATAAAAAGTCTATTTTTGTTAGAGGATGATGTACTTGTAGTTACTTTTGTTCCAAGTATTTTTGCTTTGCTTTAGAGTAGATAAAGGTTAGCACTTGTCTGGAAAGTAGTTTGTATTAGAGGCCAATGTGCAGCGGTGACTGTGACGCTATCACGTTTATTTTAGTTTCTCAACTGATCTCTGGCTGGAACAACTGAAACCAAAGACCAAAGATGAAACCGGAGATCAGTTGATCATCAAACAAAGCCTTGCACATTAGTGGCCTTGACCCACGATGAAGATTTTAAAGGAAAATAAATGGTGAAAGTTGTGCCTGCAGGATTCACAGGCACTAAATGGAGTGACAATGACTAATAAGCTTTATGCACACGAGCCAGGTTATCCTGCAGCAGAGTTCCTCAAAGTCTGAAGCAAACATACGTCTGCATGGTTATAATGTTATAAGAGTTAAATACAGTATTTTATATGGATTAGCAGTCTGTGTTGCGGCAGTGCAGCTGTGTGTCAACGTGCATCCACTGGTTTGTCTCCTGTAAATTAGTGTAAAAAAATAATTAGAAGGAATAATATGTTTAAAGTGTATTATTATTATTATATTTCTATAGTTTAATTTCATTCTAAGTGCTCACAAGAAAAAATTATTGTATTTTTAAGTAATTTTATGGCATAAATGAGCTAAAATGCCAGTGGGTGCACAAGTCGTCACATTTCTGTATTTTTAATCAGAGGACTTTGCAGAGGATTCAATCATTTGATATATTTAGGTGACACAATCAGTTTAACTTTCTTTCTTAAGAAAAAGCAAACCAAAGATTTTTTTATTAAAAGGTCACCGTTGCATGTTGGCGAGAGATCAGTTTAAAATCATCCTGTCTTTGTGTGAAATGTTATTTCCACTGCTGTTGTACTCATTTTATTACTGTATGATGTCAGGAGGATGGAAACGTTACAGCGTGTTTTTTAATCATTTCATTTCCCACAAAAACAACTGCTGTTGTGGTTTTTTTAAATACTAAATACTGTTTTCCTGCTTTTGCAAAGAACAGTTTGAGTCTTTGTTTTCAGACGTACTGCCTGAGCAGAGCTTTAAGGGCCCGATCCAGAATCCAAAAACATCTGAACTTTGTGCGTTTACACACACATCACCGCTCTGGTCGAGCAGGTTCTGGATTAGACCCTTGAGTAGTTCATGCAGGTACATGAGTCCTACCTCTGGTGTTTGTTTCCATATTGTTTTTATGGGTACAGATTAAACGTGATTGGGGTCCTTAATGCCTGTAAGGGCCAAGATGTACGGCCATCAAACGTGGGACTGGGGAAGTTGATGTGCTGCTTTTCATCTTATAAATGTTAAAAACATGTGAATTTAAAGGGTTAAACACACACAGTCTTCTGCAGTAATGTTTTAATCCTGTGTGGAGGAGCACTGAGGGTCATTTACAGTCAGACTCAGGGGGACCCACAGCTGCTCATCCATCAGGACAAAGCAGGTTTCAAGTGTTTGAAATTGAATGTATCTTTATGTAATTATTATGTTACCTGATATTTTCTCTTAATGTTTTGTTATATTTGGTCTGTGCCACCTGAATAACTTGCAAGTTTCCAAAATGTTTAGATAGAAGTTTCTATACAAACAGCTAATGATAAAAAGTCTGATTCTCACTTTAAATAAAAATACAGAAATGCTATAATATCTGCTGTTGTAGTCGGTCTTTGTTGATTCTATCTGAAACTCTGAGCATTCTTTTTACTTTTCTATACAGTGTGCAGTTGCCATAGGTATTAAAGGTACTGCGCTGCAGTTGTTTTAATCATAGATATCTAATACACTCCAATTTGTCATGTGAATGGAGAGTACTCTTTACACATTAAGGTTAATTATGGAGTACCACAGGGATCTGTGCTAGGACCAATTCTGTTTACATTATACATGTTTCCCTTAGACCAGCGGTCCTCGGCCTTTTTTGTTCCATGGACCGGTTTAATGGCAGACAATATTTTCACAGACCGGCCTTTAAAGTAAATTTGGCTCTATATAGATAAAATACAACAAAATAAAATGATATGACCAAGAGAACAACGGTGGTATTTTGTAAATATAATAATAAATGTGAATTCACTGTGTAACTTTATTAGCAGCGTCCTCCTGAAATGTGCCAACAACATTGAGAGTACCATCCTCCTCTCTGCCCCTTAATGCTCTCTGGTTGCTATGATAACGCGTAAAATATTTCCTTCAAAATAAGACCCACAACTACAACACGAGAAAGACCCAGGGAAACAGAGTTAACGATAAAACCCCTGAAAACCATAAATTTCACACCCGAGCTTCAACTCTCGCGGCCCGGTACCAGTCCGCGGCCCGGGGATTGGGGAAGGCTGCCTTAGACAGTATCATTAGAAGGTATGGCATAAATTTTCCCTGCTATGCAGATGATACCCAACTTTATCTGTCCGTGAAGCTAGATAACACACACCAATTAGTTAAACTGCAGCAATGTCTTAAAGATACAAAGACCTGAATGACTGCCAATTTTCTGCTTGTAAATTCTGATAAAACTTTACGTTACACTTGGCCCTAAACATCTTACAAACGTGGCGTTTAACCAGATGCTTCCCTTGGGCTCCAGGAACACTGTGGAGTCTTGGAGTTATTTTTAACCAGAATATGTCCTTCAATGTTGGACTTCTTTTTCTTGCATTTGCACAATATCACTAAAATCTCAAACATACAGTCTTACTTAAAACTACAACCCGGTAAATAGTCTGTAAATAACAAGTAAGTGTTGTGACTTTAACATGAAAGCAAGCAGTAAATAGTCTGTAAATAACAAGTAAGTGTTGTGACTTTAACATGAAAGCAAGCAGAAACGATTCTTCACAACTGATTCATTTTAATTTGTGTGGTTTGGGGCTCAGAGTACTACGGAAGCGTAGAGCTGCCACCCAGGCAAAAGAAAAAGTGTATCACGTTATAACGTGAAAGGTTTATTGTTCTAACAAGATACTTTTCCTGTTTGTACAATATACTTTTCACGTTTGAACAACATAATATCACGTTATTACAATATACATAATTATCACGTTCGTACAATATAATTATCACGTTCGTACAATATAAATATTATATTGTACGAACGTGATAATTATATTGTTTGAACAATATAATATTTATATTGTACGAACGTGATAATTATATTGTACGAACGTGATAATTATGTATATTGTAATAACGTGATATTATGTTGTTCAAACGTGAAAAGTATATTGTACAAACATAATAGTATATTGTACAAACAGGAAAAGTATCTTGTTAGAACAATAAACCTTTCAGTATATAATTATAAGTACTTCTTACTATCAGAGCCTCCTACATTAGCTTAGCCTGAAGCCTCTTATGAGAAGTGCACCTGGCGAGGGCTGGCTGTTTTAAAGCAACTATGCTCTTACGGTGATTTGCCGTCGAAACCAGGTACTGGGTGTATGGTAGGTTGTGGGTGAGTCAGGGGTCGCTTGCGTATTGTGGGTACAAGCCCACGGCGATTCCAATTATGTAGAAGCTTAATGAGTCACTGGACATTTACGATTTCTCCAGAAACGAAATTCTGTCTTGAGTTTCATTTATTGCTTGCTTCCGCTATACGGTGCAGCAACGGCCGCGCTCTGGGGTATAGTTGAGAAAATCCCAACGCAGCTGGGTGCGCCGGGCCCTCACCTTGGAAATAAGGCCGCTGGTTACGTGCTCTTAACGGAACAACATTTTGGCACGCTAGCCTCCGTGATTTTTTTTTTTAGGTTCAGTGTAATTTGTATTGGGGTCGGCACGTGTTGTTGTTGTTTGTTGTGTTGTTAATAGTGTGTTGTAAGCCTATTTGCCCTGCTCATAATATATATGTATAACACAATAACACACACACGTGTCGGTAGTTACTGACAGACCTGTTAAGCTTTACAGGAACATGAACAAATGTTCAAGCATTCTCTTTCTTTAACTTTTCTTCCCCTCTTACAAACTATTATCTTCTTCTTCTTCGAGTACAGTTGCAGCTGTTTAGTATTTGTTAGATTGCAACACCATGTTTTCCCAAACCAGTCGAGCAACATATTATGTATTCATTAAGTCTTTTGCAAGAGACAGGGAATTTGAGCTCACAACAACAACGACCACGTGTGTTCAGTTAAAGTTTTCAGGTATGGCGTTTTGCTTATTTAATGTTCTGCTTAGGCTGCACATCTAAACATATAAAACACTCATTTGAAAAGCTCTTCATCGACGTGTCTCCGCCCTCGTTGCTGTTACTGTGTCGGTGCTTCGTCACGCTTCCTTGTTTATGTTTTTTTCTTTTTCGCAGCCGCACGGGGATTTTCGCTCCACCCTCGCCGAGTTTGTTTGGCCGCCGAGCTGACCCATGGGATATGTAGTTTCGGGTGTCGCAGAAGACATTGCGCCGCGTGTCCAGCTAAACCCTTTAAAACTACACTTCCCTCCCACTGGTCGGTTACGCAGCGTTAACGGATAAACTGGCTCGGGCATATACTGCAATAACTGTGGAGCTTCTTGCAAACAGCTGTCTCGCCGCCAGGAACAAAACACTGGTGAGTTTAGGCACTTATCGTCATACTCTAGGTTGCAGTGATGTTAAACGACTGTTAAAAATAACGGATAGTCTCGAGACGGTTTCAATTATACGTTCCGACGACGTTTATAGAGATGACGGTAATAACAAGCCTCTGAAGTTAGTTCAGTAACAGCGAAACTGACGCCAAATGCGGTTATTTGATGTCAGCGGACGAAGCTGGTGTTCGCTGCCCGTAGCTGCTGCAGGTTTAACCGCAAATTTGTCCGTTAGAGACGTAAACAGCGGCTTTTTTTCAGCGTGAGGCCGCGCGCTGGTTGGCATCGTCTTCTAGCTTTCACCGCTAGAGGGCGCAGGTTCCTCTGTTTGTTTACACTGCCAGGTATCAGCTCGTGACCAGCTGTAAAAAAAGGCATTAGCTGCGGTTACAACACATCGACAGGGGGGGCATGTAACTGGATTCGGGGAGAGGAGTTTGAGACTGCCAGAGTTAGGGGTTATAACGGTATTATCACAGTACCGCGTAGATCTAGGGATGCCACAACAAGACTCCAATGAGGTTTCGTGCCAAAAAGTGATTACTCATGTTTCTGTCTGATTTTTTTTATGACTAATATCTGTGTTTATATACAGGCTGTAGTTTACAGGATTTATGTATATACAATAAAGAAATTAGCTGTTATTCAAGTATCTTTATGACTCTGTCTTATTGTATCAGGTCAGTGTTCTGCATTATAATCAACCCAGTCCTATTTGACCACTTTTAAAACTTTATAAAACTATTAACTAACTTTTGTTGTACTTTCTGCTGGCCTCTTTGCCATTATGCATATTTAGTTTTAGTTATTATAACCTTGCTCGCAACTATATTGTGGTGTTGATGTTTAATAGTGTGCCCATCAGAGGGCACGTTGCAGACCGGTAAATGGTCGGTAAATAACAAATGAGTTTTGTGACTTTAACATGAAAGCAAGCAGAAACGAGTCTTCACAACTGATTCATGTTAGTTTGTCTGGTTTTTCTAGATTTGACAAGTCAACCACTGCTTGCCTTCCGTGTCCTGACGAAAAACAGCTGATCTACGCAGAACAATGTTCAGTAATAATTAGGCTGATATGAGTAAATATTGGATTTTTAAATCACTGAGAACTGGTATCAGTCTTAAAAACCCTGTATCTAAAGCAGGGGTCACCAACTCCAGTCCTCGAGGGCTACCTTCATGCAGCTTTTAGTTGCATCCTTGTTTTGACACACCTGAACCAAATGAATGGCTTCATAACAGACCTTTGCCAAACGTCATGGCATGCTGAAGAGGTAATTCAGCTGTGTTGGGATGCATCTAAAAGCTGTAGGATGGTAGCCCTCGAGGACTGGAGTTGGTCACCCCAGATCTAAAGACTATAAACAGGCCACTTAACCCAATGCAGGGTGGTTGCCAGGCAACTTGAGGACAACATACTATATTGTGCATAATTCAACTTTTGTGGATATGAATAAGATATTTTTGTTGATAAATAAAAAGAATGTACAGTTCTTTTATAAGGTGTTGATAAGTGCTTAAATACTAAAAACAGATCATTTTAAGCTGTTGCTACATGGTTTCTAGGCAACATGTTAACATCTAGATAAGAACCTTCTGGAGCCTAAGATGTATCTGTGTGCAAAGCTCCTAATGGTGCAGGAGGAGACGAGCAGAAAGCTCTTTCGCGTGTTACAGTCAGATCTACAAACGAAAATGAGTTGGACAGGCCTGCTGTGAATTTTTTGTGGCATACAGGTCTTGCTCATCTTTTCACTACAACATATTGTCTCAGGTGTAGGTGGAGCTCAGCGGGAGCTCGACTGCTGCAGCAGCAGTCTGGCAGTCGAATGTAAAGTGACACCACTGGTCAGCCGAGTGCCGCGTGATGGGTGGATGAATTTATTTAACTGATGTGTGGGGGTTTGGTTTTTTTCTTTATATGTAGCTTGGTGATAAAATGGAGTGAAAGTAGTCCTTGCTGTATAAACAGGATGTGCAGTGATTGATAGAAGTTTAATTGCATGCTGTTCCACTCTCACCTGCACATCTCACTTTGCCTTTCACTACAAGAGGCTGAACAGCAGGCATAGTCTAAGTCAGATAGAAATAATAACTCAGTGATTTGTGCAGCTGTTGGTGTCACTGCCTGCACTGTTAGACTGTTATGTGTATTTATTTTGCTATCCCTGTGAAAACCCACACCCTGCTCATGCCTGTAGCTGGGTGTGGGTGGTGGTGCTGAAGCGTTTAATTGATCCCTGCGTGACTTCTGAACAAGCTTAAAGTGTTTTTCTCAGCAGCTTAGGTTTCTGTTTATGGGTGGGATGGGAAAGACGGTGCAACATAAAAAAAGAACTTGAGTGCTGCATCGAAGTGGAAAAACTGGAGGATTTATTTACTTTATTTCAGACCTACACGTTATTTCAGAGGACAGTATTGTGGTATTGGTTGTATAATTGTTTATTGGTTGCTTGGTTAATATTTGTACATTTCTTCCTTCCAGCTTTTAAAATTCGCTACTTTTGCTCATTTTAACCTTCAGTAATTTTGAAAATTAAGGGAGATTTAAGGTGTTATTTGGACAAGATATCAATGTGATGGTGTCACTTTAAGTGGAAATTCAGCCTACAACATAGCCCAGTCAAGAGGCTGATGCCGTTGGCAGCATTTGCACTTATCTGTCTGGTGTACCTGCGTCGCTCTGCAGCTGGCGGCAGTGTTTCTCTCTTCAAGTTGATATCAGAAATGGCAGCAGTCAGTCACAGTTGCTGTGATCACATTAACTTACAGTGTCGATTTAATACAGAAATATAAAGTATTTTCTGAAGTTTTAGGAACTAAGTAATTAATTTATTGGAAACATAATCAGCAGATCATTATAGTTAGTTGCAGGTTGATATATTAGAAAATGGACTCGACTTTCATCATCTACAAAAACCAAACTCTGCTTTTATATTTCTGTATGTCTGATAAAAGCATAACGATATAAGAAACTCAGGAGCTATTTTCCTCCAGTGAGTGCCTTTACTTTATCTAAATTTTCTGAATTTACATACATATTTTATTTGTTTACTTTTATTACTAGACTTACTTTGAACGTAATATTTTTCCAGTGCTGGTTTTCTACTTTTACTTGTGTAAAGCTTCTGAAAACAATTTTATTGTAAATTTGAAAATGATGCTCAGTCAAGTTCAGGTGTTCTTCTTCTCTTCTCCAGACGTCTGTGTGCTGCTGACAGCTGACAGAAATGTCAGAGACCTCCAGCGATGCAGAGTCCTCCTGTGGATGGACTATTATTAGTAATGAGGTATAAATCCTTTCCTCTGTTTATCCTTTATCCTTACCACTTGTTGTCTTATGGTTTTTATCATTTTAATCAGGTCTGCATGGGTCATTAAGTATAAAATGTCAATGAATTGTTGAACATGTTGAAGAGATATGCTACATTACAGTTTCCTGTGTTCTTTCTTCAAGTTTATTTTAGAGTTTTACTAGATAAACAACTTTAACTGTAAACCAGAGTTTGCCGACACTGACAGCACTAGCCTGTTTATGCTTAGTTTTTTTTCCTCATTAACAAGAAAAATTTAAAATATTTTTCTTCATTGATAAAACCTTCAACTTTTTGCTATAGCTGGTCAGTTACAGCTATAATTCATCATTAAATTGTCCTTTTCTGAATAGTTAATTACGGTCAGGTATTTATAAAGAAAGTTCAATGAAGTTCATCCAGTGTGTTTGGTTTTTGAACGTTTGTGTTTGCAGGGTTCAGATATTGAGACTTTGGGATCCGAGACAGCAGTGGAGTACGGAGCTGAGCTGTTAGAGCGCCCTCTGGTGCAAGAACCAGAGGCGCAGGATGTTCAGACATCAGTATCTGCTGGTAAAGCTCCTTCTTCTTCTTCTTTTTTATCCAGATGTGACTTTGATTGGAGTTTGTTTGACACAACACACATTTATGTTCACATTGACAGCTGTGTGTGCAGAAGAAAGGACTGCTGATTCACTGGACAACACTCTGGGAGAACAAACTTTAGATGAGACACTGAACGCCTCAGAGGTGAGAGGACATGAAAATGTCCCCGGAATAATTAATCCAGAGCCTCGTCCCTTCTTCTCGCTGTATAACTTGTCTTCATTGTATCGTCTGCAGGTCGGAGACGAAGCTGCAGGGAAAGAGCCCGTGCTGTCCTCCAGCGACCTCTCCGACATCGTGACTCTGCCAGACTTGAAGGAGGGGGAGCATGCCGAAGTGGAAGAAGAGGCAGCCGTCCATGAAGATCTTTACCTCGGCACCTCCTGCAGCAGCCAGTACGCCTTCAGTGCTGCAGAGACCGGTAGGATGGCGCGCACACACTAAAGACAGCTGATTTTATTACCAACATTAAAACAACAACACAAACATTTCTCCTGTTTGCCAAAGCAGGTTTGTTGTTGAGTCACTGGAAACTTCCACAGACTCTGATGAACTTAAGCAGCCGTCTGAGAAGTCAGCTGACCGGTGGCCGCTCTTTTCCAGGTGGCCTGATTTGAAAATGCAGTGACTCTGATTTGATGCTTAGCTTGGTGAGCAGCGCTCGAAACTAATCCTGATGCAGCTGAATCACTGTGAGGTGATGAGATGCTGTCAGACAGTTTAAAGCCTGTGTGCCTGAGCAAATATGAGGAGTCAAATACTTTGATTTATTTATTAAATTTTTCTGTGTGGAGAAGTGAGATAATAACAATAGCCTGTATGTAAAGCATAGACAGTGGAGAGGGTTTCAAACTACATTTGAAGTCTCATCTGGTTTGTGTGGTATACATTTTTAACACACAGGGGTGTTTATCTTGTGAATTATGGTACCAGAACAGTTAAAATGTCTTGCTGCCTTTAAATGACTGCAGTATTCCTTAGTTTCTTAGTCAGATCTGCCTCGCTCCTCCCATTTGGTTATAAAACCGTGAGATAGGGATAGCCAGGTCCAGGCTGCCAAACTGTCTGTAATCAGCGGTACTGCAGACTCAACTCTGTGGTTTTCTGAATGTGAATGCAGGAACAGTCTCTGGAGTAGCACCAGAGAAGTAGTGTCCTTTAAATTAGTTCTTTCTTTTTAGGAATTGGTGGATAAGTGTGTATGCTTGTGTTTTTCAAACACAGCAACCGAGGAAAGCAAATCTCTGATTAAACAAATAGTTCTAAGCTTTGTTTTTGTTAGTGCTGGCTGATATACCGGTTCTCAAGCAAGCTAAACCAGTGAGCTAGAGCATCCACTGTGGCTTTAAGGTAATATGACAGGGGCCAACAAGTAGTACTCAGGTGCAACTGTCCATTAAAGGTGTAGTTAAACTTCAGGGCAGTGTCACTGGTTCAGCCCATGTAAGATTCAAATGAGCTATATGTGGCCCACAGTGTACAAATGGATCAGGGGTCTCACTGCCAGTAAATGGTATTTATATAGCGCTTTACTAGTCCCTGAGGACCCCAAAGCACTTTACACTTTCAGTCATCCACCCATTCACACACTGGTGATGGCAAGCTACATTGTAGCCACAGCCACCCTGGGGCGCACTGACAGAGGCTTGTTGTCTGCATGATTAACTGCACCAATGCCTGCTTTTTGAAACCGTTTGCATGTGTGCTGTTTTTTGTTTTGTGCTTTTTTTCCTCTCTTCATGTAAAACTTCTCATTTTTTTAACCGTAGTTTTCCCAGTGCAGCCGCCAGCGGTGACAAACTCGAGCAGCAGCGAGGACGAGGCTGGACGCAGCGCCAGCACTGTTGTACGAAGACGAAGGTTGAGGAGGAGTACCACAAACACCGTGACTGACCCAGAGGACGAGGCTGTGTTGGAATCTCGCCCAAGTGATGATGATGATAAAGGGGAGCAGGAGGTTAAAGAACAGAAGCAGCAGCAAGAGGAGGAGGAGACTGAAGTGAGAAGAGCTGCTCGGGATGTTGAAGAGAGAGCCCAAAACAGCAGCATCTTCAAAACGTCAATCCTCATCACTGTCGTAATAGCTGCCTTCCTGTGTTTGGGTCACTTCTATGGTGAGTAGTCCAGCTTTACTGGGATAAATGCAGAAAGTTTTCTTGGACCTCAACTTTAGGGATGTACTGTAGCTCATGTGGTTCCACCTGTTTCCTGTCTACTGTAGGCTGTGGAACTAACGTGTAAAAACTTTCACTTACAGAGAAATACGAGATAAAAAAGAAGCTCTTTGATGATGACTATGTGATGGACCTTACATCCCAGGTCAGTGACTACACAGGTCCCGACTCGAGGAGTAATTTTATTATTTTTGGTAGAACAGTAATCATGAATTTCTGTGCCGTGCTTTTGATTTTTGTAACTTCTTACATGGATAATTTATCACTTTATTTGCTTTTATTCTTAAATCCTTCATAATGCTGTTGTGTGTATGAATTTGATCTACAATTGTGCAGTAAAAAAAGCATTAGAATTTACCAAAAGTCAGACTCAGATTGCTTGGATCCCTGGCTGAGTAGGTACTAAAAGAGTATCTGTTATCAGGTACTACCACCTAATGGAAAACGCTAAAAACCTAGTCAAGCTGAGTTGGTACTAGTGTAACAGAAACTCACAGTCGTAAAGACTAAATGTGGATATTTACCTTCCTCTTATACAGGGGTGTCAAACTCTTTTTAGTTCAGTCCAAATTTAATCTGAAGTGGGGCATTCAAACAAAACACTGCTGCATATTTCTTAACTTATAACTTTATACACTGTGAAAAAGTTCACTTCAACCAGAGCTGAGATTTTAATAAATCTGGAACCAGAAGTCAAAGTGAAAGACATTTAATAGTACTTAATGATTTCACTGCTGTTTCCCACTTTATAAATCTGGCCTCAGGCCTCATGTTGGACACCTCTGCTCTTATAAGATGTGAAAAAAATATAGAACCAACAACCATCTGGGTATTGAGCTTCAGCTCCCATGAACCATATTCATCTTAGATAGATAAAAAAAAATCAAAGATGGAGGAGCCATAAGCAGGACTTTGATGGGCTTGTTTTACTTCTTTTTCTCACTTAGGAAGAGTTGTTCGAGTATGGCATGGAAGAAATGCATGACGACCAAATTCCATTGCTCATGGAGCTTGAGAGTATTAGGAACGAGAACCAGGAGCTCATTCTGAAACAGGCTCATGTTCAGGTAACTGATGGTGACACTCCAAGTTTATAATATTCTGTCAGAGCCACTTCGCATTTTATTTTGAGCATTTTAACTTAATATACATCAATACAAACTTTATATCCCGGGGTTATGTATATGTATGTAATAATATCTTATGTCTGTTCCTCTTTTTCCCATCAAGACCCAGAGAGATAAGTTGGAAATGTTGCTGAAAGAGAAGGAGGAGGAGAACACTAACATGGTGTCTCAGCAGCAGAAGTTAGCAGCTGAGAACCAGCTGCTGAAAAGCTCTCTGCAGCGAGAAGAGATGTCGTTGTCAGCCTTACAGGAGGAGCTGAAGAGTCTGCACTCTAAGATCAGAGATCTGGAGTCGATGGAAGAAGGAGCCGACTTGCTGCTGTCAGAAAACCAGAACCTGAAAGAGCAGCTGGAGGAAGAGAAGCAGGTGACCAGAAGCTTCCACGGCCAGCTGACTAACATGATGGTCGAAACACAGACGCTGAGAAAGAAATTTGACAAAGAGAGGAAGGTCACGGATGAGCTGAGGAGAGAGCTAAGTCAACTGAGAAGTCGATTCCCAGGAGCCGGAAAGGAATTGGGTTCAGAGGCGGAGGAGCTGCAGTCCCGCCTGATGGAGCTGGAGAAGAGACTGAGCTTTGAGCAGCAGCGCTCTGACCTGTGGGAGCGGCTGTATGTGGAGACCAAAGAGGAAAGAGCCAAAGGAGACACAGAGCCCAAAGTGAAAAAACCAAAGCATGGCATGGCGGGAAAAGTGAAGGAGACGTTTGATGCTGTGAAGAACTCCACCAAGGAGTTCGTACACCACCACAAGGAGCAGATTAAGAAAGCCAAAGAGGCTGTGAAGGAGAACCTGAGGAAGTTCTCTGACTCTGTCAAATCCACTTTCAGACATTTCAAGGATTCTGCCTCAACCTTCATCAATAAAGCCCGAGGGTTTTATAAACAGAGAAGCAATGAGAAGAATTCAAGGGAGTCGTGGCAGCACAGATCCCACAAGCCTCATCAACGACACAAACACGACTCTGGCCACAACACCCGGAAGTCAGGAGACAAAGTTCACCAGGACTGGGAGCAAAACACTCACAAAGCCCACATGAAGGGATGCTCCGGGGTTTTCGACTGTGCCTACCAGGAATCCACCAGGCTCTTCAACAAAGCCACAGAGCCAATCAGAGCTGACGAGTTTCACAAGCTGCTGCAGAGCTACCTGCAGCAGGAGGTCGACCACTTCCACCATTGGAAGGAGCTGGAGACGTTCATCAACAACTTCTTCTGCAACGGAGTGTTCATTCACGACCAGATGCTGTTCACAGACTTTGTGAGCGGGGTTGAAAACTTTCTCGCAGACATGCGCAAGTACCACGGCCTCGATGATGACACTTTCGGGGATGTTGATGACTACATCTACAGGCACTTCTTTGGAGAAACAAACACAAAGAGTTACAGCCCGAGGTGAGCGTCCAGAAAGATCCTTTAATTTATTGTTAGGTTGCGTCTGAATAATTTATAAAAGTTCTGGATGGGTGAAAATAAATTCTAGATTAAAGTCATAAATTTACAAAAAAAATCCACCAAATTTCTCGGAAACAGTCCAAGTGAAGCTGTTATAGTGATCTAAACTAAAAATGTGTGAAAAATAACTAAAATAAAAACAACCTTTAAAAATAAAGCCAGCTCCTCTAAATGTTCAATAAACAGTAATAATCAAACTAGAGCGCTCAGACACTTTTACAGCCTCACGCTGACAGGAAAATGGGGCGGAGCTCATCAAAGGTGGCTCGATAACTTTAAGGAAGCAAAATAATGGCTCAATAGTCACACTAGAGTAAAACTATGAAGGTCAGCTCAGTTTTTTCATTACTTTTTTCTTTTCTTTTCTTGCAACTGACTGCAAATTGTTACTTGTGCAACTTTTTGAGCACAAGGCGATTGCACAGGTCACCTGGTGGGTGGAACTCAGACTCCAAACAACCGCAGTCCATCAGAGACTGACTGGTTGGTGAAGAATTGCAATCAATTGCTGTAACTCAAATTACTTGTAAATAATGTAATTTCACTGTTTTCAATCGTTCCTCTTTTTGGTTGAATGTTGTTTGTAGTTCTAAAAATTAATAACTGAAGTAATTTAATCAAAATTCATGTCTGTAGTTTGATTATCACTGTAAATAACTGGTGTAACATACAAATCATAAATGGTTTTTCTCCTTTAGTCCTGCATACAATTCAAACACAGGGATAATTGTATAAACAGTTTTATGAATGATTTATTGGGTTGTACAAGCCTTCATTGGGTGTTTAGATAAGTTGATTGAATCTTTACAATAAAATGTGTACTTGGAGTCCACTTCTGACTTTAAGCTTAAATAGTGGAATACGTACGTGGCATCTTCTACCAGTTCTATTATTCTGATGTCTGCTTACATTTTAGCATTTACACAGGGTCCATTTAAGCCAGGGAGTGAAGGTCATTATTAGAGGCACACCAAGTGCCGTCACCACTAATTACTATTGCCATGGTAACAGGTTTGCACCTGAAAACAAACAAAAAAATACACCTTTTGTCCCCCACAAAGGTTGGGGTTAGGTTAGTTGAGTGAGGACTGAACCTGTTTTCTTCAGCGCTGCAGCCGGTTCATATTAATTTATTTATATCATCACGCTCACAGTGATGTCATTCGTCTGTGTTGTGTTTGAATCATCCAGTGGGCCGTTTGAAGGACCCGAGGCAGACTCAAAGGAGGAATCGAGGACAAAGCAGGAGCAGCGTAAGCAGCAGCGAGCCCGGTCTCGACCCCACAGCGAACGCAAGTGGAGCCGATCAGGAAGAAATGCAGACAGACACATGGCTGACGTGAAGATAGAGCTGGGCCCGATGCCCTTTGACCCCAAATACTGAAGCGATTTCAGCTAGTTTATTACAATGGCTACAAACTTTAGTTGCAAAGTCATCTTTTTTGTTTTTGTAAGTTTGCACAACTTTTGAATGCTACTGAACGGCCTTCAGCTCTTTGGTGTTTGGTGAAGAAATCATTAGGTTGGAGTGGAAGACGCGGCCTAACTACATGTAGCTTGAGTTTATCTAAGATGTTAAACTGAGTCATTCTTTAAATTTTGGCTGGTAAATTTTAGACTGATGAGCACCTCCCTCTTCAGCCCCAACACCTTCATTTAAAAACAGCAGAGACTTAAAAAAAAAAAAGGGGGGGGGGGCCACTTCTGGATGTTTCTGTGTTCAGTTTGATGGTTTTAATTTGCTGCTACACTAACAGCTTTGTGTGATGTGAGAGCTCACATGCTGTTTCCTATCATTCCACCTTTAACTTAATTTAACTGGACAGTTTCACTTGTGATGGAAAAGGAAAAAACTGGAAAAAATAACATTTGAGGAAATATAACTGTATATAAAATGTTTTTTAAATTGATGAAAATTTAAATTGATGAAAATGAATGATAAGATTTAAGTGTAAAATATTTATTTCCATTTGAAAAAGAAAACCCCCCCACATGTTTTGCCATAAGGACAGAAAGTTCCCGTTGTTCCAGTGTTTGTCAGTGCCTTTCATAAATAAAGATGCTTCCTCCGACTCTTCCTTCAGGAAAATGAGTGTGAAATATCTTTGCTGCCCTCACAAAGTTATTCCCTTCCAAAAATACAGAGATTTCCTGTGAAGAAAACACACAAAATGTGCTTAAAAACACTGCAAGCAAAAATTAGAAATGTAATTTGTGTCTTACCTTTTCCAAAACATCAAACATGATCAGATGGGTGGGCAGAGAGGACTTGTATGGGAATGAGGTCCTGAACCAGAGAAGAGGCTCCTCGTAAAATCTCTCAGCTTCATCCACGTAAGCTTCCTCTCCCAGATCTGGAGGACACTCGAGAAATCTCATCTTAATCGGGCAGTGGATGTGGCTGTGAGGAGACAGGACCATCAGCTGCACAGCATCATAATGTGATCGAGGAAATGAGCTCTGAAGACTGACAGAGGACAGCTAAGCACGTTTATATGAATCAATCTTTCGTACCACAACAGATACATTATTAAAACATGTTTCCAGTGTTTTATTTTGAAAACTCTGATTTTAAGTGAATAAATCTTAAATATCAGGTTGAGACAATCCCAAATCTTAAAAACTTGGGATGCTGTGTGAAATGAAAACAACTGAATGCAGTGGTTTGGAAATCTATTGAAACACATCAAATACCTGTAGAAGGGTGTTGAGTGGCAAGGCATGAGAAAGAATACATCCGGCTGTGGACGGGTGGTGGAGACATTGCCTACGTCACAAAGTGGCTGTAGGTGGTTCATGACGTCCAGAGTGCCTCGCTGGTGAATCAGACCAGTGTACAGAGCAGGAATAAGATTGGCCGATAACAAGACGGCTGCTGCAGGTCGACGCCACGATTTCAGATGAGCCAAAGAAATCCCTGTGGAAAGAAAACGTTTATTATATAAACACATCTGGATGGAAATGACCACATACTGCAGTTCTGATGTGAATACGTGACTTACCACAGAAGACCATACAGAAAGGCAGCACTGGATAAATGAATCTGAACTCCTTGTGTGGAAGCACACTGGAAGGAAAAAATAAAACAGGTCAGACTGTCTACCAACCAGGACCCACAGGAAGCTTTATAGGAAGCTGTTACATAACAAGTAGCTGGAATTTAAACAGGTTTCACACTGTTAAAAAAAATAAAGAAAAACGTTTGCAAATGTCTTAGGAGAACTCAAAATGAACAAAGGGTTTTGTTGAGCGTAAAAATAAATAAATTTGCACCGAGATCTTTAAACCATCAATTTAAACTCCGTCCCTTCTCCTCTTCTTTGACTATGTGACATCCTGGATGTCTAGAACAGAAACAGGTGAGCAAAAGAAAAAAAAATATTGGCTGATCTATCAACTTTTTAAATCACCAAAATAAAATTGGTATCATAAATAATAAATGAGTCAGACTCTAAATCAAACTGAATGGTGAAGTGAATAAGGCTGTTTGCCTTTAAGTTACAATGTTCTGTTGGAAAAAATCTGGCTCGTGACATTTGTGCAGAAGTCTCTTTGACGAGCACCACCAACATAAATGTTTTAAATGGGCCAAACACACTATGCACGCTCTGCAACACCAAAAAATGCCAGAGAACATGAAAAGAGCTAAAGCCACAGACACGGCCTCCAATTCGCCCAGATCCAAAATCCACACATACATGCGTTGAAAGAAACTCCACCCATAGAAGGCTCCACTCTGCAGCCAATCGGGGTCCAAACAGACATCAAATATTTCACACTAATCTTTTTTTTAAAGAATAAAAATAAGGGGCAAAGGAAACTCTGCATTTGTGTTTAATAACCATAAGCCAGCATCAAAAGAACAGGTAAGCAGTGTGTGTTGCAGCTTCACCTGTAAACTGCGATGGTCCAGACGACAGCTGCCAGCAGGATTTTGTATCTCTTGAAGGCGAGCATGCAACCGTGAAGAAAGAGCGGGAGATGAGGGCCGATCACCACGGCAAAGCCCTGAGTGAGGTACCAGTGCCAGGGGTGAGAGCCGTAGAAATCAGCCACACCGTGCAAGATGTTAAACTTGAGGAAGTTAAACTGCACTGGTGTCCACTGGAAAACAGAAAGGAGCCGTTACAGCCAACCGACTTCATGCTG
>NW_024582372.1:64634-78605 GCF_018398535.1 Haplochromis burtoni
GTGTGTGTGTGTGTGTGTGAGAGAGAGAGTGAGTGAGTGAGAGAGGCACACAGATTTTACCTTCTCATAGAAAAAACAGTCAATCGCTGTTGAAGTGACAACGGCCAACGTCCTAGTGATGACAGAACAATCATACACCGGAGACAAAACACTGTAAAGCTAACGGTTATAGAGGAGAAGAGGCTGAAAGTACGAACCCTGTGGGAATGTAGTGATGAGTGATGAGCCTCAGTTTGTTGTCTTCCTGCCAGAAATGATACAACAGCAGAGGAAACCAGACGATCACGGCTGTCGGGCGAATAATCACAGCCAAGGCCACCAGGGCCAAGTACTTCTTACTGGAAAACAGCAGCGTGTATATAAAACACCCCACAGAGATCATCAGGGTAAATAAAAAGTACGTTTCGCTTCTGTGTAATTCAACAGGAGAGACTTTTGTGCACAGCTTTGCTTTAAAACTGCCGGCAATCAGTTTAGATGGAGGTTATTATTTATAACTCTGATCAAGCTACATTTCAGATGTTTATTTTGGTCTCTGGTTATGTGGAGTGATGGGGAGGGCTCAGACTGATGGGGAGTCGGGTGTGGCCTGTTTTGGTTTTAATTTGTCGTTTATTTAAAGCATAGCTGAGGTTACAGTTTACACTACTGTGAAATGAAAAGTGTAAGTTCACTTCAAGGATACTTTCTGATATGTATTATTGTGTGTGATTTTTTTCTCTTGTTTTTAATGTATTTTTATTGACTTTTTAATTCAGTTTTTTTTCTACTTTTAACTTTTTCTGATTTTTTTCCCCCCTTTTTTATTTATTTCATGTTTCTTAAATGTATTTTAGAATAAATTCTATTTAAGATCAAGACCTGCTGTGTGTTTTGGACCCGGGCAGAGGAAAGTAAGAAAGAGCCAGAGTGGTGATGGTGGCCTCCATGCTGTTGGTCAGAGTCCTGGTGCAGCAGAACCACGTAAACCAGGAGCACATGTGACAGAAGAACTGGAGGTGAAAGACAAGTGAGGATTAGGTATGAAAACTGCAGAGCACTGAAGCCGTTTTTACTATTATTATTATTATTATGCTTAAACCGCAGTGTGAATTGAACAAAATGCAGGTTTCCATCTTCCATCTTTAAAATAATCCCAAGCACAGTCACCATGCAAAACAGTCTGCTTATATTCACTCAAATCTTTCATTATCTGCATACATCCACCTACTGTCCATCTTGCAACATCCGGATTTTCCAGCGTTTGAAGCAGGAAGAAGAATTTCACGTCAGCAAACGAAGCCAGAAGCGACTGAAGAATTCGCGGAAGCCAAATCTGAAGAGCCAGACAAGCTTATAGAAACTTCGTGACTACAGGAAATCGTTCAAATGCTCATTAAAAAAAGATTACTGAGAGAAAATAATAAAGAAACTTGCCAGCAGCTGAACCGAGTCGTAGCTGATGAACTGTAAGATCTTATATAAGAATGCAAAGAGAAGTGGATATGAGAATCCTCTTATTCCCGCCTTCCATTCCCAGGTCAGATACCCATAAGTTACTGTGTTAAGGTTATAACAGGATAGAATAACAATGGCATAAAGTTCCTTTTGCGATTTAAAACAGTAAACAGTCACTTCATGTATCTCTGCTGGGAACCATAAACATAAACAGGGGGTTTGCAGATTTCAGTTTAGTTTTTCATTTTCTTAATGTTTAACTGGTGGAATTGTATCAGGGGCAACAATTAGGAAGTTCAGAAAAGCACAAAAAAGTAGAGCTCAACAGTCTAACCAAATTTGCAATCACTAGCAACTTTTCAACTGTTAAAGCAAATATTTAATCAGCGAATCACAGGCCAGCAACTCAACTGCAATTAGACATGGTGACATGATCAAGACACCTGCTGAATCTGAGCATCACATTGGGGAAGGAAGGTGATTTAAGTGACTTTGAACACAGCAAATTTGCTTAAAAATATTAAATAAAAGTAAATGAATGAATAAATGTGCACGTATCCACTGTCCCCTCTGTGACGGGTGTCTCCCAAAAAGGATATTTGAAGACCATCCTATGGGAGACCTCCAGAGACTGCCAGTACTCATCCGGGACGAAGCTGGTTTGAACCAGGAGGCAGTTAATCAGTCTGAACACGACACAAAACACGGTCACGCTCAGCACACCTGTGGAGGTCAGACAAATGAGCACATTTGAGCAGCTGCGGTGAACATCTGTTTTATTTCTCTTTGTGATAAATCTCAGAGCCCCACCGATGTTCAGGGGACTCTCCTCCTGCCTGGAGTACAGCTGGGATTTACGTCTCCTCAGCTTCACGTCCTCCACTTTGCTCCCAAACTTCAGACGTGAGCGCAGATTCTCCATCTTCACATAAACCTCTTGCGGGCATAGCTCACCTCACCTGTCCCCGGATGTGTTGCAGCAGGTAAGTTCGCTCCTCACACAATCAAAAAGTTAACATATACGATCAGTTTTAAAAGTGAAGAAAAACTGAGCTCCAGGCCTGCCGACAGGGACGAGCGAGCTTCGGGTTTATTTAACAAGCATATTAGACTGTTACATCTCCAAAAAGTCTTCATAAATGTGAGTTAACTTCAGTTAGCTAAATGAACTATGGAGCGCTTCCGCAATCATGTCTACTTCCGGTGAAATGTTCTCCCCCGCCTTCAAAATAAAAGCTCCTTTATTTATTTTGTCATCCTGTTGTTTTAAGGTTGCATATATTATCCATTCACAGATGCTCAACTGGATTTAGATTAGGAGAATTTGGAGGCGAAGTCAACACCACACACTCATTGTTTTGCTTTGTGGCAGACTTCAGCCATTAGGGAATGCAGTTTCCATGGAAGGGTGTACATGGTCTGCAACAATACTTATGTGGGTTTTCCAGCAAAACATTGTCTAAAGCATCATGCTGCCACCACCAACTTGCCTTCTCCCCATAGTGCATCCTGATGCCTGGTTTTCACCAGATAAAACATGGACACACCTGCCCATCCACGTGATGTAAAATAAAACATGATTCATTTAAACAGGTGATTGCCCCATGGTCCAGTTTGTTGTTGGTGCTTTTGGTGGTAGACGGGAATCAGACTGGGGAATCAGATTGATCTGTAATGCACAGGGGTGTTCTGACACCTCTGTAGCTCGTCAGAGAGCCTTGGTTGCCCATGCCTCTGTCACTAGTTCACTACTGTTCCTTCCCTGGACTACTTTCAGATACTGACCACCAGAGATGTGCAGCAATGTGTTACAAGTACAATTAATGCAATTACATTTTTTTTCAAGTAACGAGTAAAGTAAGGGATTACTATTGCAAAAAACTAATTAGATTACTCTTACCTTCCCATGAGCATGCTGTGTTACTGCATTACTAAACCATTTTGTTTGTGAGTGTGACAATGACATACGAATGTGCGACGTCCATGGTAACAACAGAAGTGTGTAGATCAACAGTCGATAATATAGAGTGTGGGAGACAGTATGACAATACTGCATTTAAAGCTTGGAAGTACTAACATTACTTTGAGTTTGATTCTGTAAAAAGTGACAAAAACATTAGCGTCCACTGTACACTCTGTGTGGGAAGAAAATGTGTTTCTACAGTGTAAAAATTAAACTTGAGCAAGCACCCAGCAAACCGACATGGCAATGTGAAATTCACAGACAAGGCCCCGGATCCCCCCGCTGACATGACTGCTGTGGCACCGGACAAAGGTCAGATGGCTCCACTCCTGCTAGAGAGATGAAAATAGATTTAAAAGCGACAGGACTTAATGCAGCAGAATCTTTGATTGTATTTATTTTGCTGTGTTTTACTTGCATCTATTTGAAAGAGTGAGTATAACCACAAAAAATAATTTTCTTTTATATGCCAGAATATCCATCCATCCATCCATCTTCATCCGCTTTGTCCGGGGCCGGGTCGCTCTTCGACCCCAGAATATGCAGGCATATATAAGTCGAAGAGCAATGCATATAATTAAATTTTTGTTTGAATCAATATTTATAAAGTTAAAATATTAAAACTTACCAAACAACATTGAAAAAGAGAATTTTTCAATTGATTCAAAATTATATGATGGATTATGCCAAAAAATAGAATTGGGCTTAAAGGTCTATTATTATTATTATTATTATTATTATTATTATTATTATTATTATTATTATTATTATTATTATTATGATGTCATATCTTACATTGTGTCATATTTTTAAGAAAAATATTCCTTTGAAACTCAAGCCCTGACAGGAAGTAAAAAACAAAACAAAACAACAACTTCACCTGCTCATGTGTCCCATAATATTAGCTTAGGTATTATGTCAAAATATGTTTGCTTTTTCGGTGGGTTTTTTGTTTGTGTTTGTTTGTGTGTGTGTGTGAGCAAGTAACTCTACGCTCCTGTAGGTGGTGCAGTGCAGTTTTCTTCTCAGCGTAGAAGAAGAATGTCATCCTGCTGTAACTGACTGTCCTGCTTGTTCTTTCTTCTGTTTTTTTATCTCCTCGGGTTTTTATCTTTGTGCGTCTGCTCCGCAGTTACAAATACATCGATCAAAAGGCTTCCTCGGTGAGCTATGAAAGTTACAAATAATTTTTAAATAAAAAATTTTTAAATTTCAAATGTTCCCAGCTAGAAGGTGAACACACTGTGAAGCTAGCGATCGGCCTCTTCTATTATCCGATATGGATTTTTCAAAATAATAGTATACATATAGTTAGTTTTCCAGAGGAAAAAAAAGCACTGAGCGGTGGTGCAAACGAATTTGCTAAGACCTAAAAAGACTTTTCACTTTCCTCACATTTTTGTGCCTTTGTGGTAAAGAGATGAGTGATTTCACTACTGTTTTCACATGTTTCAAAGCTGTGTGCTGGACTGACTTGAGCATTTAAAGTGTCTTATAACTCTTTTGTTGTTCTTTTAGGTTCACTATTGGGAAATCCTAATTTTTTAAAAGAATAATAAATCATGTTTCGAAGAAGACTGCCTTTCACACAGTTAGCCTTTGCCACAATGCTTGGAGTTGCCGGTGGAATTTACATCTACAGACCTTATTTCGAGACTGTGCCAAAGACATCCGGAGAGCAGATCCAGGACAAGCCAAAGAAAGAGAATGAACTGGACTGAAGGAGTTCGAGAAGGCAGGAGGCTGCTGGACTGGAGGCCAAACAAAAAGACAAGATCACCATGGATTAAGTCATACTGATTCCTGCTGTTTGTGATTATAAATTTACAGAATAAATATTTAATAATTTCATGTTCTCATATCTGTTTCAGAATGACTTGTAACAAAATTAGTTACTCATCAGTTTCTTAAAAAGAAAAGTCTTTTCCTTACACTCTAACAGTTGTCTGTAGGAGGTATCTCTCATATGAGTAAATGCTGTTACCCATGAGACTGTGAGCCCATAAAGCTTAGACATAACTTAAATTGATCAAACATTACTAAAAGCACTGTAACAGCCCTCTAGTTGTCCTTAGTTGCCCTTGCTGAGTGTTATAAAGTGCCACATTCAAGTGTAGACATCTGCAAAGAGAAAATGAGGTTTGTGGTTCTCAGAAGCCTGAAAACAGGTCACATTTTGTTCTGCCACATGAAATACATTTGTGTCTCTTCATGGAATAAATGAACTAACAATGCAACTATATAAAAAAATATATATACATTTGTAATTCATTCAATTATCATTAATTATAAGCACTATATAAACAAAACCATGGTTGAAGGGAGACCTCGAGTGGAATAACCTCTGATATCTGATAGGCCCCCATGGCGTTCCTCACAAAATTGTGTTGTGATATCAGTGCAGTGTGCCCAGATCAATTTTTTTTGTAAAAAAAAAAAAAAAACTCAACACAGGTGCCTATTTGAACTACACCAGGTCTGTCAAAGATGCAGTTCTAGACTTTTCCCATTTCCTGTGCTTCTAACAGAAAACCACAAAGAAACACAAAAATGACTGTTTTTTTTAAACATCTAAACAATTAAGTGATCAGAACTATGTAATTACTTCCCCCAAATGTAATAATATATAGCCTACACAGAGTTTTAAAAAGGTTTTACCATTTTATCAACTAACATGTGCTTCATAGCTTCAGACAAGTGATTTCGTATAGAATTACTCATTCAGCAATCATTTTCAGGGGACCAGCTACATTATGAATACATATTGCCAACATAGAAGTGGTTACAATGTTTTCACCATTTACAGAAATAAAAACTATTCACCCCTAAGAATTGCATCTTTCAGGGATTGAACTCAAGAGTGTCACTGACAGCACTACACTGTTCCAATCCAAAGACTGGGTAGGGTCCTCATCATGCTCTCTTCTGTATACTTTGAGTCATAAGATAGAACCATGACTTAAATGTGTAGTTGAGCTAGGTATTTATCTATCTATATCTAACAGTAATCACAGAATTCTTACTTTTGTTTTACAGAATGTCAGAATTTTAATTTTTAAAAAAGGCAGAATCCTGACATTAATCCCAGAATTCTGACTAAAAATTTAGATCTCAGAATCCTGAGATTATTGTCAGAATTATAATAAAGAAAAGTCAGAATTCGTAATTAATGTCAGAAAAATTATTTTAAAAAAATCAGGATTCTCATGTAAAAAGTCTGACTTTCTGTTGGTTTTTTAATATCCTGCATTACATATACTTATGTACCATGCCCCCCTGCCTGTTGTTCGTGGGACCCCTTTGTGCCCGCTACTTTAAAAAATCCTGGAAACGCCCCTGCGCTGAATATCGCGTAATTAAAAAGTGCCTCAAAACGAGCACATGGCGTAGTTACAGTTTGCATTGGCACGGTTATCACTCCGCCGTATGTAGTTATTAGAAAATGTGACGTTTCCTGAGGAGGTATCGTGTGTCAGTTGAAGCAGTGCGGTCTGGTCCGGCTGTGTGTTGTAACTGCCATTTCCTTCAGCTGACGTTAGCCGTGAGGAGGAGCTGTTTCTCAGCACGACCACACCGACCGAGTTACCACGGCTGCTCACTGCTGATGAGGCTGCTCTCATGTCGACTAAAAGGCCAGCGGCGACGGACAAAGTAAAACTTTCATTTCCCAACTTTCCCTAAAGTCTTCAGGGGCCACTTTTTTTAGCCACATTTTTTAAGACGCGACAAAGCGCCCAGCAGCAACGCCCCGCGGCGGGTGAGTATACTCCAGGAAATATAAATCGAAGAAACCAGCCTGTAGCATCTGTCTGCAGTTAGCAAGAAAACTTTTACCTCGCTCGAATATGTTGCTTTGGGACTGCTTGTGTTTGTGTGTGGTTAAAGTAAAGGAGCGCTGGCGTGGGGAAACGTTTTAGCACCTGCTTTATCCTCTCCTCAAATAGCCAGATAGAGCTCGTAGCTTTCTCTACACTTGCTCGATAATTGAGCAGACTGTTGAAACGTGTGAAACTCTGGCTGTCTCCAGCTCTTATCACACTTCTCTGCCATGCTTAGACCAAACTGGTGGCAGCAGTTTGTTTGACAGAGGAAGCTGCTATGCAGTTCTGCCTTTTTCACAGGATCTATGTTTTTTTTTTTTTTTTTTTTTTATAAATAAGTGATTATTTCTTGCCTAACAAGTCACGTGATCAGAAGTGACACACACGAGGACCAGCTGATGATTATTAGATTCTATCGGCCTGTTTTCGGTTAATCGATTGGAGCGTGGCAATGGGTTTTGTGCGCCTCTGACTGCCTGCTGCTGATAAGTCCTCACAAGGTATTTTAATGACTAGATCGTTGATGCAGGACCTCCATATCCAGTCAAATACATCACTTGTGTAGCACTCTTTTTCTTTTCTTTTTTTTTTTTTAATTATGTTTTTACTTGAGGCACATCCGGATTTTCCCAAGGAGCTGCCTCCTTCTGTTTTGGACAGCTGCCCAGGGTGGGTCTTCCACTTTAGCTTTGACAAATGATTAAAGCTGCTTTTTGTTTGCATGGATGGCAGCCTGACAGGAATGGCCTCTAAATCGCTTCCCATGCATATCAAGGTACAGCCCTGAGATCTTTTAGGGTATATTATACAGCTTTTTTTTAAAGATTTCTTTCTAAACAGCTCTGGACAAGATGTGAAAAAACAAGACTAAATTAAGGTCAAACAACATGGCAGAGGTATGACATGTGTGATAACAAATGTGATAAGAAAGCTATCAGAAAAGTTTTCAATGTTGTCATTTAAGGACCTATTTTAAAGAAACAACATAGATTAGTTAAAGCTGCCGCTTAACAATTTTAAAAACCTATAAAAAAAGCTTTCCACCATCAGTGCTAAGTCTCATCGCAGTTCGTGAAATGGTCTTAACCTCTAATCTGTTTTTGTCTTCCTGGTAACACTTTTCCCACACTTCTTAACATGTCCCCAAATACGATTTTTCCTCTGTCCAGTCTTGCATGTAATGCTGTAATAACAACAACCTCTGCTTAGCTTTTTTTATGTTGACTATATGGAAGCCTGTTTATTGATTTTTTTTTTTTTTCAGTGGCATAATTTTTTTGTCATCTATCAGTCAATCTTTTGAGTTGGGCATGGGGTGGGCGACATAAACGATATACGATAGAAACGATATAAATTTGGCCAATGATAGAGATTTTGACTATACCGCTCTATCGCGATAGCGCATGTTGATGATGTCATCAAGCTGCGCCTGTTTTGGTCGAAAGCATCGCAGCGGCTAAAACCATTATCATCTGCAAATTATGCCGGGCGACAGTCATAGCAAAGAGATGAAGCACTTTTGAAATATGGGGAAAGCCAGAAACTGCGCCTCCTCCACTTCTGTAACATTGATTCATTACTGTTGAATTTTCTCGCAGCTGCCCTATTCCCATGTTGTTGCAGTATATTAATAACTAACCTTGTATTGTGGATGAATAATCGCAGTTGTTCTCCTGACTGAAGTTTGCCCCGTGTATAGCATCCTGCTATGCGATTGCATTTGTCCCTAACCACCAGAATCCCTCACGTTAACTTTTATCGAGTGGAAAAAAAGTTAGCTGTGTCGCTAGCAATCACATAGCACAACATTATATACCAGGTAGTCCAACTTCAGTAACCCTGCAAACGCCACTGCTGTTTAGTTTTCTGTCTTCATTTATGTTGGAAGTGATAGCAGAGCTGTACGTTTTAATTAGTTTCAAAAATCTCTCAGTTCATGCGTACATGTTAGTTTCAAAGTCCAGCTGACTGATGAAAAAGTGACATCTCACCTTCATGAGGACAAACAAACTACTTCTTTGGGACTGTTTCACATTTTTCTATTAGACTGTGTTGTCGATGCAGACAATATAATACATGCACAAACGAGAGTAATTTTGAAGCTAGTGACAGATCATCCTAGCTGATAGAAAGGTGGAATATCAGGTTAGATTAGGAATGCAGGTGTACCACAGATAAAGATGTTCAGATGCAGTTGTTTTAAAGCAAAAGCGTGATGTTCTTTTGTTTGTTTTTTAGCTTCCATTGAGGTAAATTGGTTAAATCTATTTTTTTTTTTTTAGTTCACAGCACCATAAAATATACAAAAATAAATATAGCCTAACACTTAATTTAGGTTATAGAATGGGGTCTCAACATTGGTTTGCTGTGCAATTTAAAGTTTACTAGAACTGTAACAATTAGACAACCAAAAATTATTTAAAAACTATTCAGATAATTAAATATGCTTTTTTTTTCTAAATCTCCTTTCTAAGCTTCCAAATTTTGAATATTAAGCACACCATCAACAAAACAAATGTCATAGTAATCCTCCTTCATTTATAAAATGAAGTTGTTAGTAATGACACCATCCATCTATCGGCCCGTCCAGCCAACCCTGGATGGGTCGCCAGACTGCTACATAAAGGGGCAATTTAAGCACCACCCATTATCCTAACCTGCATGTCACCTTTTGCCCTAATAATGAGATAAATGTACTTAAATCCAGCAACAGGCTTAGTTCCCATCTATGGAGGCATTTCATACCGGCTCCATAGTGTAGTGGTTAACACACTTGTGTTACATGTGACAAGTACAGTTACAAGTTCCCTGGTTTGAGGCACAATTCCAGCCTCAGGAGTCACAAGCTTGTAGTGCCAATCCCAGTCTCGGGGATTAAATGGGAGGGTTTGAGGGTGGAGCCATTAGACAAGTATAACATGAATTACAACTTGTATGTCGTGTCTGCACTATGTGTCTTTACTCTTATTTTAGGTTGTGCAGTGGTTAGTACTGTCACCTCACAGCAAGAAGGGTAGTGGTTCTACTGGCTGTCTGAGGCCTTTCTGTGGGGAGGTTACACGTTTACCCCGTACCTGTGTTGGTTTTCCCCAGACAGTATGGCTTCCTCCCACAGTCCAAAGACACACAAGTTATTAAAATGGTTATTGGTGGACCTCTGAGTCTCGGCAGCACTTGGATTCTTACACTGCAAGTAAAGAGTTCAGATCTCCTACATGAAGCCAGCATGTAATACGTTTATTTTAGAGCGGTGTACATCCAGTGAACGAGGAGGACCCTTGGTGTTATTGATTATGAAAGATTTGCATTTTGTAAGGCAGTAACAAGGACATGACTGCTGCTGCTTCTTCTTTTTGATGCTCACAGCTCATGTTTTCTTGCCTAACACAAGAGATCATACTGTGCTATCAGAGCATCCTTTTCACAGCTATACTAGGTTTGTGAAGTGCTGTATGACTGTGCAATTTACCTCAAACTTTACATTTTAGAACGGTGCCACGCATATCATGTAATGCATTTTCTTGATGTATGATGATGTGCCATTTTTTTGTACTTAAATGAAATGCAATAAGAACGTCTCTGATTAGCTGATAATAATCTGCAGAAATGTGCTGACACAATCTTCACTGTGGTTTTGCTCGACTGTGTCACTGTGACCTGTTTTAGCCGAAGCACATTTCGTATATTGGCTCAAGCTTTTCTGTCAATTTAAAAAGAAAAAAACAAACAACATAAACAGGGTAGGTTTTTTCTTTTCTTTTTCTCTTTAGTAACATATGGTCCTGTTATCTTTAGGTACATAGTTGCCAGTTTGCTATATGGTAGCAGGAAAAACCTTCATTAAAAAAGAATACTAATGCTAATAATGAATAAATTCTTTAGTGTATCTTCGTAGATGAAGTATATTGGCCCATTTTCTGAGCACTAAAAACAGTAACTGGTCTATTTGTAAAACTGGCTGCAAGTCCTACAAGGTTAATCCAGTGCTTTTATTAAAACCATCGATTTAAAACTGAAAGTTTTTTTTCTCTATTACAGAGTACTTTTTGACTTGTCATAAATGAAGAAGCACATTTTTCAGTTTCTTTTCCAGTGAGACACAATACAAGGACTTTAAACTCCTTTAGATAAACATGATTTTTATTAGTGAACATTTTAACAAATGTAGTAATTAGGTTTAAATTATATAATGACTTTTCCAACATTTTGCTGAGGATGAAACAAAAAAGAAATGCTGTAATAAATTCTACTTTAAAGGCTGTAAAGGCTCTCTTGGAGAGAAGAAGGACAACTACTGTCTAAGCGAAAACCCTTAGTGATCCCTCATGTGTCAGAAGTATCGTAACAGCTAAGACACATTTTTCTCTAAACACCACATCTCTGTGGCTTTCGAACCCAGAAATAAGCGGCACCAAAAATTGCTCCACCCCAAGGATCCGGTCCCCTGGCACAAACAGAGTAATGTAGTGTACGCTGTTAAGTGCCTGGAGGATTGCTCTGATTTATACATCCGGGAAACCAAACGACCTCTGGCTAAGCGGATGGCACAACACAGAAAAGCTAACTTGTCAGGCCAGGACCCCATGGGCTATTTACACCGACAGATCAGTGGACACTCTTTCAATGATGAGGATGTAAACATCCTGGACAGGAATGAACACAGGGGGATGTCAAGAAGGCCATTTATGTGAAAAGAGAAAGATAATCTCTGAATCAAGGAAGGGGCCTAAGGGTATATCTTTCATCATCTGCATCACCAATGCTGTGATTGCAGCCATTCCTCAACTCTGTGAATAGTACACATGGTTACTGATCAATGGTCTTTGATCAGTAGTTGTTGATCAATGTTCATGACAATTTGCATATTAATGATCAAGAAACTGACCTCACAGCCCATGTTTGTCAGTGGTGCTAGTTTCAGTCATTGTGCAAATGTACTGTTTGTAAGATTGGAGAAACCTGCAGTCAGCTGAGACTGAAGGAGTCACTTGGATGAGTGACAAAACGTTTCTCGCCCAGATAACCAGAATCAGCTTTTGGGGTAAAGGCTCTAGTGTTTACTTCTTGATTAAACTATTTAGATGGTTTTGTAGTCACTTTAGTTGTTGATCTACATGCATGTGAGCAGTTCAGCCACACTTCAAAATTTACATCATTTCCAAATATTTGGGACACTGATTAAAAGATAAATAACAAGCAGTGTGCAATAATTCATATTTACACTTTATACCCAAGTAAAAATACTACAAAGAAGAAAAATTATGCAGAATTTCAGTTGCGTGCTAACACGTTTCAGAAACAACACTTTTCCCACTGTGTTGCATCACCTCTTTAACAACACTAAGTATATGGAAGCTGAGTGAAACAGTTTTACATTGTTGCTTAATTCAGCAGTTGCTTAACAGTTTGTAGCCCTCTTTGTCATTTGTTTATTGTTATGTAATGCACTATTGGGTGGCCAGTATGGACTGCTGGCAGGGCAGTTTAGTACCTGAACTCTTACCACAGAATGGTGCTGTTGAAATATGTGGCCTGCTGCCTTTTGCTGGAAAAGATTGCATCTGTACACATACTGTTCCAAAGTCACTGTAAGTATATTGTTTGGCATTATTGGTGCCTTCACAGGTGGGCGAGTTGCCCAATGTGTGTGCTCTAATGCCTTCCATAACATCACAGATCCTGGAAAAGGATTTAATTGGTCAGGCTACAGGACAGTTTACCATTCAGTCCATTTTAAATTAGCCTGAGCCCAGAGAAGTTGGTGCGTTGTTTGCATTTGTTTTGTCTTTGCATCGGTGGCTACAGCGAGGAGCCATGCTCGCTGATGGTAGCTTTCAGAAGCGCTTCTGAGGAGATTTCTCAGTATTTTAAACAAGGTGTGGAAATACCACAATTTTTTTTTCCAGTATTACGCTATAACATTTCTAAACTACTTCTTACAGTTTTTCACAGAGTGAACTCCATCCATCCTGTACAAGATGCTCTATTTCTTCTCGTTGTGTTTTTTTTTGTTTGAAAAAAGTTAAAGGATTACACTAGTTTTTGCTTTGATGTGATGTTGTGGTGTTTTAATCAGTTATATGGTTTAAATGTTTATGTGGAAATGGAGTGGCAGTTAACCCCCAACAAGGAATTCATGAAACCTCACAGTAGCATTTAAAGTGTGCAGTTTGCCCTCCTGTTTCTTATAGAACTGCCTGTGCCTGGACTCACGCAGAGACTTTTCTGCATGTTTCAACGTGCTAAACTTTTGGTACCTTCACACCAGTCATTAACTTTTTTTTTTTTTCCTTGGCATCTCATAGGCCAACTACAGGGTTTAGGACTCTGGCCTGAAAGTTTTCTAAAGGGCAAAAACAGCCCCTCCTCCATGTTTCTCTGTAGGCTTAGTGTAGTCCTATAATCTTGTTGGAGTTCTTTCCCTGGATTTCTCCAGACAAATTTTCAACCATCACATCCATGTAGGTCGAATTTAGACTACAAAAGGTTATGTCTGTTTTCTTATGTTTTATTTGAAATTAATCTAAGCTGTCATATTTAGTGTTGGGTAAGTTACTTTAAATTAGTAACTTAGTTACTTTTGATAGAAGTAACTAGTAATATAACTAAGTTACTTCAAGTTACTCGTTACTTTCAAAGTAACTAGTTACTAGGGAAAGTAACTAGTTACTAGGGAAAGTAACTAGTTACTAGGGAAAGTAACTTTGGTTTTACTCAGAATTCTCTTGTTAATGTGTTGCTTCTGTAACT
>NW_024582372.1:91039-95125 GCF_018398535.1 Haplochromis burtoni
TGTGTGTGTGTGTGTGTGTGTGTGTGTGTGTGTGTGTGTGTGTGTGTAAACATGCAAACAAGGTTAAATATTAAATATGGGTCACTAAGTTTACATTTGTATTGATAAAAGATAATAATACTGATATATCCCCTTTATTTGAAATGTAGAATGAAAGTAGTTTCTTTCAAGATTTATGTAATGCTGATTGCAGTTGAGCCAACCTGAGTTTCTTCCAGGAGACCTAATGGAAACACCAAGGCTTTTAAAGTTATTATTAAAACCTTGTTTAGAAGTTTTAACCCGCCTGAGTGAAAACGGACACACGAGAAGGAATGTAGACGTCACTGTCGTCTGACTTGGTGCTCTTTGCTCACTGTTTATGGCCACATCCGTGCTTAAAGCAGGCATTTCCATCTCAGGGTGTTTATCGTGGATCCTGATTTTGCACTTAGTCTTAAGCTGCTTATTATAGTCCCAGATGGAGAGTTCAATGAGCGATAGAGTGAAAGAATGTAAGACTTGTCTGAATGCTTTTCTATGCAGTGGTCATATGATACATCTCCGCCATCTTTTAACTGTTTTGATTGGACCTATTCGACCATTACAAATGAAAATGTTACATCCAGCAGCTACAACACAGTCCGTGTCTTATTGAGTTAGGAGTCTAGTGTCCTTATGCTAAGGTAAAAACAAATTCAAGTATGTAGAAAATAATATAATTTGCTCAGAGAATTTGTAACTACGTTAAAGCTGTAGGAACATAAAGCATTGTCTGTGTCAGAGTGCGTGTCTTTAGTCGGAGAGGAATTTAAAATGCTTCCTGTCACCGTGTCAGCAAGATGAAACCACTCTTCCGTCACACACAGATTAGCCCCACATTGCCATTCACTGTACAAATCTAAGCCTGGAAGGCACTTAAAACTCTAAGAGAAGGAATGCATGTATCTTGCCAATTTTCACTGTAGTTTAATAGAACATGAGTCTATTTAGTCAGACTATATGATAAAGTCTGAATATGTCCTGCAGGTTTTAAATGTGTCCTTGATTCAACACAGCTGATCTAAATAGTTAAATTACCTTCTCAACATGTGTTGATGTTTTCCCAGAGGCCTGGTAATGAACTAATCATTTGATTCAGGTGTGCTGACCCAGGGTGATATCTAAAACCTGCAGGACACCGACCCTTGAGGCCTGGAGTTCCCCACCCCTGCTCTAGTATCTAAAGGGGTACTTAACAGTAAAAGAAATTTCATTAGTACTTTTTGGAGTTCAAAAAGATGTTCCTACATAAAACAAAATTTTGAAGACTGGTTGCATTTTGCCCTTTTACAGACTAACAAACAATTACACTGCAGAGAAAAATAGCTCTAAGACTGATCTTTTGTGACGTGGTTAAAGGTTTAATGTGCCTTTTACAGTGCTCTGAGTGTAATGTTGTGGTGAGGTTGAATGCTGCGGTTGGTGTCTGTGGTTACACGGTCATGTTTAGCGCAGTAGATCCGTGGTTAGCATCTTATTTTACAGCAAGAGGGTCCCGGGTAGGAAGTCTAGCAGAAAGTCTGAACCCTTCTGTTTGGAGTTGTCATGCTTTCCAAGATGTTTGGTTTCGCATGTGTTGGCCTAGTAAACAGTTCCACACAAGATTTTTTTTAAAATCACGAGTTTTACCAATTGCTTAAAAAAAAACAGTGTTTTATATTTTTCTGTTTTTTACTTCAGATGATCTGGAGCTGGCAGGTTGAAGACCAGCTAATGTCTGAGCACTGTCCCGGATCTGTTCTCAGATGCACCTCATGCAAGAAAAGTTTTAGACCGCAGATAAGTCCTCTTCATGTGTGAAGAGGACTTGTCAGTGTTGTTATTTGAGGGAAGACGGAGTTCATGTGAAAGCATCAGAAAATAAATGCAATTGTAATTAAATACTTTAAAATCTGCTGCTTGGACTGGAGAACGGTAACTTACATTATCTTCACACTGTAGTGGAGCCAGAGCTCTAATATTTATCTAAGACAGGGTTGGGGAACTCCAGACCTTAATGGCTGGTGATCCTGCAGGTTTTAGATGTGTCCTTGATTCAACACAGCTGATTCAAATGGCTAAATTACTGCCTCAACATCTCTTGTAGTTCTCCAGAGGCCTGGTAATGAACTAATCATTTGATTCAGGTGTGTAGACCCACTGGAGTTCCCCACCCCTGATCTAACATATGCAGATCTTTACATCTTTAGAAACTTGAAAGGCTGTACACAGAGAGTTGGTCAAATACTGGTCCAAACGAGCTGTCTCTGGGATTGTCTGTCAGCACACCGCTAAATCCTGCTCTTGTAATTCCCATCATTCAGTAACATCTGACAGAAGTCGGCTTTAACCAGCACCAAGTAATTCATACAGACGTTATATATGCAACTTTTTTTTTAAATTCATTTAAAAAAAAAAATATATATATATATATTTTATTTTTTTACAGTTGTGCATTTCATTGATAATATGGTCGGTCCCCCCCCAAAAAATAAATAAATAAATAAAAAAAATCCACTGCACACTAGGCCCTGCCTTACGGCACAACATTTAGCAACCACTGGATTTGCGTAACAGAGCGCCTGTCTTTGGCACTCCACTTCTAGACTTCTGGTTCTTACTGATGAAGACATAAATGTCTATGTGGCAACTATAGTTTTAGCAAATATGAACAACCACAGGACTAATTAATACTTTAGCAGTGAACTGTTTTCTATAGTACATAAACACATCTTGTTTTCCTGGTGTGTGCATGTTTGCGTTTAACCTACAGCATGTACTGAATAATAATAATAATAACCTTTACACAGACACAGTAGTTCATTGGTACTTTTGCTCTTTTCATGATGAGTGTACCTTTTGAATAGTGTCATATATTGTAGAGTTTCTGTGTTTGAGGTTTTTGGATAAGACATGTACTAAAACTTTACAAGAGTTATGTTTAGTTCTAGTTTTGTACTTTTTCACTCCACTCTCTGCTTAATTTCTGAAGAATAGAGATGACTATGGCTTCACTTTTCCATTTATATTTATTTATAAGATTGTTGGCTGACTGAGTTGTTTTGTTCATGTGTTTCAGAAATTAAGGCCTCACTATGTCTGATGGGGAATATGATTACCTCATCAAATTTTTAGCCCTTGGTGACTCTGGCGTGGGGAAAACAAGCTTCCTGTACCAGTACACAGATAGCAAGTTTAACTCCAAGTTCATCACTACAGTCGGAATAGACTTCAGAGAAAAACGAGTGGTGAGTCGGTGCTCTTTCATTCAGCTCTTCTTCTTTGGCATCAAAGCAGTTTAGGAGGACATCAAGTGTGAGGGAAGTGACCTTAAAGAAAGTCCAGCAGACCCAAAGCTGTTTCCACTTGATTACAAATCGACAAACAATGTTTAAAACACCAAAAACCTTGAAAGACCAGATGCTAGTCACTGGATAAAACAAATGAATTTAAATTGCAATCTACTGAAAACCAAAGCAAAACTATTTTGACGTTTTGAACACACTTTCTGAACTTCATAAAAGATTTAAATATAACAGAAAGTAATTATGAATAATTGTAAATGTAAACCATCAAGTGTTTGGTTTGTTATGTTTTGAATGGACTCAGAGTTTGCATTTGTTTTGTTTTTTTAAATAAATAAGAGCTGTTTGCATATGGATAACCTTGTACAGCATTAAGACAAATGGCTTCCTTTTTATTTTATTTTTTGTTTCTGACTTTGTTTTAATGTTGTCAGTGTTTTTGAAATCTTAATGAACATATTACTCCACTCTCACGCTGTACAGGAAGCCTGATCAGGAGCTTAAACAGATTCCCAGATCATTCACTCCACGTTACAAAAGCCTACCGGTGAATGTTGCAACAGAAAGTAATGACTAATACTGCTGAGAAGCAGGCAGCACCCTCCTTAAGAATAAACACTTCATACCATTGGCAAACAGCTGAGCACATCTCATATTTACTTTAATGCTGCTGACCTTCAGCTCTGAGAAGAAAACCTGCTCCTGTTATATGTATCGGTCATTATCTTTCTTTTCAATGCTTGGTCTGAAGGATTTGAATGTACCTCTTTTTCTTTTTTTT
>NW_024582372.1:95145-125210 GCF_018398535.1 Haplochromis burtoni
TGTTTTAATGTTGTCAGTGTTTTTGAAATCTTAATGAACATATTACTCCACTCTCACGCTGTACAGGAAGCCTGATCAGGAGCTTAAACAGATTCCCAGATCATTCACTCCACGTTACAAAAGCCTACCGGTGAATGTTGCAACAGAAAGTAATGACTAATACTGCTGAGAAGCAGGCAGCACCCTCCTTAAGAATAAACACTTCATACCATTGGCAAACAGCTGAGCACATCTCATATTTACTTTAATGCTGCTGACCTTCAGCTCTGAGAAGAAAACCTGCTCCTGTTATATGTATCGGTCATTATCTTTCTTTTCAATGCTTGGTCTGAAGGATTTGAATGTACCTCTTTTTCTTTTTTTTTTCGTTAAACATAAAAACTTTACTTTTAAATATAAATGAGTGCACAGCTGGGGAATATTTTGTTTTTTTGTTTTGGGGAGATGAACAGAAAAAAAATTTTTTTTCCCCGGTTTTTTTTTTTTTTGTTTTTTTTGTTTTTAATTAATACATGGGGTAACTGCACTTCTCCATCACTGACACCAAGCTGCAGTTTTGCTCAGTACACTGTGTTTAAGAATGGAGGAGGAGGAGAAGCCGTGATGGAGGATACACAGGCAAAAGTTACAATCAGTTTACATCAGAGGTGTGAGACACAGCTGGAATATAGAAACCACAGAGGAAGGAGGACTTTTGGAACAACTTGTCCTTATTATATTCATAAGTTGTTTCAGCTGTTTAAGGTGTTCAGAGTTTTTGCACCTCACCATTTGTGAGAATTTTAAAAGAACAATAACATCTTGAGAGTGATGTAGATTTTATTGAAAATATATATATTAAATAAACTGACACTGGTATCAAGTTGTGCTGTAATTTGACTATAACAAACTATTCATGCAACTTCAAAATGAGGCTCAAAAATCAGGAAAACATTTTCTTAAATGTTTGCTGCCTCAACTTCTTCCTCCCGGTGTCTCTACTTGCCTACTCCTCTGCTTGTATCTCTGGTGTGCGGAGACACAAGGAGTGGAATCAAAGAGAGAGACGAGTTCCCACTTTAAGCGTTAAGTCACATTTCAGCTCATCCGGCTGCAGGACTGATGAGCTCCTGCCACGGGGAACTGTTCGTCGTCCATCTGTGCTCACATGAGTCATTACTCCTCCTACAGTGTGGGTCATTATTTAATCAAACTTGCACACAATGAGAGCTCACACAATATAAACTCATTATCAAGGTCACATTTGCTGTTTTATGGGCAGTTGTCTCTGACCTTCTAATTATTAAAGTTTGATGAATCTACAGTTTTTGACAAACTCTGTAAATAATTGTGTTAACTATCCATCATCTCAACGTTGGCCATAGGTGATTAGCCCAGGAGGAGCCTTCTGCTCCTGGTTCATGGTTCCTGCTTCTCCAGGAAATTTTAAATGTCATTAACATAATTTTCCCTTTAGTTTCACTGCACTGATTTATGATGGAAATGTCAGAATTTTTGTTTAATTAAAAAAAAAATGCAGTCATAAAAAGCACAAACTGGCAGTACTCTAATTATTCTCACATTTTCTCATTTAACATTTAAAAGCTCTGTCAACACTCATAGGCATGATTCAATGATTCATTCCTTTCTCCCATTTTTAGTTTGACAGCTCTGATTTGGTATCTGATAATTACATTTACACGGATCCCCTGTTCATAACTTAATTTAAACTTTACTTTTGAATAGTACAAAACTCCCTGCACAGTCATAAATATCAGGATTATCATAAGATTCATTAGCAAACAGAAACACCTCTAAACTCCTCAAACTGGCTGATAACTAGCTTGGTTTTCAGATCTTTTCTATCATCGTCTTTGTTTTGTTTCTTTTTCTCTCCCCCCTCTTGTTCCTACATGGTTAATGGGGTGGCTATATCCTCAACATCCCAGTTTAATATCTGTTAAATTAAGTATATGTATATTTTTCTGTTTCTAAGCTGTACAAATCACCTGGTCCAGATGGCACATCAAGCAAAGGACAGAAGATCCACATGCAGCTGTGGGACACTGCAGGACAGGAGAGGTAAACTCTGTTCTAACTTCTTGATCTCTAACTTTTGTTTTTCTCCATTAAGTGTTTTTTCTTCCTCTGATTTCAGGTTTCGAAGTTTGACGACTGCTTTCTTCAGAGATGCGATGGGTTTCCTCCTCCTCTTCGACCTCACAAACGAGCAAAGTTTCCTCAACGTCAGACACTGGATGAGTATGTGTCCTAATGTGTTGAGCTGAAAGCACATTTTTAGTCATGAAAATGGAAGAATTAACAATCAGTTCACCGCTGGTGTAATTAATAAAAAGTGCACCAGTCACTGGATATTTACAAGGGCACCTGTAGATGCCCTTCTACTGATTTGTAAAGAAAGTAATCCAGATTTTATTTCTTCCTTGCCTGGCCTTCATCTCTCCACCAGGTTTTATGAAATTCAGCTCTGTAGCTTTTCAGTAATCTTCCTGACAGACAGACAAACAAACATCCACGTCGGCTCTGCCTTAGCAGAGAAATAATCTGTTTCTTGTTGACTGTGCACAAAGGCTTATTATGTCCGACTCGTGGAGTTTGGTTTTAGACCCAAAGTGTAATTAAACTTTTAATCTCCCTCTTATTACTCTTTCCCTACTCTAACCCCAGCTGTATCAACTAGTACGTGAATGAAACCTTGATGTGTTTGCCACTATTTAAGATATTTCCATGGAAACACAACTTTATGCATTTTAAACAAACAACAACCTCTGATCGTTTCAGGTCAGTTACAGATCCACGCATACTGTGAAAATCCGGACATCGTTCTGTGTGGGAACAAATGTGACCTGTCGGACCAGAGAATGATCAGTGAAAACCAGGCTCGTGAACTCGCCGAGAAGTACGGGTACGTCTGTCTGCCTGCCCGCCTGTGATCCATCTGTACATGAACCTCTCCCTCAAACATTTGCCAAGGAGGCAGTGGCCGCTTTGTTTGCCAAAGTTCATGCAGGACAATGTTGAACTAAATTAGTCCTCCTTGAAAAACAAATATTTGTGCACACGTGTAAAATATCCTGCTTGGGACCCATCAGACACACCTTTACTAAAAATATAAACGATGCATTCAAGTATATGGCATCTCTGCCCATCTGCTCTGAATGTATATGTGGCATGCTTTGAGTCCTCAAGTAGAGTAGAAAAGCACTGTATGACAATCAGCCAATGGCCTTGACAATAACTTCTCATTTATATCTACAAACTGCATCATGTCTACAACCACCTAACAACGGACTATAAAATGACATTTATACAGTTGAGGACGACCTCAGCTTTGCAGATGTCCCACAGACATTTCTCCCTTTTTTTTTTTTTTTTTTTTTTTTTTTTTTTTTTTTTTGTATTTATTTTAAATGAATTTATTTACTTTTAATATAGTCTGTGCCATTATTTATCGTTGGCTGGGACTGTTTACTTAGCCTAGCAGGGCGAAGGACACTGTCTCAGCTGAACTCTGGACACGCACACACATACATATACACTGATATGCACACACTCATCCCCCCTCCCTTTCCAAACGCCTTCGACGCTTATTCCCTTCCGATGCTGCACCCTTTACCCACCCCTGTTGCTTGTCATGTGTTTCTTTGGTGTATTAAGAGTTTTTTTCATGTGCTATGTGCAGAGGTGTTTTTTTCTGTTCTCAAACTGATCTCCCTGTTGGAGCTCAGTCTGGGGGGAGTTATTTTTTCTCCTTATCTTTCCTCATGTGGTGCATTTTCCATTGTTATACCTCTCTGACCTGTCTTCCCCATGTGATGTTTTGTGTAATGTATGTATGGTCGGAGGGTAAGATGGTGCGCACGACCTATGTCGCCGTGCAATAGGTCGACAGCCTTATGAAATTTCCCCTTGTGGGACTAATAAAAGGTATATCAATTCAATTTATATAAACAATATCTAACACCCTTATCTCAGTGTGGTTAAGTATATCAGTTAACCGACTGATCAAACAATACTGTAGCAGTCCGTGTACTGTCGTATTATTATATCTGTGTATTTTAATAAGTACACAGCAGCAGATGGGTAATCCAAAGATGAAAACGTCTCCAGTAAGTCAGTAAATGACCTTTTTTGCTGCTAATTAGTTTAGAAATAACAGCGTCAGGCTGTTTCAGGAAAACACTGAGCTCCATTTCACAAACTTAATCAACATGCTTAGTTCCACAGCTCTGCACATAAAAATTAACAAAATCAATACTCATGTTCTCAACTTCAGCTCCATGAAAGTCTTGTCCTGAACGCCTTCACTGCGTCAAAACGGCGATCCTTCAGCTTGAATTTAATT
The DNA here is from genome assembly GCF_018398535.1 of Haplochromis burtoni. Classification (NCBI taxonomy): domain Eukaryota; kingdom Metazoa; phylum Chordata; class Actinopteri; order Cichliformes; family Cichlidae; genus Haplochromis; species Haplochromis burtoni. The sequence goes on from NW_024582372.1 coordinate 99,491, forward strand.
TTGGGGTGGAGTCGGATCTGGCGAATGGGGCAGGTGGGGAGGGTAAAATTGTTTCGGTGTGCCCTTCTGTGAGCGGGGCGACGTTCAGGTCGTTTCGATGAATGACTCTGGACCAGTGTTTCAATGACCGATTTTTTAAAAATTATTATTATTATTATTATTATTATTATTATTATTATTATTATTGCTTCTTATGAGCAGAGTCACAACTTTTTAATTGCACTCCTACGTCAACAAAGGTTTGAGCTACACTATAGCTGCTGTCTTTGATCCCTGTTTTGTAACTGAAACATGTTTCTGTGCAGAATCCCGTATTTTGAGACGAGTGCTGCAAACGGGGATAATGTGAGCCAGGCCGTGGAAGTCCTGCTGGATCTCATCATGAAGAGGATGGAACGATGTGTGGACAAGTCCTGGATCCCCGACGGGACTGTCCGAGCTAACGGACCCTTCACCCCAGACCTCTCAGAGGGCTCCGACAGAAGCAGATGTGCATGTTAGGTTTATTTTAAACATCTGTGTTCATAGTGTGGGTGGGAAATGATGAAGAGGTGGGAGTCTGTATATTATTATTATTATTATCATTATTATTGTGTGCTCTGTGATGATCATTTGTGCCATTCAACCAGTGTGTTACACATTTCCATCCAGTTTGTCAGTGCTGAGTTAAATGCCTTTTGGATTTGGGCATTTAACTTGAATTGATTTAATGAGTCTTTTGAATGATTAATTCATGCTGGTTGTGATTTTGGGATATTTATTTCTTATGATGAATAGCTTAAATTTCCAGATCATATATTCAAAGGTGAACTGCAATGCCACAGGTTTTATGAATATACTTGCTTTAGAGATAAATTAGCTATTTATGGAGCTTTAGGTTATGTTCTACTGATGCTCTTCTGAATGTTAAGCTGTAATCTCACCGGTGCCACAGCAAGAGGAAATGTAGCTCACAGTGACCATCCAGTGTTAGCTAGATGGACAAGTAACACTCTTTAATTTCCTTCCTAAATCTTTGTGCTTGTTTGCCTGCAAAATTACAAAACTCTGTTTCACTAAATCATCTAAACTTTATTATGTACAGTTAAGTCCAATAATTCCTAAAAAAAAGTACATTCAGTAGTTAGAATGAATTAAATAAAGTGATTTAAAACGGGGCAATAACTCAGGAACGGGGATGATTCGGGTTATCTATCCTGCGGCTGAAAACGGACGGTTGCAGAAAATGTTTAAAAACAAACTTTTGTGCATATTTGGACTTTTTTGGGCTAAACATAATACTCAGTTTTATATTTTAAGCTAAAATATCAGTGTGTGGACTTTCAGATTACTTTTGAGGAATATTTTGGAGACTAAAAATGATCAAAATGGCTTCTGATTAAATAAATGCAGAAGCCTGTTGTTATCCCAATAATAACACTTGTGTCTGAAGAGAGTCTTTGACTAATTTCCTGAATTTCACCCAGATTTTCAGATTTATCATCATTTGTAGTATTCGTAAAGTCCCGAAGACCTTGACAAATAAATATTTATTACTCCAGAGGGGCGTATTACGAAGCAGGTTCAGCATATCCAGGCTTCCCTGGCGTTGCCTGGCTGGATAAAACTTAAAAACCCAGTGGTGTGGTGGGAAAATCAGGCTTTCTGCTTCAGACTCTGAGCACACTCGCATAAAACAACGTTTTTGACAACTTGTTTAATGTCTGAAGCTTTTAAACATTCAAACGTTACTCGGTGTATTCAATTCCGATGATTTCCCATCACTTTAGTTTATCGGCAGATTAAATCAAATGTAAATTATAGAATAACTACGATAACTCAAGAAGGATGTTACCTAGGATTTTCAAACTGTTTCTACTGCTACTACTGAAAATGTCAGATGAGTTCAAATCTCAGTGAACTTGACCTCGAAATCAGAGGTCAGAGCTTTTAATGCGACCTGACTAGATTACTGTGGTAAAACAAAAGTTTCTTCTCGTATTTACAGTATGCTCCAAGTGCTAAAGGAACACATTTCACACATGAAAGCTGCAGAGCCTTACCTCACTAACGCGAAGCCCACCTGTAAGGTTACAGCAGTGCTAACTGTGCCTCACACTGTTGCTGAAATTCAGGCGGCTATGCAGAAATTTCACGTTGGCTGCTTGATCCAAATCTGCTGCTAGTCTGTTTCACACTGCTGGGTTTGCAGCTACTAGATAACAGGTTAGAAAACCGATCAGTTACATTTTTAGGCTTTATTCACCATGTTAAAAAATCGTGTTCACATTGATCCGGTGGTAGACTGAAGTGAAGGGAATTTAAATATACTAACTCAAACTTTATTTTACTGCTGAATGTGATTGTGATAATTGGAGATTAACGATTTCCTGCAGGATTACACTTGGTCTTCCATTTTGCTGTTTAGATCTCTATCACTTAGTCTTTGTCTAAAGTTGGTGATACACTGGAGACTCATTTCTATGCAGAATTAGAGGGAAATCATACATCAAAAGCATCTTTTTATGTGAGTGTACGCAAAGCCTGAAGCAGAAAGTTAACAAAGAAAGCTGATACTGCAGGTTCAGGTTTTGTTAAGCTAGTTAACGCCAGAAAAGCCTGGCTATGTTGAGCTTAATTTGTAGGAATCCCCTCTGGCTTGTCCTTTGACTGTGTGTGGATACTGTTTATTTATCAGCACCTGTGGATATAAAAACAAAAGCACCTGTCGCTGTTGCTTAATTCTCAGCTCTTTCTTGGTTGCACACTGTTGCTGAATGTGTTTAAAACTGATGCGCTCGGATGCTGTATTATATTTAGGGCAAAAAAATGGGGCTTGCACTTTAGTTTACAATCAAGGTATCCATTTAATCTTTCAGATCAATTTTGTACCTCTGATATTTACATTAAACACTGAAGTTACATTTTATTTATGAAAGTTTGAGAGTGATGTTTTAGTTGAGTCACATTATTTGTCACCGAAAATGAGATTTGATCACATAAGAAAGGCAAAACTGAAATGTGTCATATTGTCAGTTGTGCCATACTTTCATATGCAAAATGTGTAAATTATATCCAGAAATAAACATTTGTATTTATGTATCTGACTGTTTTATTTAATTATTTTCCAATTCTGAGTATAATTAATACCAGATGCTTGTTATGTTATCTGTGCCAATATTCAAACATGCAACACTGACACTCTGATTTAAATTCACAGATTTTGTACAAAACCTCTCAGACATTTAATGAAAAATTAATACACATTTCTTTAGCTTGTGAGTACACGAGAGATGGATTTTTTTTTTTTCCACCATTTCTGTAGCAGGAGACTGCTTCGGTTTTCCCACAGGCCGCTACAGTTATAGCTTCCTAAAGTCTCATGTGTATATAAAAAGTATGTTATGACTTCTTAGAAACAAAAAATAATTCTGAAATAAAGGTTTTAACAGCAGGACCTTGGGTGTAGTCAGTCAATCACATGGCAGCAACTAATTTAGGCATGTAGAGATGGCCAACATAACCTGCTGAAGTCAAATTAAGCATTAGAGAAGGGAAGAAAGGTGATCTAAGTGACTTTAATCATGCCATGGTAGTTTGTACCAGACTCCTAATCTGCTGGAATTTTCTCACAGAAACCTCTCCAGGATTTACAGGGAATAAAAGTTGACATCTATCAGTCTGGAAAGGGTTACAGAGACATTTAAGGCTTTGGGACTCCAGTGAGCCACAGTGAGAGCCATTAGCCACAAACTGACAAAACTTGGAACTTTCCGAGGAGTGACCGGCCTACCAAAATTACTCCAGGAGTGCATCAACAACTCATCCTAGAGGTCAAGAATGATCCCAGAACAACATCTAAAGAACTGCAGGCTTGTCTGGCCTCAGTTAAGGTCAGAGTTCATGATTCAACAAAAGAAAGAGAATGGACAAAAATGGCATCAATGGGAGAGTTAGAAGGGGAAAAATCATTGCTGACAAAAAAGAATACAAAAGCTCACATTTGGCAAAAAGATATTATGATGATACCCAATATTTTTTTTCACAGTCACATGTTTCAGATGATCAAACAAATTTTAAACAAATTAAAAAAAAAACAAACCTCAGGAAGGAAGCAAATAGTTTTTCATAGCATTGTATCATTGAATAATTAAAGCTACCATGAAAACATTTTCAAACAAAAACTAACGTGAAACGAGAAAATTCGCTTTGGAAAGTGAACTAACGGGAGCAACTAAAATGAATTATAATGAAATAGACTAATTATAAAATACAAAACTCTTATAATCCTGCTTTGTGCATCGAGAGGCTCTAAGGATTTAGAAGTGAAGTGAGAGTAAAAGCCAGGAGATGGCAGTAGTGCAGCATCTTTGGATGCAAGCTGCCGTTAAAAATGACAGAAGAAGAAGAAGATCTCACTTTGTGGTTTTTAGCACAGCTGGTTGCAACTGTCCTGAAGTCCTGCAGAGGGCAGCATTACGCCTGCGTAGCTCCACCTGTGAGATTGTCAATGCGGTGAAGAAGAAGCAGCAAAACAAAGGTACCAGACGTTTTAACTGTTTGTAGGTTTTTATTATATACGAACAAAACCAGGTGCAAAATTTTTAGACTTATTTTAAACAAAAGTTAATATCAGTACTTTGGCGGCGCTTCCGCCCGAAAGGTTTTTCAAAGTTTTGCTTGACTTTTAGCTAGCTAACACGAATGTTTGGTCAGTATATGAGTGTTTTTTATTTGTTAATTAAACTGAAAGCGGCAAACACGCTGAAATAAACTTCATGTGAAACGTACTCGGTCTTCAGCTATTTTATATTTTCTAAGTAAGGAGTTCCTGTCGCGATAAGGACTGTAGTTTCCTTTACGCCCCGTTTAAACCTCTTCTTAACGGTTCCCTGGAAAAAGTTATGCAACACAATCCAGCAGGCAGAGCTTTGCTAAATGTGGAGCCACCTTTGATTCTGAAACACAGCCTGAAATCTCTTAATCAAGCTTTCTAGTAATTTATTTAAGTAGTTTTCAGGAATAGCTTTCCAGGCTTCTTAAAGGACGTTCAAAGTTGCTCTTTGGATGTTAGCTGCTTTTTAGTCTGTTCTCTGTCAACATGATCCCACAGGCTTCAATAATGTCGAGGTCCGGGCTCTGGGGAGACCAATTCATGACTGGTAGTGTTGCACTGTGTGTGTTTTCTGTGCAGGTGTTTTTACTGTGTTGGCAGTGTGTTTGGGATCACTCTCAAACTCCCTGTTTCTCTTTCCTTATACATTGATTCTTGACAGCTAATGAAACCATTTCTGATTAAGCTTTTGTGAACAGTAGCTGGATCAATGTTTTGGAGATAAAGTATGTGAATTTCAGGAGCGGGACCACGCCTCCAAACACGCTCCTTCCGGTTCTTATCTCAGTCCCCCAGTTCTACAAACTGTTCGTTTTCGTGCCAGGCCCGGGAACTGCTGCCAGTACCCTTTGATGCCTTCCCCAAACCGCAGCTCAGTTCATGTTTAAGCCATTCATCTTTATCTATTAAAACGCTGTCATACATAAAATGACTTCATCACTCAGGGCCTTTTTCAAGTCTTTGCTGGATTTTTTTTTTTTATCTGATTCTTAAGAACACGACTTTCTCTTCTTGTCCTGTGACACTTGTTCTTTAGTCTTCTTCTTGTCCAGTTTCATTTTTTAAGGGCACACTGTACATCCCACTGAGACATATCAAGTTTTCAGCTAATAGCTCTGAGGTTCACCTTGTTGTTGCAAAAATACTATTTTATGTCTGTTAAACTGTGTTATCTTTGACACTATTCATAGATTCATTTATTTTAACATAATATTTTAAGTTATATTTTGCTAAATTTTCAGTTATGTGTGGACAACACTGGTTCATCCCTTAGTTTAGGTGCCCCTTTTGACGTTTGAACGATTTATATGTCAGTGTTAAATGAGGGGTGGTTCAAGACTTGCACAATAGTGTATCATTTTTGCATGTTTCACAGGTCAAAATTGGTCTTTATGTATCTTATATCGAGCACTGGTCCAGGCACTGCATTTATCTTCTGTCTGAAATGAGATATTTAATTTCTCATTTTAACTTTGTTTTGGTGCTTCTCCCAAACATAAGTGTTGCTACATGTACATGAGCTGACTGTTTGATAAAGACCATGTCTTCCATAAAAAGTCAACAGTGTAAAAAAAAAAAAAGGTCAGAAACTCAACATTTAGCAGTCTAAATCTCGAGTTTTTATTTTTTCTGAGAGGGATTTCTTGAATGTGATCGTACCTCATTATTTGAAGCTTTGGTTACGGTTAAAGAGTATCTATAATTTTAACAGCATTTATATGATTAAAGTATAAAAGATGCTCTCTAAATTGGGATCTTTACCTCTAAATTAATTGTTGTCTTAAAAAAAATGTGTCTAGAATTTTCAATAAATAATCTTTTAGGTACTGTTTGTAAATTACTTTTTATGAGTTTTAAATCTTCCAAAATTAACTAAAGCTGTCAACAGAGTGTGAGGAGACAACTACTATGACTTTATGTCCAAACCATCTCTATACTGTATGGTGAGATAACAGAAGTTGAAATGGGGCCAAGCTATACTTTCATGTAACACCAGTTTGTACCCCCAGGTGATATAGTGGGTCACCACAAGGTTTTGTTTTTTTTAACCAGGCAAGTAATCAGTAATATGCTGGCTCCATCCATGAGCCAGAGTGTTGGTGGAGGTGCATAGTGAAGATCAGAGCGAGATTCTTTGTGGATCTACAGATATGATAGGGTGCCAACTGTGGCGCTCCATGAAGGAAGTCAGTCAGGAGTAGAATTAACAGATGGTTTCAAGGTGGGAGTTAGATTACTTCAAGGATTGGCTCTGAGCCTCTTCTTGTTTGCAGTGGTGATAGACAGAATTATGTTTGCAGACAACATTGAGCTCTGTAGGGAGGGAGGAGTGAAGGTGGAGGCGATGCTGGAGAGAGAAGAATGAATAATCTCAGGACACCTGCTGATAAAATGCTGCAGAGGGTACAATGCTGAAAAACCTACCATTAAGAAAGTGGATGGATGTTTTTGTTTTGTTTTTTCCCCCCCATACTTAAAGCTTAAAATCTCATGTAGTCTTTGCACTCACTAAAGCTGTCCATTTTTGCAGAGGGATATATTAACATTCATAGCCTGGTTTATATAATATTACCTCTGCACTGATAAAAAGAAATATCCAGAATCCTCTCAGTAAACTCATGTTTACTTTGGGAGTAGAATTATGAACTTGACTTTATTTTCTGAAAACTTTTTTGTGACACTTGCAAAGCTTTTGTGAAGACTGATGTGGCTAAAAACTGTGCTACGAATTCATTTCTAACAGAGTTACCAGCCAACAACTGTCAGATTGTTTGTGTGTAGTTTCCTGATCCACACGATAAACCTCGGACAGATACACGACGTGGCTGGAGCAGATGATTGATGTATAATCATGTTTTATCCTCACTCTTGCAGAATGCCTTTCCATTTCTGCCCCCAGTGTGGGACAAAGTTACAGCCTGAATTCAGATTCTGTCCTTCATGTGGGGAGAAACTTCCCGGTCCTGAAAGTCCATTTCAATCTGAATCTGTGAACTCAAGTTTCTCCTCGCCTCTGAGAAATGCAGCAGCAACATCTGTAGTTAATCCAAGCCCCACTCCAAGCACGAGCTGTGAACTCAGTACAGGTGAATACAGGTGGCAGTATGTCATCAAATAAATACTTAAAATACCAAGTAATTTAGCTTTAACAATGTAACAATCTCTCTCTGTGTCCAGTCCAGGGATTTGACACTTTAAGTTCGTTAACACCACGTCCTGCACTGCGAAGGACTCGCAAAACCCTTTGTCTGGACAAAGAAGGTAAAGGAGATCATACAGGTTATCCTGTTAAGATGTCAGTTATAATGAGGTATGAAAACAGCATGAGTAAATTCAGCTGGAGCAGGGATGTCAAACCAAAGGGTTCAGCTCCCTGAAGTTGTTTAGTTCTAAAAACTCCACCTTTTGTAGCTTCACTGTGATTCCAGCTGGGGCCTTTCTTTGTGGAGTTCGTGCACTGGTGGGTCTGAAGACCTCAAAATGTATAGAACAAACTTATAGTTAAAGTGCTTTGTAAATGTGAGTACATTACATTACACTGAAAGGCAATGGGAGGCTCTTCTGGCCTTTAGAGTGAATTAAAAATCACTTGGCTGATGGATGGCCCTGGAGTTTGGAATCAGGCTGGTAGATCAATGGTGCAAGAAAGCTGTCCTTAGTATACATTCAAGTACTGTGGCTTACATGTGGCTTATGATCTAAGCCATGTGTTTTATTCATGCTGTAAAATACTTGAGTTCTGGATCGATGACTTCATGAATGTCTGTTTTGTATGTTGTTGAGGGTTTTTTTTAAGATTTTGAAAATCTGTTGGGGTTTGTTTTTTTTTTTTTTTGGCCTTTTCTGGCTTTATTGAATAGGAACAGTGAGGAGTGACAGGAAAGCGGAGGGAGAGAGAGAGAAGAAGACATGCGGCAAGTAATTTCGGATTCAAATATTGGCCGGCCGCTCTTAGCTATACGCCATGTGCTCACCCCAGTGAGCTAAACCGGCTCCCCATGTCTGATGTTTTAGTGATGCAGATAAATACGAACCCTTCATTGATGTTTTGGGGGTTCACTTGTTCCCTGTACCTCTGTGCAACAAAAAAAGTCTTTCTTTTACATTTCTGTTATCAGCGTGTCGTATCTCACACGTCTGGAAGTCAGCTAAACCCTGATCCGGTTCCTTGTGGCTTCAAAGATGTGATGTCATTTCTCACAGTCAAAGGAAGCTTTATTCCTTTTTTTCCCCCCAATGTTTTTTTTTATTGATTACTTTAACTCTTTACTCACTGTGCCTATAGATTACTCCACTTATTTTGTTCGTGTTTGTAATTATATTTGTCCCCCAGTTATTTATTACCTCTAAGTATATGTTATTATGCTTATTTGGATGCATAACCTTGTAGCTTATATTTTTTATGTTTGTCCAGACTGCTTTGTCTGGACAAACTAGTCAAATTAGTCATACTCAATCACAATCAGTTGAAGCCCTGAACCAGAAGTACTTTGCTTCCACAGATAATGACGCTGGGTTGCAGGAATCTCCACCAAAGAAGAACACGGTCACCTTTAAACTTGACACTGGGGCGCAGCCAATCGTAGAGTCTCCTGTTGCAAAATCTCCTCGATCTGGTGAGCAGAAGCACTGATTTATCTGCCCGTTCCTGCAGTTCTTTTATGAAATCTCCATTACCTTTCCTCTTTGCTTTGTTAACTGTTGCTGTGTAGTGCAAAGGAAAGGGAAGCTCAGCAGTCCTTTGAAAAAGCAGGAAGAAGAAGAAAAGAAGCTGTCTGCAAAAACAGGCTGGATAGAGGGGAGATCAGCAGTAGATGGAGCTTCACCTGTTTCCTCACCAAACTCTAAGTCTCCTGCAAAAGGTGAGCTACACGTTGAATGATGTAACAGGAGCATGTTACACACATTGTTAAGTACACTGATAGGTTTGTATAAATATCACAAAATGTTTAATGATCGGGAGCTTTATTGTTGTTCTGGTGTCGTTACAATCACCACATTTACTGCAGTTTTATTGCTGTAACAAGAGTAATCATTCATTTCTCTTAGAATATCTATTCAATTAATAATTTAATTACATTTTTCCCCCTTAGGCTTTTCAGAGTTACCTTTAAATTTAACCACTTCTTTTACAAAAGTGCTATGGTTCACTTGTATACCAGAAAATCTCATGGGGGCCCCCAATCTTAAATCCAATCAAAAATTCCTAATGCTCATCAGTCATGTGGAAAGCTTTTAAGGAGAACGTGTGAGAAACCTGCCACTCGGACACAAACTTCAATACAAGAACATTACATCTAGTTAAGACTAAGGAGTAAAGTCACAAACTAACCACCTCCTCTTAATGGATTTAATTCACTTTTTATATAAATATTTAAATGCTTTCAGAGCGTACATACTTGTGAGTAATTTCAAACTGAATTTGTGTTTCTGTGGCCCACCTGCAGTACCTTTGCAGCCCACACTTTAGGAATCACTGTTATAAACAGAATTCACATAAAGCTTCTGATACATGAGAGGCAAATAGTAATAATAAAAACTAAATCCAAAGCTTCTCAGCGTGGACTAGTTTCAGCTTAGTAAAATAAATTTATCAATAAATTAAACTTAAGTTAAATTAAAATCAGTAAAAAGAAATAGTCGTCTTTCTTTCTTCCATTTCTTCTAGTGTGCAGAAATTTTTTACAAATTCTTTGTACAAAAAGATTTTGTTGAGTCGATCACAGCACAGCATACTTTAGGTGTGTAATTTTGTGTGTGTGTGTGTGTGTGTGTGTGTGTGGGGGGGGTTATTCCTGCACTAATTAATTTGAAGTGTTTTCATTAACTTGCAGCAACTGGAAAAAATAAAGGCAGGAAGACAAAGCATGCATCCTCTGTGGAACCGCTGCCTGAAGGTGAGGAGGTGACCGACACGACCGGCAAGAAGTGGAAGCTGATCAGGCAGCTCAGTCAGAGCGCAACCGAGCTGCTCTACGAAGGTAGGACTGGTCACAAGACATAAGGGGAACACATGAAAACAAAGACAAATGTACAATTGAAGAGTTTGACTCACGTGAAATAGTCGTGGTGATTGCTGATGTGCTGTGTCCCACTGAGCAAACTCAATATGAACACCTGGCAGAAAACGTGTTTGAGGGAAGTCTAGTTGAGTTGTTGCAGCAGACGTTTCTGTGATGCATCGACCAGCTGTTATTGTCACTGAGAAGGAATATGGTCGCTGTCCCCAGAGTGTAACTATAAGCACACGTCTTTAAAAGGACTCACTCAGTGCAGCGTGTTCGGTGATGTTCTGGCATCCAAATTAGCCTGGGTGTGCTGAAGGAGCTCAGTGTGGTTTCTCATGGGAAGAAACCGATGATGAGCAGGGAAGGGCTGATTGGCTCTGAGCACAGCTCGAGTGGTCTGTATTCCCATAGTGAAACCCCTCACACGTTTATCAAAGAACCAGGGATTACGTTACGTAACCCAACATCGCTGGCAGATGATAGTCCATGGATTTGAGATTGCATTTCAGCAAATTCTCTACATGCAGATGTTTTCTATCAGAGTACAACCAAAGCTGGATCATGCGTGACTGATCAGAAGCTGGAGTGATTTACAAAAGTCATGCCCCTCATCAAGGTTTTTAACCTTTAAAGTGATACTGGATGTACTATGAACTACAGCATACCACAAATAGGGAAACATAATAACTGCAGCCCACATTTAATGCAATCAGTCAAGTCTATATTCTATCTGTTTGAGTCCAGTAAACTTTATTAAAGCAAAGGGAGGACTAATCCAGTGTAGCTGGTCAACACTGCATTGCACTCCAGCAGGATAAACCAGTTGACTATTTATTGACTTAGAAAAGATAAATATTAATAGAACATTTTATGATCACAGATGAATAAAGCGGTTTCTCTCTCTTCAGTTTCTCGGCCAAGCTCAAAGGAGTTGAATCACACCCTCAAACTGGTGAGTACAAACGGTAGATAAATGTGTCTGCTTTTCAGTTTATTTCCCAATAATCCGTTGAATTGCTCTCTACTTTGTTGTAATGCTTCTTCTGCTCCTGAATTTCCCTGTGCCAAAAAAAAAAATCAAAGTTATATTTTATTTTTCACTTTTAGGGAGCTAAAGATGGAAGAATCTTCAATGAACAGAACTTCCTGCAGAGAGCTGCTAAACCGGCGTCCGGTGAGGATTTATTGTGCTTTTCTGTCACGTTTAGAAGCCCATAATTACCAGAATTAGTTCCCAAAGCTGACTTTATTCTGATTTCAATAAAGACAGAGGATAAGTTTCTGTGACTGTTTCTATCACCTATGGAGGGTTAGGATGTTTTGTCTGTGCACAGAACATTCACTTTGACACAAAGGATTTAAATTACCAGGTGACTCAAAACTAAACTCTCAAAGGTGACAAATGAGTCAGAAAGAAACGCTAACAGCTGAGGCATGAAGCTGTAATACATCTGTTTGACTTGATAGGCATCAGAGGAGCATTGTTGTGTCTTTAACCCTCATCACAGCACAGCAACTTCACCCTTTGGCTTGTGGACTCCTGTTTTAAAACCTTGATTTGACGATTTCTGTCATCACATTCTCAGTTTTATTAAACCAGACGGCGAGGGCCGCAATCTCTAACAGGGGCCGTGAATTACAGATTGACCATCATGTGATATTCAAAGCGCTTAAGCTGTTGATTTAGTGACGAACTCTTCAGGGAGGTGTATTCAATGATAAGGGTCATTTTCTCATAGATGTTTGTTTTATAGCGAGAAGAGTCGCCCTCTGCTGGCTGTGAGAAAGAATGTAGATTGAAAACTTTTCTGAACTGACTTTTCAGACTCTGAAGGCAGTGCATCTGAACATATACACAGTGTTTTCTGCCTGTGTGATGATTTTCCTACTAAAACTTGTTTTCTCTGTAGTGGAAAAGTGGGTCAAGCAAAACAAGCTGGATTTCCTGGGGATTCCTTCCTGCGTTGGCTTTGGTCTCCATACAGACTCGTACAGGTGTGAGCTTTACGTGCACATACAAAACATATGAAAGCATCTTACTTTGACCTGTAAATCTGTTTACATTAATTTCATTTTATTTTCGTTTCTGTAGGTTTCTAATTTTTCCCAGCATTGGCGAGTCGCTCCAGTCCATCATCGAGAAAGAAAATCAGCCTCTGTCTGAGGAAGTTGTTCTTCAGCTGGCCTATAGAATAGTTGGTGTTTTTGAATTGTCTAGTCACACAAATACTCTAAAAGTGGACCTTTTTTACTTTTTCCTCTTCTTAATAATGCTTATTTATCTCTTACTGGACTTTTGTGTAGACACAGTCTGAAACGAGCTGCTTTAGCTCCTCTTCCTTTAACCTTCTATTCTGTTCAGTTCAATTTTATTTTATTTATACAGCACCAAATCACAACAATGGTCACCTCAAGGCGCTTTATATTGTAAGGTAGAACTTACAATCATACATACAGAGAAACCCCCAACAATCATTTGACTCCCTATGAGCAAGCACTTTGGCAACAGTGAGAAGGAAAATCTCCCTTTAAACAGGAAGAAACCTCCGGCAGAACCAATTTTCCACTTCTGTTCACTAAACTGTGATGTTTTGCACTAACAGAGGTAGAGCAGCGACATTTAAAAATGCAGAAACTGCATGCACAAAGTAACGATGAAGAGCTTTCACATTGTGTGAGGTAGATGAAGGAAACAGTATACGAATGATAAACATACAGAGCCATTAAAAAAAAAAAATCTGTGTAAAATATAATGAGGTCATAAATAATCCCACTTGGTCATTTTAATCAATAGCTGAGTAAAAAAAAAAACCCCCCACAAAAAACGAGCTCCTGCTCCACTCCTGAGACCCACTTCTTTAAGCCAGCTGGTTTCTGATTGGCTGACCTTCACAAATGGAAGGCTTGGACAGCAAGTGGGTGGGGCTTCTGTGCTCACAGCTGGAGTTGTGTTGTTGTGTGTCTGAGAAGAACTGGAAAGCACAGTGATTACTTTTCTTTGTGCTGACCTGTTTATGTGTGCCCATCGTTGTTCCCATTTCACAAGCACTAGAGACAAAATTCTAATGGTTTTGGAAAGATGAGTTATTATTTTAATTTTAGAGCCAGAATTACAAAATAAATCCATTAGGCCTGGGCGATAAAGCGTTAAGAGACTAACTTTTCTTTTCCCTTGCAGTTAGACGTGCTGCACTACATCCATTCAAACGAATACGTTCATGCGGATATCAGTGCCGAGAACGTGTACATAAAACAAGGACAGAGGTCACAGGTAAGACGTGCTCTGAGCTTCAAACTGCACTACTCTGTCCTGAAGTGTGTGTAACCAGGCTGCTTCTGTGTGTTTGTGTGTGTCTAGGTGTACCTTGTAGGATACTGCCATGCCTTCAGGTACGGTCCAGGAGGAAAGCATGTGGAGCACCGTGAAGCCAGCCGAACGCCACACGAGGGCACCGTCCAGTTCATCAGCCTGGACGCGCATAAAGGAGCAGGTGTGTTGCCTCTGTGGTCCACTGAGCCATCTGTAGTCTGTCAGTGTCACTAAATCATACTTCATCGTGTAAGCTGCTGTAAACCAGAGCGCTCTGACCACGCTCCATCTGGCCAAACACTGGCTTCACATCTGCTTCTCCTTCTTTCGGCTGCTCGTGCCACAGCGGATCATCTACCATCCTCCTCCATCACACCAACCATTTGCGTCACTACATCCATCCTTCTCTGTGGCTTTCCTTTGTTCTTTCTGCCTGGCAACATCCATGGCTTCACATTAGTATGATTTTATTTTCACATGTGAAGGTGGTTTTTGTTTTGTTTTTTGTTTTTACAGATTTTGAAGTTAAAAGGTACAAATTTCACCCGTGGAAAAACAAGGAGATGTTTTTGTAAATCTGAGGTCTTTTTTTGTTTACTGATTTTTGTCATCACACTCTTTCAGCTCCATCTCGCCGCAGCGACCTGCAGTCTTTGGGTTACTGCATGCTGCACTGGCACACTGGATTGCTGCCGTGGACCGAGCTCACTCAACCACAGCAGATAGCCACAGAGAAACAGAGGTAAGAGAGAGATAATCTGTCATTTTTGTGTAATTTTAACCTTCTGTGTGAAACATAATGCAAATAACACATGGCTGTAGGTACATGGAGGATGTTCCTGCACTTCTGAGCCAGTGCTTTGGGAGGAGGAGCGTTTCCAGTGAGTTCCAGTGTTTCTTCTGTATCATATACCACATTTTCCTGCATTTTCTTTGGTGATATCTTTCTGTTTTTTGTGCTCCAGGAGCATTTCAAACGTACCTGACTGCAGTGATGGCTCTGCAGTACTCCGAGCAGCCCAATTACTCAGCGCTGAAGGCCGGACTCAGCGACGCTTTAGTGCAGCTGGGGGCATCGGTGGAGGAGCCCCTCAATTTTTAGGTGAGGACACACCCGCCTTTACTGAAACTCAGAAATAAAGATGTTCACATGCACCTGAGGCAAGTTCAACATACCCAGAATAGCTTTTCTTTACCTGATGTCAGCAGTCAGCTCATTTACCTGCCTTCTGAATAAAAGGTCAACGAGGCTCAGGTGTTGTGTTTTAGGAGCATATTTTTAAAAAGTTGCTTTAAAAGTAAAAAGTTTAAACATATTCTCCAAGATCTTAATATTTCTCATTGATGCTCATCACATAGACCCTCTTTGTATCTGCACAGAGATGGTGGTGCTGTTTTTAGACAGCTGATTGGTCACTGGGAGGTTGATTCATATTTGTTGATCTCTTAACAGATATAACAGCATAAGTTACCATGGTGATACCCCAGTAAGACTTGAAACATCTTTGTAAAACTAAAATTTTCAGATAAGAAAAGGAAGAAACTGAGATTCTGGGTTCATCCGATTCTGAGTTTCTCACAGGATTATTTTTTTTTTAAATTAATAGATCTGACCAATCAGGTCACTGCATTTGGCAAGAAGTGCAATCATAGCTCAAAATGTGCGCCATTACTTAATAAACAGTGATATAGAAATAGTAAGATAACACTATTTTACCTCAGACACAGCTGGACGCTGCTTCAGGTCAGTCGGCCTCTGAAATTATTTCTCAGCCTTCTCAGATGTGGCTCCAGCTCTGATGACAAGAGCTGAAACTGCCCCACTGACATCCTGAAATATGTACGAAAGCTGTTGTGATACAGCTTCTACTGCTGGATCAAACCATGAAATTCTCCCTGCTGCTGCCTTCTTCTGAGAATCGAATGAACCCAGAATCTCAGTTTCTTCCTTTTCTTGTTTAAAAACATCAGGACCAGCTCATCATCGCTTCATGTGGACTTCATTCTCTTTAGATTTAGTTTTTCTGAGGGCAAACCTTTTGTAAAAACCCTTTCAGTGTGTATACACGTTACATGACAAGTTCAGATCTGAAAATTTTTGAATTTCATGTTGTTTATTTTTTCCCTCAGTGGGTAAAGACCTCAAGGCTAAAGACCCCTTGCTCAGCCTCAAAGCCTGTATCATAGTACAGGACTGTTCTTTGCAATCAGATATTAAAAAGTATTATTTATACACTGATGTCATTATGAATTACATCTGTTGGAGACATTATGTTTATTATTTACAGCACAGGATGCAAAGCTAGAGGTGGCAGATGAACATGAGGTAAAGATGCTTAGATTTTCATTGGGCGTGACTGAGATGGAGGGGATTCGAAATGACTTCATCAGCTCAGGGACAGCTCTGAGTTAGTGAAGCGGAGGGTTGGTGTTAGGAATAGGGTAAGATGGAGGTAGATGATCCGCTGTGGTGACCCCCAGTCAAAAGAAGACATACAATCTTCAGATACAGCTGCCACCGTTTATATGAAAGGGCCCTTTGTCTATGTAGCCGATCAGGCAAAATCCAAGCAGACTGAACGCAAACGGGGATTATTACTGTGATCAGATGAGATTATCAGAGATTTAATTAAACCAAACTGAAGCGTTAAAACTGACATCAACCTGACAGCGATGCTGCATATGTATCAAACCCTTTGAGTCTGACTAATCTTTGTTTTATTTTCAGAGAGATCGCACAAAAGAGACGAGACTGAAAGATCCTGGAGTTTTCTTATTTTAAAGTCGTGTTTAAATGCTGATGCTTTATTGCACTGAAAGTCATGAGTTTATTAGGTAAACGATTCATTGGTTTTACAGTTTGTGTGTGTGTGGGGGGGGTTTATCATCTTTATGGACCTGTTGAGGCTTCTGTGGTTTTCAGCCTCACAAAGAAATACAAGTTTTAAATTCCTAAAGCACTGATTTTTATATTTTGTGTGTTGCAGTGTTGTTAGGTAGTTAGATTTAACAGGGTGATTTTTATAACAGATGTTTTTTTTCTGTTGACTTATCCTGCTGAACATTTCAACAAATAAAATATCGACATTTCTTACAGTGACTCAGTGAGCTTTGATATTTTCTGATAAGAATACATCGTCTGGTTATTGCTACCTGTTCTTTTTTTTTTTTTTTTTTTTTCAAGCTCCAGATTTTTGTCCCTGAATTTTGGGAGAGTAGCTTTGCATGACTCAGAGTTAAAAATAATCCTTATTTATCTTTTACCGGACCTTTGTGCACATCTCGCCCATTTTACCTCTTTATACTTTACCTCCACTCTTCTGATTGGTCGTAGCTCACAAACAGAAGGCTGAGAAAGGCTGAGGCTGTTGGCTCACAGGAATTACACAAACACACACTGACCTCTTTATTTGAGACTTTTGCCAAGCTTAACCCAACTGTTTTAGTAACCATAACCAGCCTCTGTCAAATGAGCTGTTTTCATCACCACTGAGGGCATCGAGTTTCTGCCTTGAGACGTCTGTATCAGTTAATAATGTTACTGTGTTTGAAGAGAGCAGACAGGGAAAAATTTACAATAAAATTAAAACCTGAGTGTAAGAAAAATGTGTCATGTGGAGATGGTCAACAATAATACTCGGTCAGTCTGCAGTGTTTAAATGCCAGTCAGTGGGTATTAAAGGCTCAAAGTGTGCCAAGAGCACATCTCCCACACCTTTTATACCAACAACAGTCTGAACTGTTGACTCGTCAGTCCAGACAAAGTCTTTCCAACCTTCTACTGTCCAGTTTTGGTGAGCCTGTGTGATCTTCTGCTTTAAGGGTCAGTGTGGTGTTCAAAAAGGAATTTTCACCCTTTGGATATTTTCTATATTTTGACCGACTCTCTGTAAACTCTAGAGATGGTTGTGTGGGAAAATCCCAGTAGACCAGCATGTTCAACATCACTTAAATCACCTTTTCTCTCCATTCTGATGCTCAGTTTAAACTTCACATGTACCTGCTTAAATACATTTGAGTTGCTGCTATGTGACTGGCTGATTAGATACTTGTGTTAAGCAGCTGAACAGGTGTACTTATAAAGTAGCTGGTGAGTTTGTAGTAAGAAACAATTTTAAAAGTAAAAATGCAACAACAGGAAGTATAAATATCCATAAACAATCCCACTTTGGTCACTTTAAGCCTTTGGTGGGAGGCTGCTCATATAACCATGACTGAGCGGTATCTAGTTAAGAGGTAACCAAGTCTCACCCTAACAGACATCTGTACATTTTCCTGTTATTTTGGGGACATAAAATACTTTCACATTCCTGATGACATAAAGATGACTAAAGTTGATTCATTCAACACAGCAGCACGTGTTAATTTTAAAGAAACCTTTATAAAGTTTAAACATTTCTGAACATAAACATTTCGACATTTCAAGACATATACAATTCTTTATATGAAACAGTAAATATCTCTTATTGTGCACACTCAAAGTAATTCAGAAAATAAACACTGTTCTCTTTGCCTGATCTCTCCTGTCGTGGCATTTAAAACCTAAACGTCGCTTGAGGCACTTTCTGAATGACGAGGCTGTTAAAGAAACATGTAAAGCATGACGGACTATATCGCCCCCGTGAGGCGGCTTCTTTTTTTTCTTCTTTTTTTTTTGACACAGTCACAGACCGGATGGCTTTCTCAGAGCGGAGCATAGCTTACACACCTAAACTGATCAGCTGAGCTTTGTAATGCAGACATGCTGGCAGTGTGTGTGTATGTATGTGTGTGTGAGGCAGCTACACATGCAGGTTTAAATACAGTTTCGCACTTCTGCTATCCTTCAAGTGTTCATTTCTAATAACAGCTTAGGCGCTGGTACGATTTTGACCTTTAAATTCACTCCGAGTGTGTTTCTAAACATTAACTGTCTCTGAAAGCCTAAAATTCTCACTTTCAGGGTACATTGCTGCTTTGGAAATGACTTCATGTCTTCAGACAAACATCACATGCTCAAGAAGCCCTGTCTCGCAATAAAAGAGCTCCGGGCTGTGCAGAGAGTTAACACTGAAAATCAATACCTCGGTAGTTCTTCCATATCCACAAATACTCTCTCTTTTTTCTTTTTTTTTCTGAAGTCACTATAATGCATCTTGGTAGCTGATTGTATGCGTCTCTGTAGCTTGAAAAACATCAACTTGAAATTATAAAACCACCTGAAAATGATTAGATCACTTAAAAAAAACAAAAAAGGCCGCTTTTTAAGCTGTTCCTGAAATGTTTTTTTTCACATGACAGGAGCAGTTTATGAAAGTGTAAACTTAAGTGGGGTCCCACTTTAACCCAGAGCACATGATAAAGTCTGCGTTCAAAGTATGATTACTGTCAGAGGACGAAGAGGAGGAAGTGTGTGTGTGTGTGTGTGTTTACAGTCACGACTGAGGTATAGAAACCTCGAGGTTTATCATTCCTGGTGAGAACAAGGCGAATATGTGCACAAACTCCACCGTGATTGGGAGGAGCCTGTTTGTCTGAGCAGTAAGTGGAACATCCTCAAGGCCTCCAATCCTGCAGTGTAAGAGGGACACAGATGGCACCAGAGTGGGAGAAATGGTTTAAGTGTGGATCCGTGGTCTCACTCGAAGTCAGGTAGGTCCACCTGGCTGGGACTAGAACAACCCTCGTCCTGATCCTTTCCTGTGAGATTAAAAAGAGGGAAAATTAAACCCCTCACACCTGCAGTTTGAAGAACTACCACCTGTGTTTACTGACTGACTCCTCACCGTCATCCTCGCCTCCCTCGCTGTGCTCCTCTTCCTTACCCTCAGAAATTTCTATATGACCCAAATCCTGCACGTCACCCACGCTCGACTCCTGAAAAATAAAACACAATTCTTCATTGGTAAAGGCAGCACGGTGCAGCACCTTATAGATTCAGTTTACCTACATCAGATGGTGACCATAAAACATGAATGTATATATGCATCATGCATTTAGAATATGCACCGACCCTCTTAGATTATGAACTGTGTGCACTAAAACACGTTAAGGATTGCTACACCCCCTGCACTCTGATACACTTCTTTCGGCTCCTCTCTTTAGTGGTGTATTCTCCATGGACGCGTCAATATGATCACAAAAAGCAAACATGCAACACCCCATGTGAGATGATAAAATTTATGTCACTCAACTCAGATTCACAAACATAGAAAGTATGATTGAGGCTTTATGCTAAACACACAGTGTGAATAATTATGTCCCAAAATTCTACTCTTACTCTACAAGGTCAAATTCCTTTATTGTCACTGTGCAAACAAAATTGTGCACACTACCTAGAAACAGACCTGGTATGACAGGTGACACACACACAGCTCCAGAGTTAAAGTGGGATGGACCACAGCAACTATAAAACACTGCATTTTTATAAGAAAACTGTGCAATAAATAGTAATGCTGCCGTTAACGAGCTACAATCACAGATGTAACGTCTCACATCGCCACACCTTAATCAATCGCAGAGCATTAAAGAACATTATAGTCTGTTTACCTGTGATTCAGAGAAACGATCTTCATCAGAGTTCCTAAATCCTTCTGGAGCTTCCATAAGGATCTCAAGACCATCAGCCTCCTCTTCCTCGTCACTGCTGAGTGAGACAAAACAAAATGCTGTGACATTGACATAAATGCACCTGTTCACTGACACAGAGTATCACGTTCAGCCTGGATCTCTCGACTTAGAGTTACTTCTGTTTCTGAGACAGAACGTCACGGTTATGTTTTACCGGGCATAAAGAAGCTCACATAAATATATGTGTACACACAGACTGTATAAAAAAGATGCACAGGCATTGTGACATCAGCCATTTGGTTTCTTTTTGAAACTCTATTTTGGCCATCACCACCTTGGTGCTTTGAAACTGGACAAACAAGCTAAAAATATGAAATAATCCCAAATTTCAACACCACAAAATGCTGTCAGTTTAATAAATATTCCTCTACAGTAGATTCTCCTAGGAAAACAGTCTGCTTTGATTATGTCAAGCCCAGAGTCCACTTTTGCCCAGGTCTGCAAATATCCACACAAGCAAGAAGAAAACTTGAAATTACTGAGATCAGCAGTTTTAAAGCTCCTCTATATCAGCCTGTCGCAGCAGCTTCACAACTAGCTTCACAGCTAGTAAATCAAAAACAAAAGAAAAAAGGTAGAATAACTGCAGGATATCACAACAGCAGTGTGTAGCTGCTAACAGGTAGAAAGAAGAAGCTGCACAGCTCACTCTTGTAGGGAAATCTGATATCAGTGTGTTTGACACACAGCATGAATATTTCTAGGATTTTTCTGAGTCTCCTGAGACTCTGAATACGGTGCATTTCTGTTTTGTTTAGTTGTTTAATGATAGTTTTTACTCTCAAATAGCTTAGTGATGTAATAAAATCTTTAAAAAGAATGGGATCCTCCTCCCAAAGCAGGGTAAGTCCTATTGCCACGGATTGTGAGTGCTGAAAGTTAACAGCAGTTTCTAATTTGATTGTTGTTTGCCATGTTGAGCAGCTCAAAAACTACTGAAGGAAATGAGAGCCATATAGATGGGGAGGGGAGAGTTGCCCCTCACCCCCTCTGGTAAGCCACGTCCATCTTTGACATACAGTATGTGTACACGTGTATACATTAGCGGCCACGTTAAATTATTACGAGCAACAGAGTCAGAATAAAACTTTCACATTTCTGCCTTTTAGTTCAGAGTCACAGATATCAGGAACTTTAAACATCTACAGTATTGTTAACAAAGCTGTGATATTTCATAACACAGTAAGAAATATAATAAACAGCATTTGCACAGCAGATTATGGCTGGAAATATCCGTCTGCCAAATACCTGGAAACACTGTAGTAGTGTACTGAGGAGACCTGACTGTTGATGATTAAACTAGAATTACTGCCACGATGACCTCTGAGGATCAAAATCTAAACATGTTCAAGACAATGGAAGAAATGGAGACACAAGAACGATTCCTGATGTTAATCTTCAAAGATTTTCCCTCTCATTTTGCTTCTTTTTGGGTCTCTCATCTCCGGTTTCATCAGCTCCTAAATGCTCCATGTTTCTCTGAGTTTGGTTAATGATTAGTTTTTAAAGTTGCGTTTATACTTAACTGTAAAGCTCCACACCAGCTCCTACCTGCTGGTGTGGAGCTTTATAGTCTGTTATAAAGAAACCGAGGTTAACAGTTGTGGACACGGTCGACAAACATTTCTGTCCCCACACTGACTGACCTTCCTCCACAGTACAGGTTCTCTGCATTCTTTTCTTCCTCCTTTATTTCCTCCTCTTCCTTTTTGTTTTGGTCCTCTTTACATTTATTATCCTGCTCTTCCTTTTCTCCTCTCTCCTCTTCTTTCTCTCCTCTGTCTTCTTGTTCTTCTTCCTCTTCTTCATCAAGATCGGAGCAGTTGAGAAAGTCGAAGCTTTCAAGGGCAGTTTCGACTTCCTGGTTAAAACTCGCAGATGTGGGGAAAGGAGGCTGAGGAGAAACACACGGAGGAGTTAAATACGTCACTGTTTATAGACGAATGTGTTAAATTTATTCCTGAACTCACCGCTGGAGCGTCCTCGCCATGTTTCATCTCCTGGACGGACTGGCGTGGTTGACTTTGGTCTACCTTGTGTTCCTCTGCTGCTGCTTCAGTGTCTGTCTGTGCTTCAGTCTGTTCAGCCCGGGCTAACGAGTCCACGGACGCGTCATCGTTCACCTCCGCAGGCACAAACGCCGCAGGAGGCAGAGAGATGTCGGGGCAGGAGCAGCTCAGGTCTGCCGAGGTTTCAGAGAGCTCCTCTGATTGGACAGACACTCTGTCAGTTGCGGTACAATCCGGGCTGCTCTCACTGGCGAGGCCGTGGGAGAAGGAAGCCTGGAGATGGCCATTCGTCTGAGGAAAAACCTCCCCGGTTTCGGTCTCATCCTCCTCTTGGTTGGATGAGAGCGAGGGCGTTGATGCACTGGACTTGTGTGGCGTGAATGACAGCTGAGTGGTGAGAGTGGTTTGCAGCAAGTTGGACGCCGTCAGTCTCTGAGCGTGATGAGCCAGTGCTGGACTGGATGAGTCATCGGAGGATTCAGAGGAGTTGGACCAGACCGTCCCATTCTCCATTTCCCCCTGACGCTTCAGCAGAGACTAGAGATGAAAGGAAACGAGATCAGAACAAGAAACTAAATCACCTGTGATACGCAGCACAATGCTAACTGAACACCTATCATTAAATTATATCCTTAAAGCTTTAAATGGGGGAAGATTAAAGATAAAAGCATTCAACTAAAGTAATCTGACTGTTTCCAGGGTTTTCACAAAAACAAAGCCACAGTTTTTCAAGTTGGACATGATCCCCTGAAAAGTTCAGTTTTATCTGGATAGGGCTAAACCACAACAACAGTGACCTCAAGGTGCTTTAGACTGGAAGAGAAAGACTTTACGATAATATAGAGAAAATACCAACAATCGGACAGTGAGCAAGCACTTGGCAACAGTGGGAAGGAAAACCTTCCTTTTAACAGGAAGAAACTTCAGGCAGAACCAGGCTCAGGGAGGGCCGGCCATGTAACATGAATGTTGGGTCTGAGGGGAGAAAGACAGGACAAAAGTAAAGCTGATGTCACAGTGATCTATGAAAAAAAGCTCCACTGATGAGTTTGTCATATGAACTCACTTGTTTCTGGTCCTATTAGACGTAAGATTTTTATTTTGTAAATGTAGTTCTATTTAGAGTAAAACAGGTGATAAAGCAGAGATGCTTCTGTACGAGCATGCAGTGTCCTAGGTTTCTCACTCAGTTTTTTTGCTAATATTCTCACCAGTGTAACATGTACTCATCAGCCCCTTCATTAGTTACACCTGTTCAACTTTGCGTTAATGCAAATCTCTAATCATCCAATCACATGTTCAAACTGAGCATCAGAATGGGGAAGAGCTCGGATTTAAATGATTTCAAATATGGTGTGGTTTTGGTGCCAGATGGGCTTGGCACCAATTTTCCCCACATAAGCATCTCTGGGATTTACAAAGAACCGTCTGAAAAAGAGAAACTATCCAGTGAGCAGCAGCTCTCTGGCTGAAAATGCTTTGTTGATGCCAGACATCAGAGAAGAATGGCAGCACATCAAACCTTGGAGCAGATGGGCTACAGCAGAAGACCACACTTGGTGCTGCTCCTCTTAGCTATCAAAAGGAAACTGAGGAAACCCCAACATCGGACAACAGAAGACTGGAATAATGTTTCCTGGCCTGATCAGTCTCAATTCCTGCTGCCACATTCAGATGGCAGGGTCAGAATTTGAAGGAAGCATGAAAGCATGGACCCATCCTGTGTGTCGACGCTTCAGAGTGCTTCTGGCGGTGGAGGCTATGTTTTTTTCCACACACTTTGAGCCCCTTCACAACAACCAACCATACTTAAACACCACAGACTACCTCAGTATTGTTGCTGATCATGTCCATCCCTTCATGACCACCATCCTGTCTCTGCTGAAAGCTTTGATGTTATAAAAACAACTGCTTGTGTGTCACGAAACTTAAATTATCTCAAACTGCAACTTTTAAATATGACAATAACTTCACTGTACTCCAACGGCCTCCACAATCAGATCTCAATCCAAGAGAGCACCTTTGGGATGCTATCATGTTATTATGAACCAAACCTCTGAGGAACATTTCCAGCACCTTGTTGAATCTCTGCCATGAAGAATTAAGGAGGTAACGAAGGTAAAAGAGGGTCCAACCCAGCAATAGCAAGTTTGTGTGTAGGCGATGTTGATGGACAATTTTGGGACCTTGGTAACTTGTGAAATGTCATTACTTTAAACACTGAACTTTCTTGATTAAATAAGAAAAACTCAAATCTCCGCAACAAAACTTGGATCAGTTGGAATTAAAAATTAAACAATCAGTTTTTGGGTTTTTTTGAGGGGGGGGGGTTAGGATCTGATTGGATATTAACAAACTAGTTAATAATTGTTCCGTCACTATAAACTATATTAAAGCTACGACTACATCCCAACACACCGACTCTGCTGTGGTGAACTGAGGCGCTGCATGGCTGAGTTCACAACGGAAGGTCGCCGCCCTGTCCGCCGCCACCCCGTGGAAGGCCTTGACCAGCAAGCGGCTCTGCCAGTGCCTACACCGAGCCATGCTCTTCATCGAGGCGAGGAAGAGGAGGAACATATTGGAATTCTACTCAACCACTACTAAACAGCTACAAGGACCACAGCTCCGCTCCAACATACTGCTGCTGTCACACAACTCGCTACGGCTATCGTTCACTCTGCTCGCCTCAGGCACATCACGACCACACCCACACAACCCTCTGCGAACATCCTCACACACATCAGCGCTACCGCTACAGAGGAAGCAGTCGGGGAGCAGCTGAAACAGAACAGGCCAGTGAAACCACAGTAATGACACCCATCAGTTTAGCATAAATGCAAGAAGCTGATTTATAGAAATTGGGACCGAGCGATGTTAGGAGAACAGGTGTGAAGGAGAAGTTGTTAGTGGAAAAAGCTGTTGGTGAATGTTTCTCATGTTGTCACTCACATAAAACACCTGCTCTCGCATAGAGGGTGTGTCTGGAGGGCTCTGATTGGACAGCAGGCGTTTAGAAACTGTGCTGGAGGAAGATGTCTGGTCATCCTTATCAAACGGACTGAAGAAAGAAGAAACGAGACAAAAGACGTGTGAATAATCATAGAAAAAAAGCTGCACATGTAAACTGAGGTGTGTGTGTGTGTGTGTGTGTGTGTGTGTGTGTGTGTGTGTGTGTGTGTGTGTGTGT
>NW_024582372.1:125230-136202 GCF_018398535.1 Haplochromis burtoni
TGTGTGTGTGTGTGTGTGTGTGTGTGTGTGTGTGTGTGTGTGTGTGTGTGTGTGTGTGTGTGTAGCAGGTCTGAATACCTCCAGGTGACCTCCAGGTTCAGTTTTACTGTCCCGAGGTCATTGATATCCACGGCGAGTGTTTGAGGCAGCGGGCAGAACAGATCGAGCATTTCGCAGGACACGCTGCCCACCACCACGTGATTGGCCAGGCTCTTCAGCTCCGTCACCTTAGAAACAGAAGAATACAAACCCCACCGTGAGAGCAGAGACCATGTGGTCATCTAAAGCTTTGAGAGGTGGATACAAACACACATATATGAACGTGTGTAAGAGCAAGGGTAAAGGTTATCATTACTTTTATTATGACTACAGAATTATCTGTCTGGAAGTTGTTAATCTGTACATGGAAAAAACAAACAACAGAAGAAAACAAAGACAAATTCTAAAAAAATGAATGAATCACGTCTCTAACAGCAGGGAATATATTAGCGAGTTATTCTGGGCGTATGTGACAAACCAAACTGACCACCAACAAGTATTTTTTTCTAGTGTAGTCAAAACATGATAAAGATCACGGTTCAGCTCCACTGCTACAGGAAGCATCTAACTACCTCATGAAATAACCCAGCACATCCGTCCTTATCCTCATCTTTATTTCAAACACTGTCTGCTACACGTCACACTCTCTGCTTACTGAGCTGCTTTTTCTGCCATCGTTTGTCCGATATATCCACCATCCCTCCTCTGCACGTCTGAAACGTCTCAGCCTCGCCCCTCTAACTTTTGTCTCTAAGCTCTCTCTGATGTACTGATGTCCAATCCTGTACCTCCCGCTGCCGCCTGAACTCTCTTCTTCACCTCTCTTGTACACTTCCTGTTGTTTGGATGGGTGACTCCAGCTATTTACACCACTACATTCACACACATATGTATTTTTTTTGTTTTTGCTTCTACTGACTTTTATTCCTCTTCATCTCCTTTACTTTTATACCTCCACCTTTCCAGACGCTCTTCCTGCTCCTTACTCTCACTACTAATCCCATTGTTGTCTGCAAACATGTGTGACCTCACCTGTCAACCTGTCCACCACCACTGCAAACAAGGAGGTGCTCAAAGCTGATCTCTCATGTAATCCTACCTCCACCTTATACCCATCTGTCCCTCCTACCAAACACCTCACCACTGTGTCTCTGTCCTCATACGTGACCTTAACCACCCTCACATCCTTCTCATGTGGTACCACAGTTCCTCTCCCATGCCTTCTCTAGACATGTCTCCATCAATCACATCTGTATAAGGCCATACTGCTACTCACTGATCATCGCCTATTTTTTTAACAGCTTCAACAATCTCTCATGTCTCACTGGCACAGCCTGCTGTTTAAAGTCATTAAAGATGGTACAAAATTGTATTTTAAGACATACATGTTTTACATGTTTGCTCTACATGTTTTTCCTTGTGGTCCTTCTGTCTCACCATATTGTAATCTATGTACTTGTCTGACCCAAAAATGGGTTTATTTTCTTGCTTCGACTGACTTTCAATAATATCACTGAGTTATTTTACTTATTTATGACTTTACTTTATTATTTCGCCTTTCTACTTGTTGAGCTGCTTTTTTTTTGATTTGCTGATCTTTTTTTTGAGGCAGCTGGATGTAATAAACGTGGGGAGAGAATGGAGTGGAGTAAATTGTCAGGGCTGGAAACAAACTCAGGTGGGAGGATACACCCTCTGTACACAGAGCATGTGATCAGTCGCTGTTATTGGAACTTTCTGACCTTTGGGGACCAATAACATCTGTCATTTGCTTAAAAACAAAAAATTCTAACACTTCCTACTAGCAAACTGTTTGTAGTGTTTTGCATGTTAAAATGGCTGTAGGAGTTAGTAAAAGATGAACTATCACACTGCTGGTTTTCCATAAGATTTACATAAATGTGGTATCATTACCTTGATTGACAGCAGTTCTGTGATGAGAGGCAGGAAAATATACTCTTCGCTATCCCACATCTGCTTGTTGCTGACTTCTACGCGGCCTCGTAGTCTCCAGCGCTGGCGACCGTAACGCATCAGAACCTGCCGGGGCCAAAAGTAGCGGGTGTGATAATGGTGACGCAGATACGCAAATAAAAATGTGCGCCTGTGTGTTTGTGCTACCTCATACTGGTCACCAGCGCACAGACGTGCAAATCCAGCCAGTCCTGAAACATCAGAAACTGAGAAGTGAGAATTGAGCTCATTTACAGTGCAGCAAATGGGAAGTCACATGGGCTAAGAAAGCGACTCACCCTTCATCTTCACATGAAATTCTCCCATATGACTTTCTAATTCGCTCTCAAGTGAGCACATGTGCTACAGAGAAAAAAAGCAGACACAGCTTTGAATATTGTACAGCTTCCTATTAAATTAAGAGCCGAAAAAATTAGCGACTTATTAGTCAATTTGGCAGATATTTCATGTTTTCTGCTTCTTAGATGTGTTTTTTCTTTGGTTTTGGATTAATCGGTAATTCACTAGTCATTCACTTCAGCCCAAAACACACAAACAATCATGTTATGATAGAAACATCTAACAGAACCACACCCATTACTTGCCTCTGTACATTCCCTGTAGCCCTTGTTGGCTTCACTCAGACTCTCTCGGGCCTCCTTGCTGCCACTGGCAGAGTTAAAGGCTGCCACCATCTTGCTAGCTCCATCACGCAGTCGCCGCTGTATACAATAAGCATCGTACAGTTCTTCAACCTGGAAATGCAAACATTACAAAAGTTTAGTGCCTTTGCGGTTTAATCAAACAAAATAGCATTAATTTATATTTCATAAATGTTGCAGGTTATATAATGAGTGACAAAGCAACATTAGCGTCCTTTGGGAGTTGTCTGCTGAATTTAAATCCGATATTCAGCATCCCCTTTGCTCTGTTTTGGTCTCCACCACCTCCTGAGAAAATAGCTTCCTCTTTAACTTGTACATGTTCCACCAGCAAATCTTAATCTCTGCTTTTTCGTGTGGCCATCAGGCAGTGCAAACCAGGGATGTCAAAAGATCCAAAACACCTCTCACTACCAAAACTCTGAAAATGTGATGGTACTTTTTCTTTTTTAGTACAGAGTGTTGCAAGGCGGCCATTGTTGGAGAACTAATGGAGGCAAACTAGGTCTACAAGTTTTCTAGTCTATCTTCAGGGTCGATATTTTCGACTAATATTAGCCATCTACCAATCTGTCAGTAGCAGCACTGATAATGTCCGATAAATGAAAATTAAAAAATACTGGTGGTGACTAATGCAACCACTCAGCATCCTATTAGATGCTCCTATGGCATAAATTTGAAAATCCTAGGTGATTTTCAGAAAAGTTGAGGTTGGAGTCACTAGAATTCACAAGTATTCAAACTTGCCCAACAGTTTTTGTAGATGCACCTGTGGCGTGAATTTCAAAATCCTACGTCCTACCTAGTTATTACATTCACAAACTTTAGTGTCCATGCTGCATTGCAGCTCGCACAGCAGGCTGACATCAATACCACATCAGCCTGCAGCTTCTCTGTCAGCAGCACATTTGGAACGCCACAAACACAACAGTCAGCTGATCCAATAAATGAACAAATAAATGGCAAATTCTAGGGGAAAAGTTTTATGTTTCATGTGCAAGAAATACACATGACACATATCGGTATCCGTCTTTGTGTTAAAACTCTTGTGTTGGTTAGGCTCAAACAGACTTGTTGATAAAAAAAGCATTATGAGTCAGATAAGGAAGTACTTTATGATGTTATTCTGGCATATTTAGCATTTTGTTTGGTAAAGTGTGCGCTGCTATATTAGTTAAGCATGTATTTTATACTTTGACCTAAAGTTACCGGGGAAAACCCTACCCAGGCCATTTCTGTGCTAACATTTGACTTGTGCTGTGTCATCACTATTACACTATAATGCTGCAGCTTGTTTTAGTAGAGTTGTACTTTAAATTAGGAAGTGCATCATCAATGACAGAACCTTACTGGAAATGTGGGAATTCATTTACTAACACTTATAAATGCTGCTGCCTGTACCAGGCATTGATAAAACATTATTCAGTAATGTTTTCTTCTGTATCAGAAATATCACAGATTTTCTTGAAATGTATAATATTTCTTTAAATGTTATTTTTGTTATTAATGTATTTTATGTTTTAGGCCCTAAACAGTGGAATGAGCAGGTCATGCTAGGCTGTACCCACCTTGCACATTTTTAAAGTAAAGCTTAAAACTCATTTTTATTCTGTGGCTTTCAACGAGGGGTGGGAGCTTAAGTATTTAGGCTGTTGTATTGTTTCTTGTATTTTTGTGAGTTTTTTGGATATAAAGGGTGTATCAAAAGCAATCATCCTATTTCAAAAGGCTTAAATAAAACCTGCAGTAAAATTTAGAATACACGGATGAATGCAACGTTTTAGATACAAAACTCAAAGTTTGGATTTTAGGCTTTATAACCCATCCCTAGCGAACATTATACAAATGCTTAAGCTAATGTAACAAACTTTATACCTCAAGGTAATGTTAGCAGGTTACTGAGCAACCATCCTAACATTTCAGCCTGTGTCGTGTCTCCAAAATATAATGTTAACAATTCAAATAAACAGAGTGCCGTCACCATGTCAGAGATTTAAAAATGATTTTTTAATAAAGGGGTAATCATTTGGTTTTTGTTTCTGGAATCATGTAATTCTACTGGTACTGGGTATCTGGTATCCTGGCATCTCTACAAACTGGCTTTATCAGGGACTTGTTGCTATAAATAGCTGCCTCCCAAGCAGTGAGTGAACAAAGACACTGGTCCACAGCAGCCATTAAAAATAATGTATTGTTTTGATGTGATGTGCTGAAAGATGCTAAAATGCCCTACTGAATTATACAGAGCAGCACCTTTTCAATGGCCTGTTGTCCTTTCCCTCACTGCCATTCATTACGGGTTGAATGTGTAAATACACACCTTGCTGAGGTGGAACTCCAAGCGACGCATGAACCTCTCAATGGCTTTCACGTGCTGCAGAGGAGAATATGATTATTACACTTGCCAAACTAGTAAAGAAAATTATTTATTTCAGTTTCGTTGCCTGAATCTCACCTTATCCAACTCATACAAAGACCCCTGCAGAGAAAAAAAAACACACCGATCAAAAACACAAATCAAAGCAGCGGATGATGATACTGATCACACCCAGTACTGGTCCGACTGGTTTGACTCACCAAGCGACCATTCCTCTTGTTTTCTCTGATCTGCTGACCCAGGCTGTCCAGCTCCAGCTGGTGGACCTGCAGGTACGACCTGATGGCGAAAAAGAAATCATCTTTGCTTTCGTTATGCTAAAGAAAGAGGCCCAGCTGTTTCCTGCGTGTTCAGAGATATTCCACCTGGCAGCCATCCCTAAACTGAGCCTGAAATGTGTTTACTCACTGTAGGCCTCGGCGTAAGGCAGCGTACACTTCATCCAGCCGCTCGGGCTGGGGGGTTTTAGTGGGTGGCAGTTTGGTGGAGCCTGTGAACATCCTGCTTCCTTACAAGGCACGCTTCTCTTGGATCAAACGGTGCTGAAGGAGGGGGAGGAAGAAAGAGAGCGATAGATGGGATGATTTCTGATGAGGCCACCAGGATCATTCAGTTTAAGCACATTCAAAACAGGCAAGTAGGGCAGAAAGGGTGCTGCCCACCTGCTGATTAAAGAGATATCAATAGTGCTGAAACATGCTTGGAGAGTTGTGTGCAGCACTGTGGCTTTAACAGACTGAAGAACATGTCCTGCAGTTACACAAAAAGCAGATATTAGAAACAAAATGTCCCTCTTAGCTTTGCTCCTCACTGTATCTGACTGCAGCTCCTTTAAGACGATCAGTGATTCAGCTAAGAGCACAGAGAAAACAGAAAGGAGAAAAAAAAAGAGGATGCAATCCCCTCTTTCACTTCCTCAGTGTGTCCATACTGCTTTGTCTGCAAGACGGCGAGCTTCGCGTTAGCAACAACCACAGTGGCCATGGCTGACAACAGCAGCGAGTGCAGTCTGCCTGTGCTTCTCTTCCCCTTCCTTCCCTGCCACTCCACCCACCCTCCACTCCACATCCAACACCACAGTACATACAGGAAGTCTCACGGCTGACTCTACACAGGAAATTCTACACAGACGTTTGGCCCGAGAATCGAAAACCATCTCTTTTCACCCCTTCACCGCGCCGAGCTAAGTTAGTAAAGGTGCAGATTAGAGCGACGCTGCTGCCGTCAGGGAAAACTTTAGGAAGAGAGGGTCGTGCCCGAGCTAAACTAGTCACAAAAGAGATTGTAGACTTAAAACCAAAGTAAATCCGCCAAGCAGGGGCCAAACCCATATTAACACATGGGGTCTGTGAATGAGTCAGCACAGGACACAGTGAATTGTGGCACCAGTTTCTCACAGATTACACAATCAAAACCTAATCACAATCAATACCAGTGATATGATATGAGCGTATACACCCTGAATTTATTCCTCCTCTCACACAGGGACTAGGGGGGGTCCATTTAAACCCACTAATCTTAGTTGCTGCACACGAGGGGGGATTAGCTGGAGCTGATCGTGCTTAGAACATGGCAAAGAAAAGGTGTAATGCCCTATAAGAGTTTTTCACGGATAAAACATCCCCACCACCAATCACCTTTAGCCAAACATGTGCAGGACTTGGCTATGAAAGTGCAAAGTCATCATGGTAACACACACACAGAGGAGACAGAGGGAAACCCACATCTTGCACGCTCACATAAATATGTCATACACCAGCGGGCTTTGGTTATATTGATAATTACGAGACCCAGTCGCTCAGTGTCCTCTCCATCAGATGTGATTTTATCCCTTCCCCTACATACATTAGAGATGATTAGCTGGATTAATCCTCTCCACGCAGCAGGGGGGGAACAAAGAGGATACTGTTCCCAAACACCTCACAAGACCAGGGCTTTGTTTTAAAAAAAAAACAACCAAAAAATAAAATAAAATAAAATAAATAACTTTAATGCACTGAATGCTCAAACACATATAGCTAGCTTAATACGACAGATAAAAATCTGCATTTTTATCTTCACTACAAGCTTTTTATATGGTCAGAATATGTCACATTTCTTAATAACAATAATGATAATAGCTTAAATAAATAGAAAAAGTATATAAATAAAGAACAAGAATGGGGGTTGAAGGCTTCTTGGAAGTCAGGGAGATAAGATAGCTAGCTAGATAATTTAATGAGGAAACGGAACTGTTGTGTTACAGCAACATGATAAACATGACAAATAAACAACAAAGTTAAAGTGCTACAGGTGCCTAATTTGGGCCTTATACTAAGAAATTTAATACACAACAGACAAAACAAAAGTCAAAATAAGTTAGTTAGTTAGTTAGTTAGTTAGTTAACTAACACTAAAAATAAAGCTGACATTGTGTAAGAGGTAGTGCAAATTGCCTTAATAAATAATAACATGTACCCTATAGATCTAAGTAAAACAACTGCATGAGGTATATTATAATGGAAGCTCATCAAAAGTCCTTTAGCTCTTCTCCAAAACACAGGGTTGAGGTTGGAGCTGTCACATATGGCGATTCGATCATAACTAAACTAAAGATAACGATAGTATTTTGATTAATGTCTTTATTGCTAAAGCTGTAATGCTCCATAATTGAAAATAAAGCGGGTTATGGAGAGGTACCGGGTAAAGGTAAAGGTGGTATCTTAACTGGTTTAAACTGAACAAAACTGCTCCGAAGCGTGTATTTTACCACAAAACTCCACATAAGGAGGAAAGCACCTACTGATTAATTATAACGGCTTCAATTAATCGACCAATTATGGGGCATTTAAGAAGCAGACGAGCAAAAACAGCCATGTCGCTCCCACTGTGCAGACAGAGCGCTCATCCGTAGTTTCTGTGGTTTCTGAGGAGGAAGAAGAGGAAGAGGAGGAGGAGGATGGTGCTACAATGAAACGCCACCACCTCTATTACAGATTACTGGATTAGCCTCACCCGGCAGAAAGCAGGCCACTGAGTCGGATAACACGCCTCGGCCAGCCCTGCTCTTTACTTCCACCATCAGCCCGGGGATGGAGTCCCACCCGCAAAACTTGTAAGCCGCCCGTCGTGCCACATTTCGTATTCCGCACACACACATATCCCACCGGGGCCCCCACGGAGCTCATCACAGGCCACAAAAACTCCACCAGGACGCCTTCTTCTCTCTCCCTCTAACCCCCTCTATTCCTTAAAGTATCATCCCGCTAAACCACAACACCGAAAGCGGCTGGGGAAAAAACAGGGACAAAGTGGAGCCTGCTAGCGGATTTCATTTCGACAACATCACTGCAAGGCAACTTCACGGCGGACGGACTCATGTCCATGTAGAGAAAATGACCAGGCTTCTGCTTGTGACCTTGGGGATAAAAACAGAAGCCCCCCTACCTCTCTTTTAAAGTCCGACCACCCGGAGGACACGACCCCGGTCCCATTTCCAGCACAGTGCCGCTCGCAGTTTGCAGAGGTTTACAGTTATTCGGGGCGCTGTCCTTCTCCTTGATTTCGCAGTTTTTTGTGTTCACAGTAAAATCAACGGCAAGCACCGCATACCACTTCCGGCTCGCATTTTTCAGAGTTAAAGCTTGCTTTGGTCCAGGAGACAGACTGGCAATGCCAAACAATTGCTTGTTACCCATGTCAAATAAAGTCAGTTTTATTCAGTTTTATATTTTTGGCGGGAGGAAACCTCTAATTAACCTAAAACAACACGACAATTACGTATTTTATTTTATTTATTTTGCAGTAACTGCATTGAAGCAAATAGCAGAGGGGTGGAAAATACTAAGAACTATAGAGCTTTACAAATTTATTTATTTGTAAATAACTTATTTATTACTTTATTATGAAAATTGAATATCATACCGTCTTTAAAGAATTTAAACATTGTACTGAGCCATGGGGGGGGTCAGTGAGGAGCAGTGTGGCTTCATGTTTAGAAAGAGCACTACAGAGGTTATGCTTGCTTTAAGAGTGTTGATGACTTTAAATATCTGGGATCAGCCATCGAAAAGAACGGACAGTGCACAAGAGAGGAAATGAAAAGAGTGCAAGCAGGGTGGAGTGGGTGGAAAAGAGTGTCAGGGGTAATTTGTGACAGAGGGATAGCAGAAATTGTAAAAAGGGAGGTTTACAAGATGGTAGTGAGACCTACTATGGTTTGAAGATGGTGGCACTGACAAAAAGACAGGAGCCTGAGCTAAAGAATTCACTGGGAGTGACAAGGATGGATAAGATTAGAAAGGTTAGGCTTAGATGGTTTGAACATGTTCAGAGTAGGGAAAGTGGATATACTGGATAAAGGATCCTGAATATCGAGCCGCAGGCAGGAGGAAAATAGGAAGAACACAGAGAAGATTGGTGGATGTAATGAAGGGGTGAGGACATTATCTGGTGGCCGTGGCCCCTAAAGAGAAAAGCTGAAAAAAGAAGACTGAAAGAGTCAGTTTTTTCTAATGGCCCATTGTACAACAGACATCAATTTGTCCTTAAACCTTCATTCTGTCTGTAGCCACACCTCCACTTTTTCAATCTGTAAATACTTGTTTATTTCCACCTTCCTTAAATATGCCTCATCTCCATATTTAACTTATCAAATTATGGCAACTTGCCATTTCAAAAGGTAAACAGACATTAATCTGTTTTTAGACAGGACAATACAACAATTTCCTGATTTGACTTCTCATAACATCCTCAAAATGAACAAGCAGAAATCTGTTGCATACAGTATATATCAAAGTCTTTCTCAACTGACTTTTTTCCTCCTTATAATAAAACTTGTGCCAAAGTTTTTGTTTTGTTTTCTTTTAATAATTTGCTTATCAAAATGACCAGCTATAGCAGGAAGATGCCTCCATTTCTGTTATATCAGATATTTATATTTATAGACCAGTCTCCACAAACACGTATTTTGAGCACTTAGTCGCATTTTAAGACTCACACAACCAAACAAAACAACGTCGCTTACTGGGCACATGAAAACGCAGAAATAGTTAAAATCCTGCGTTTATTCTGCTTTTATTTTGAAATGTTCCCCAGACCGGGAATCGCGGTTCTGTTAGTTGCTGTGGCAACAAGGATGTCCCTCTGTCTGTCACTGTTTTCTCCGTTGCTGCTTGTGCTGCGCTGGCGACGCCACCGTGAACCCATCGGAAAAAAAACAGATATGACGTTTTGGAAGGAGAGCACTGAGGGAAGTACCGACTTCTCCTTCAGCCGTGGCCGTAAGCTGGGGGTGGCGGCTCGGTGAAGCCTCTCATTGGGCCGTTAAATCTATCAGGTGCAGGAACTCCGAGAACCGTTTGTCTAAGTTTGACCGAGGCGAGGAGGAGTGGGAGGAGGATGAGGAGGAGGTGGGGGAAAGCATGTGGCACTTTTTCCTCCAGACTTCCACAACAAAACGTTGCAGCTGGCACAACCGGGAGAGCCGCCGCGAAGATCCCCGTACGTTAAATAACGCCGCAACTAAACAGCGCAACACAACTGTAGTTCATTATAAACGCAAGAAAAGACAAGCAGACACATCTGATTGTACAGTTTAGAGCTAGTTTAAATTAGTTAAGTTTAGTTAAGTCCTCCCATCACAGAAAACACGAGGTTATTAAAAGCTTAAAAAAAAGTGTCCCTTTAGCCTTAGCAGCAGGACGCGGATGGTTAGCATGGTTGGGTAAGATGTTTACAGATGTGCTGCATTCACGGCTCATGTTTTAACATGCCTGTGATAAAATGTAGGAACAGCTTCTCCTTCAGCAACACCAAATGCTCTTAAAAACGGTTTCCCCTTAAAATATACACGTATAAAGTTAATATTTTATGTATATAATATCACACACGGTCCAAAATGCCTTCCTCCCCATAAAAAAAAAGATGTGTTTGTTTGTTGCAATATGTTTGTTTGTTTGTT
>NW_024582372.1:136222-220147 GCF_018398535.1 Haplochromis burtoni
AAAAAAAAAAAGGAAAGTCATCCCATGTTCTAATTCTTCCCACCTGATCATCCCAGAGCTACATGAAAGAAATTCCAAAGAAAGATGCACTTCCTACTGGGAACTATGCAAAATTTCAGGTTCCTACTGTCTATAGTTTTATCAAACAAAAAAACATTTTTTTAAAAAATGAAGGAATGAATGTGACTGAGTACATGTCAGCTCTGGTTAACACAGAATGATGGATGCCTGCAAATATTTGGATGTCTTATCTCTGACAGCCGAGTTGGAGGCCCGTAGAAACCACAGTTTTGCATGCAGGGGCCTGATATTTTAGTTACAGCTCGTCAGAGCGCATTTTCATACAACTGCCGTACAGTATTCCCCAGGTATGCCACTATGTACCAAATATTTTAACTTTCTTGTTATGTTCTCTCGAATTTTCCCTATATGAATTTTTAAAATGCTCATACAGGGCAGGCAAAGATTGTTTCAGAGGCAGAGCAGCATGCTTTAATTCAGTTACCATTACCTCAAAGCCCAGCAGGAAGTTTTTTTCTGGTCAAGAAGAGAGGCTGTGTGCTGGGTGCCATTACAAAACACACTGTATGTGTTGTAAATGATGACAAACATACTGTAGACATTTTTTTTAAGTCATACTGGGAAAATGAGGAATAACACCAGATTTTTTTGGTAAATGACTGAGCTCAAGTGTTTGTCTGGGTAGTTTAATTAAAAAATAATAATAATAATAATCATGCTAGAAGCATTTCTTAAAACACCCCTGCCTTCATCCCTTCAAATATTTTATTTTGAGAAAACTGATGACAGTAAGGACCTGTAATTTTGTATAATTCTTATTAAGAAATGCACTTTTTTATTTTATTATGTTTTTTTTTTTTTTTTTTGTTTGTTTGTTTTTTACCTGCAGTTCTTTTTGTTCCTTTCTTCAGGCAAATCTGAAATGGTCAGGTGGGAAATCTTATGAATTGAGATGGAATAACCCAATAAAACAGGAGGACCTTCGGTGTTGCACACACAATGAAAGCTTGTTTTTGCCAACCAAAAAAAAATAAAAAAAATAAATGCCATTCACAACTCAAAATTTGCAATTATTATCCCAAATTTTCAACTTAATAACTCAAAGTTCTGAGAAGTTAATTCTCAGAAACACAAAAAAGTGACTTTTGGATGCCAACAAATGTTTGGTTGGTTGTTTTTTTCTGTGGCAGAAACAAGCTTCCATAACAAACCACTGGTGCTCAAAGAGGGGAAGAAAAACAGGAAAACGCTAAATGGAAAAATTACAACCAAAAACAGGCATTAAAAAACGAAATTTTAAAAATCCAGGTCCAGGAAGTCACAGGCAGTTTGGAATAAATAATAAAGGCTTTTATATTATTTTAGTAGCCAAAACCCCCTCAGCTTCCGCCTTCTGGCTGTTGAGACACAAAGAGGCCCTGTGATTATGTTTTTCAACCTTTTTTTGTAAGCAAGGATGGAAATGAAGAACCCCTAGTGAGAGATTTAAGGGAAAGGGTGTCTATAACTTATAAAAGAAAGTCAAAGATAGGCAGCAAACCACCTTTTTAAACCTCAGACAACAGCCAGAAAGAGACTCAGGTGCAGTGTATGGCCAGTGACACTTGCACCTGAAGGCCAGAGTATGCCAGCACTATAACTAACAGGATGAGTATGATTAGGCAGATAAGAATGTTGCTTGGTTTTTAATTTCTGACATGAAAACAGTCAAATGTAAGTTAATCAGCAAGTTAGTGTTCTTCGTTGATAATTTAACAAGACAGTTCATCTGCTGATTGGCTGATTGCTGCTGTGTATTAACTCAGGTATTAGCTAGAGTTAAAAACAAAGTGTCTCTCATTTGGTGTGACATTTATAGTTTGTGATACGCTTTTCATATGAGAGTGAGTGAAAAGTGTGACACTACACTATTTCAGACATGTAAGCTGATCCATCCACCCTCTGGACAGATCCCGGTCGATTGCAGGGCCTGCAGCCAGTTTAGAATCACTATTCAACCTAACGTGCATGTTTTTGCGCTGTTTTGCACAGCAAGACTCCAGCAGGCCACTGGATTTGAACCTAGGATCTTCTTGCTGTGAGGTGACTGAGGTGACCACCTTAACTTTAAAACAGATTGGCTTAAATTGTCATCAACCACTCTTTTGATGAGGTGTATAGCTTTAGCATCCCCACGCTTCATGGCTGAGGTTTTTATCCTGGAAAACTGTCTTTGGTCTGGATCAGGCATCAAGCGTTTGCCTACAGATTTAACAAACTAGTTTAGCTCTAAAGTTCTTTTTGGAGATTTGTTTCATGGCACGACTCCCATGGAAGCCCAATCTGTGCCAGACTTTGACGCCAACAACTGCTTGCAGATCCCTTGGTGAAGTGTGGGGGCTGAGGTTTCTGGCACAACTTCACCTTCTTCTAAAATGTTCAGAGAGGAGCGGTTAAAACTTCCGTCTCGCTTTTAGACTAAGGAACAACTTTATTGTTTGACGTACGCATTTTGGCTGATGGCCTTGTATTTATATACCTCCATATGTACCCACCTGTTTGAAAATTGCTAGGGTGGCCAGTCCTGAACCAGTTTAAACTGTCTTCTCCACAGCAGGGAGATGTATTTCAAACAGTTTTATTTCTCAGACTCATAAACACCCCTCCATGAATGGCTACCTTACCATGATGGAGGAGTTTGTGTGTGGCTTTTGTCCCCTGGTAGGGCATCCCAAGGCAAATTTGTCCTTGTTGATGGAACAGATGAAGAGCAATTCACAAGACCCAAACCAAGGGGAAGAAATCAAGGTTTAGTTTACCCTCCCTTGAACAGGATTCTCATGGCCTCACCCTGGAGCCAGGCCTGGAGAGGGAGGGTGGCTGGGCCTTATTCCATGGGGTTCGAACAGGAAACATGGGCCTGGACTCATGTCGGGCCATCTCCTGCAGGTGCAATGTATGTCGGGTGGTTGTCAAGGGCAGAGGCCCTGATGGTCCATTGCCCAGCTATCGAGGCTAACTGTTGGGACATGGAACCCTGGGCATAGATTATGCCTCTCTGCTGGCCTGGGAATGCCTTAGTATTCACCGGATAAGCTGGAGGAGTGGCTGGGGAGACAAAAGGTCCTGGCTTCTTTGCTTAGGCTGCTGCTCCCGCAACCTGGCCCCAAATAAGGGGAAGAAAATAGATGGATGGAGACTCAGACATCCACAGCCCTTTCTGAAGGCCTTAGTGAGCTAACGCTTCGATAGTAAAAAAGAAAAGCAGACACTAAACATCCAGTTTGAATAAGATGGGTGCCACGTGTGAATGTCAGTACTCCATGGATAGTATCACCCAAAAGCATTAAGTGAGGCTGCTGAGTCTGCTAACTAACAGGACAAAAAAATCTACTTTTTAAAGTAATGCATTAAAATACTCTGCAGATGTTTACTCCTTTTGTTGGTGCACATACAAAAATGAGATTATTTTAGTTCAATCAGGCATGTGGTAAATTAAAATGGCAGCAGTGGCAGTGAAAAGCATTTATAATCGGCCCCAGCGTGCCTTTCTCACATGATAAAAATTCACGGGACAAGTCACATGCAATGGAAGTGGTCATTAATTTTGGATCCTGCTGCTGCTGCACGTTCGCTGAAGCCAAAGATTAAACGGAGTTGAGAATTTTATTATTGGAGGCTGATCAGACTGATCCCACAAAGATCCCAATTAGTGTAAGAAAACCATGAGTGAGTGTGTGAGCATGGACGTAAAATCTTAATGACTTTATAGTAATTAAAATCCACAGCTTCAAATTTAAGAGATACACTCTGGGTCACAAATCTTCAGCAGTTTATTTGTAAAAAGAGTATTTTAGTAAATCAGTTATGCTAGAATAATGTCCAAATTATGACTCATTTATAATGTGAAATGTTATCAATTGTATCATCTCTCACATTTATACACAAAAGCCAGCTATATGTGCTGTTAGAGTGGTGAATGTTCATATTAAACATGGGCAAAATTTCTAATAAATAGGTCATGTGTGCACAAATAATCTAAATGCTCTATTTGAAACCATCATTTCTTAGCTCTGTATGTCAAATACGCAATCTCAGGGATATAATAGCTCCACCCACCTGCTGTTCCAACCTTGTGTTTGTGTGGGACAG
The DNA here is from genome assembly GCF_018398535.1 of Haplochromis burtoni. Classification (NCBI taxonomy): domain Eukaryota; kingdom Metazoa; phylum Chordata; class Actinopteri; order Cichliformes; family Cichlidae; genus Haplochromis; species Haplochromis burtoni. The sequence goes on from NW_024582372.1 coordinate 140,375, forward strand.
CCAGTTAGAAGAAGCTGGCTTTAAGGGAGAGGCGCTTGTGTCATACAGAGGCCCAATATTTAATGTAATGGATCTATCTTGTCTCTGTGCTTTTAGATGCTTTGATGTGGCTGTTCTGAGTTCCTGCCTTAGTCTGTGAGAGCACGCTGAGCTTTGCCAGGTTTTGACTACATTACCTGTATCCGGCTGAGGAAGAAAGCGAGTAAAGGAACAGAGAGAAAGGTGCAGCAGTGAGTCGTATCTTTAGGCACAGCTGTGTTTGTGTTTGGACACCTTTAGACTTTGTAAAAGATGGATGCAGCCACAGTGCAGTGATGTCGTCCAGCAGTCAGGGAGATCCCTTTTGAGGTCTGATGTTGAGCATTTCCACTGGTGAACTAAGCAGCAAGATTTGGGCATGCCCAGGTAACTTTGAGTTTAGCTGTGGGTTTTAATTATTACCAAGACAAAGACTTCTTACTGCAGTACATCGCCATGGTAACTTATGCTGCTGACTTCACTTCTCTGGAAAGTACCATCATTCCTGGGAAATGCCTCAGACCTCTGTCAACCATGTGACAAATTTACAGGTAAACAGCATTTAAGTTCTTATTTATATATTACATTACTCTCAGGTCATTAAACTGCACCAGGACTGGCAGTCAAAGAAATAAAAAACTATAACCCATCACGTTCTTCTAGTGATACAGATGAGCCTTGTTAACTTGCATGATGTTTTTGTTTTTTTTTCCTTTCCTTCCTAGCTTCAAAAAGGGTTAACTTCAGTTTTACTGACCAAAGGACTTAAAATGCAAACACACACACAGCTGACTGTTTCCTTTAGCCTGGATTATGTGAGCAACTTCAAATTTTTCCTAATACTGGAGTTTCCTTTCTTCTTTTAAAAACATATTTAAAAAAATTAAATAAAATAAATATAATAATACAAAAAAATATCACTCTGCTGCCAGTATGTTTGTGACTGGTCAGATGTTTCCAGTGTAATCCACTTCACGTGAATATGCCAATAGAGAGTGATAAACAAATGAGATCACTTTGCCTGATTGGAAGGGAAAGTGAAGCCCGAATATGGCAACCCCGAATATGATATCCCCAGGGGCGATCTTAGCTTGTAATCGGAAGGTTTTGAATTTGCGTCATTAAGTCCAAACATAAGCGAAGTGGTATATCTAACCAATCTCAAGGTCGTTTATCCTTTTTGACTTGAACTGGGACCAGTTTACAAAACGATCATCATATTGTGTTGATTACGACTCAAAACTAGCAACTGAGATGATAAACTCAGCAGGAAACTGTTTACTGAGCTCAAACAAGTGTAATCAGTTTTGCACCCTCTGCTGGCCAAGAGAAAGAATGGGGGTTTAACACATCTGGACTGGTTTTACCTTTCATTTACGACCACCTTTTATATACAGTTTATGTTAATGACATCCACTACCAGCCCACCAGAGCCCGTTTCCCAAATATTCTTTAGGACATACAAATAAAGATTTAAAAAAAAAATTAATATCAATGTTTCCATTTAATAAAATATATTTGCAAGCAAAATAAACCGACATTTCTGTTTTATCGCTCTATTTCTTAGCCAATTTTAATAAACAATTATTCAAGCAAACGTTTTGCCATGAGTGCGCCACTAACATGTTAATTACTCAGCCAAACCAGACTTTTAAAAACAGTTATTGCAGCTGCAGAAACCTAAAGTCTCGTGTCTACTAGTCTCATTTATTGGTTGTGCAGTTGTAGATTTGTTCTCATCTGCCACACAGTTATTAAAAGGTCATTCAAGCTGCTACGTAGCTTTGCATCGCCAATGGTACAAAAGGGAAACAACAACTCAAAGTGGAATGGCTACACGAGAGAGCGAAAACAACCATCTTTTCATCAACTCATCAATGTTTAGTACATACACATCATCTACAGGTGTAACAGTAGCAAGGAGCATGAGAGAAGCAGTCTATTAAGCTTTAAAAACTAGAATATGCTTAAAAAGGGATTTACTAACCACAGAAAAAGAGAAATACAATTCAAAATACTCTCTTTTCAAAAAAAATATCTTGAAGTGGCTGTGACTAGCAGCAGTATCAAAAGTCCCCTTTATTTAAAATTTATTTCCGCAATCAATTTTTTCAAAAGACTTTCAGCTCTGGGATTAATTTACATGTTTTTGGCATCACGCTGCTCTTAAGTGAAACCCCAGAAGACAATTTTCCTCTGCAGTTTTACTAGACAGCACTTTCCTATTTACCAACGCTTCACTGATAAATATGATCTGGATTTTAACACCATGTGCACTATGTACAAAACAAAAACTAAACTTAAAGAACGATTAGGATGCCTTTGCAGATTTTGAGGTCGGAAATGTATCCAGAATACAATTGGATGAGATGAGGCTATCTCATCATCTTGAAATGAACCGAATTGTGATTTTTGACAAGAGGGGAAACCCCCCCAAAAACAAGCAAACAAAAAGGGTAAGATACTCCCGTGAACTACAGCCACTCCAAAATTAACTGCCATGAGTTGTTGGTTGGTAAATCATTACTTAAAAAACCAAAAAACAAACAAACAAACATGAGAAAAAAAAAACAAACAAAAAAAAAACAACTCTTTTCACTCATCCGAGTCACGTATCAATACATGATTTAAAAAGCAAATCTTAAATTACAACAGTGATGTTTTTGTCTGTGGAGGACTTTTGTTATCCTAAATGCCAAGAATTAAACCGCAGACTTAATAAAAGGGATGGGTTTTGTTTTTCCTTTTTAAAAACAGGGTTGACCCTCACACCCATCACCGGTCCATCATGCTGAGGATCATCTCAGGAGTCAGGTCCCCGTTCGGAGGGGCTTCAGACAGCTGCCCCACCTGCGTAGCACCCTCTCCCTGGGTCAGCTCCTCCATCTGGATGGTCGACTTCCCTCCACCCACCACCACCTCCTGTGCAGCCTCATTGCCATCATCGTCTTGGTCGGCTCCGACCTCCTTCTTCACAATGATGTCGTCGACCTCTCCGGTGGCCTCGTCCTCCACACGGATGATAGCAGCCGCTGTTTAGGACAATTTCAGGTCAGACTAAAGACACACCTTTTCAAATTGGTACATATAGTTTGTTATATGTGAAAAATCCAACACTACACACTGCGAGTTAAATGACATCAAAAACGGTCACCAATTAAACACTTACTGTCTGGTTTGCTCTTTGGGGGGCGCCCACGCTTCCTCTTGACTGGTGGCTCCACTGGGGCTGGGATAGGGACAACAGGCGAGGCCTGCTCCACCTCCATCTCAGTCAGTAAATCCTCTTCCTCCTCTACCTCATCAAGCTCGCCCTCTATATATATATATATATATATTTTTTTTTTTTAAAAAGGGGGGAAACAATAACTTGTTAGACTTAATCACATTTTCTTGCACAGCCTTAAAAAAAAATCAAGATCTGCAACAATTTAATGTAGCACCCAAACCTCTTTGACAGGCTCCTAAATATTTACTTAAGACACTTTTGATTATTTGTATATCAGCTTTTCAAGCACTTGTGTACGAGACCTGTGTCGTCGTCATCATCATCATCCCTCCTGGACTGCATCTTCCTCTTCCTGCCACGTCGTCCCTTTTTGGGTGGTGGAGTTCCGTTTTCTTCTAAAGAAGCGTCACCTGTACAGCTGTCAGCATGACGTAGCATCGTGTTCTGTGGAGCAAAAACACAGAACCGTCACACCTCTGTGACATACGCACACAAACAACCCTCTCATGTGTGCACTATGATCTCAAGGGTCAGTCCTACCCTGCGAGTGAATGTCTTGCTACATTTGTTGCAGACGAAGGCAGTGGGGATGAAGTTAGGATCGTGGTAACGCTTGAAGTGCATGTCCAGGAGCTGCTTCTGACGGAAAGTTTTGTCACACTGGCTGCAGGCGAATGGCTTCTCCCCTGTGTGCGTGCGCTTGTGCATTATCATGTGGCGTTCCTGTTGGGTAACAGAACAAAAGACATTTAACGTTTGTTTAGCAGTAAAATAAACAGCAGGAGCATAACGTATTCCAGCCCAACACGGACCTGTCTGCAGCAGTAGTCACACTGGTCACATCTGAAACGCTTCTCATTCTTGTGAGTCTTCTGGTGCTGAATGAGAGCATAGCGCTCATGAAACACAGCATCGCAGTAACGACATTTCTTCCCCGTCTCAATAAATGAATGCTGTTTTCTCAGGTGAACACCTAAGATGGAGACAAAGGCATAAAAATCCAGTCAGATAAATGTCATATTGCCTTGTTATAGAGATAAAGACTCCCTGAAATATTCTGTTTCACAACACAGGGCAATCCACTAACTGAGAGCAACATGTTTACGTTCCTTTAACTGTCCTTCTGCATACAGTTTGAAGTAGAAATAGTCTCAAATCACTCACCAAGATCACTTTTACGTGCAATGACGGTATCACAGTGTGGGCAGTGAAATTTTGCCACATTCTCTGTGTGTTTCTGCAGGATGTGCATCTTCATGGTGCCGCTTTGTGTGAAACGAGCATGGCAGATGTAGCACTCGTATGGCTTCTCACCTGCAACAGAAGAAGACGAGTCAGCTACTCTCCTAAAAAACTGGAGCTAAAACACACTTTGACTGAAAATCTAAGAGGATTTTACCTGAGTGTGTCCTCATGTGTCTCTTCAGCTTATAAGTGTCTCTGCTGGCATAGCTGCAAAGACTGCACTGGAAGGGTCGCTCCCCTGTGTGAGAGCGGATGTGCCTTTTCAACTTGCTCACCTGGGAAAAGACACATTAGCCTTTATTCCATGGTATAGAGACCAGGTTGATGCCCAATTAAATAACTAATATAACTCACCTCGACACTGGAATAGTCGCACATGGAGCACTTAAAAGGCTTCTCGTGTGTGTGCTTGTAGCGACGATGACGCACTAACTCACCGCTGGTCACAAACGCCATGTCGCAATCTGTGCATTTATGTGGCCGAGTGCCTTTAAACGAAGAAGAAAATCAGAACTGTATATTAACTGCTGGTGTAGCTGACATCTGAAATACAACACTGGATGAAAAGGAGATAAATGCCCACTAACTTTTGCAGTAATAATAAGTAAACACTCTGAAAGTTTACTTCCTCGCTCACCAAGTCCATCCAGCAAATTGTTTCCGTTTCTGTATTTTCTCCAAATACCTGTGTGTGTGTTGAGGTGGTTTCTCAGCAGTGTGACTGTTCTGAACGCTCTCCCGCACAAGTGACATTTATGCGGCCTCTCATCTGTGTGGCTCTTCATGTGTCGGTCCAGGTTAGAGCGCCGTGGGCAGGTGTAGCTGCACAGCTCACACTGGAAAGTCTTCTTAACACCTGGACACAGAGATGTTCAATTTAGCACTGGGAAAGAAGAAGAAAAAAAATCTCTTGAAAGTTTTCGTGTAACTTGATCAAAGTCTAACCTTTTTTCTTGATCTTTGTGGGCTTCGGGGGCTTCATGTTGCCCACAACCTTCTCAGCATTAACCTCTGACAGCAGTCCCTCCTGCTGCTCTTCCTCAAAGTCGTACACAGAAACATCCATGTCACGATCGCCTTCTGCATAGCGCAGGCGACTCTTCTTTCCCTTCTTTGCTTTACGGACAGCAGTAATGGGCTGGTAGTCAGGGTCCTTTGTCCACTCTGGGTCGTCTTGCGGGGGCACAGAGGTCTCCACCTCTGCTGGCTCTTCCTCCTCCTCTTCCTCCTCCACCCTTGTCCCTTGGAGCTCCTCGTGGGCTGCCTGGAGCTCCTCCTGCTCTACAGTCTCCACTTCACCATTTGCGCCCACTTTAACTACCTAGTGTAGGAATATGACAAATGAATCCTACTGGAACAAAGACTTCACTGAAAATCAAAGACAATCAAAAGCACCTGGTAGCCTCAAGTCATTTCTCACCTGGAAGCCCTCAGGTAAAGGAAGAGTGTGACAAATAACTGGCTCTGCATCCTTGTTAGCCGCTGACGTCTCAACATAAGTAGCCTGGAGCCCGTCTACAGTTGTAGTTGTGACAGGTACCTGCACGAGCTGAAGCTGGCCCAGACCTAATGCTGCACCTGCTTGCTCCTCCATGTTCACCACCTGTGAAGAGAGACTGGACTTTATCGTTTGATGGCAAAAATAAAAGACCCGACATATATAATCTGGCTAAAAAGTTTAAACCGTGCTCTTTACAAACCTGAAGCGTGATGATCTGGCCCTCATCTCCACCTGAAACTGTCATTGTGCCGCCTCCCTCCAACACCTCTGTCTTCATTTGTAGAAGAGTTGGGTCTAGAGCATCCATCACCATCATCTCCATGTTACCAGCGACTTCACCCTGCGTCAAGGCCTCTCCACCCTCTGGCAGGACCTTTCCATCCGTCACCTGAGCGGACTCCATGGAAACAACCTCGGCCTCCATGGCAATGAGCCAACAAATGCGCTAAACAGAAAGAACGTGAATATCTTTAGCAAAAGGAAAGACTGGTGTGATGGAGAATTGTTTGTAACCAAAAAGTGCTTTATTTATTTTTTTATTTGATCCCCCCCTTCCTTTGCCCTCTGGCTAAACTGAAACAACGGGATGGCTTTCAGTAAATCCAGACATGTTTAGACCAGATGATGAAAGCACCTAGATTAACTGAACAAATAATTAAAAAAAAAAAATCCTTGTATCAATATTTGCCTGTGCACTGAAAACATTCCCAGTGTTTGGTTTTCCTTTTCCTGAATGTGCAGTATGACAAAAAGTGCTGCCAGCAGAATACAAAACTTTTCCATTTCCAGGATATCAATTACACCCATTTAAACTGGCAACTTTAGAAAAAAACAGTTTAGTGTGTAAAACTGTCCACAGTTTGTTTTGGGTTTTTTGGGGCTTATACACCAAACTCCGCTTCCCTTGTCTTCTACTTGGAGTTGATGTCAGATGAGCAGCATGCTGTTTTTTTTTTAAACTTTTTAAAACAAAACACAAAATAAAACAAACAAAGCCCACCTCTGCTAGGGATGAGCGATGCCCCATTTTCACCAGGGTCACCAACTAGTAACTAGAGTTGATTTAATGCCTCAACCCAACATGTTCTCTGCTTTCATTTATTTTGTGCTTACTCATCTGAACATACATACCAAACAGCACTCAATGCATTTTGCACAAAGTATTTTAACATTTTTCATTTACTGGTCACCATATGTGGAGAGGGCCAGCTAGCTGCAGTTGTGTGTGATGACAAGAAACCTTGTTTTTAGTTAAAGGGTTCCACATAAAGTACCTGTTCAGATAGTTTAAACGTGAAGAAAAGTTCTCCTCTTCAACTGATCAGATGGGTTGTTTTACAAAGCACAATTAAGAGGCTACAATGGAAGTTGTCTCTATTCAGATTAACTTTAAGTTCGCCACAGGTTTAAATGTGCAAGATTTAAACAATACACTAGATTTATTTAACAGTTTTATTTATAATGTAAAACAAATCGCTTAATAAATTATGCTATAGTTTTACAGATTAAGCTCCCGGGATTTAGCTTTGCTTTTTGTGAGTCAGTAAAAGTATACAAGGGACCAATAAAAGTCTCATCTCCTGGACTTGGGCCCAGTAGAGACCACAGATGTTAAGACTCACCAGAGTACTAAAAACGATCATATTTAGACTCTTTACACTAAGCACGTACAGCCATTACGCAATGACACCCCGCACAAGCCAGAGTTCGAGGAGTCCGGGTCATGTAAACTAGCACCCGAGCCAGAGTGAAACTCTGGTGGACGATGCAGAAACCGTAACCGTTTTTAATAACTGCGATGCAAATGTTTAAAAGAGTCTTCATTCCTGCCTTCCAGTGGTTATCTGGTTTGGCTGAACGCTGATAGATTATGACTGTGAGCCAGTAACAGAAATCACATTTAGTCCGATGCTTCAGGAAGCATTTGTTCGCTTGTGTGTGATTTTTTTAAATCTAAAAATCCGTTCTCCTCCGTTCTGTTTTTATCAATTCACAGGACATCGTCCAACAGATGATGTATAGTTTAATAAGCGAAATAAAACTACTTAAATACTGTCTCGTGTTAGTTGGTTAACTCGGGAGGCGCGAGTACGTCTGAAAACAGGAAACAAAGGGCACGATAAGATGGACGTCAGGCCTGAACAAACTTAAAACAGGAACACCGATAAATACAGCCATCCCTGTGCACATACATCGAAATATCGGTCAAAAACCAACAAAATGCTCAACTGAAACAGGGAGTTACATTTTATAGACGGATTTAGTGCATTTTAGATAACGATAGAGGGAGACAAACACCCCCCGCCAGCCGCCTGGCCGGTAAGCCCGACCGTGACACCTAGAGGCCGGCGACGGCTCCTACAAAAACGTTTCCGCGTTTGGAGGCTAAGTAAAAGCCCTACTTACTCCTGGTTTCTTCCTTTCCTCGTTATGTTCACTTGGAAGCTCAGCGCCTACAGTAGCTCCTTTCAGTCCTGCAGCGGACGGCCGTAAGTGCTCCGCGCCGGGCTAATAATTTTCTCCCGCTTTGGAAGAGTGGGCCTAACATACAAAATGGCGGCCCATAAGAGCCACTGCGCCTGCGCAACTAGGTGCCCGGGGAGTAAAGAGGAGGGATCGGGATGTTGCTGTGGGTGATGGGCGCCAGATTTGAATTCAGGCGTGGGCGTGGCAACCACGGAGACGGTTATTAAAAGGGAGAGGTTATTGATTAGTTTTCTGATCTGCTATCAGTTTTTTTTTTCATCGGGAGTGACCTTTAAACATTCAACAGCATCGAGTCAAGATTAGGAATAATGTTTGCTGTATTAAAGCAGTTCATCCAGTTAGCCACTGGAGGGCGGCATGAAAGTGTCAAATTGGGGTTTACAACATGCACACAAATGAAATCGTGAGTGATAATTAGCTGCATAGTGTATGTAAGATGAAAAGAAAACCTATTTAGACTGTTGCCATGGGAAAGTGAGCTCCTGGACCCTAGCTTTTAGGACTTTTCAATTATAGCCCACCAGTAATTATTTGGTTCAAAGGTTTTTTAGTTAACTAACACCAAACTAGAAACAATAAAATATTTAAGTCATATGAAATAAAATAAAAAAGCAGCTAAAATTAAACGGGAAATCTTTTATTTTAGCCTTTGTTTACTAAGACTTGGAACTGGGACCTGGAACTAAACACAAAATTAAGAACAAAAATTAAACATGAGATAAAATAAAAGTAGCTAGAACACAAAAAACTACCATACAACTGAGATAGTGTGCAAAATGTAAACAAAAACAGAATTCAGTGATTTGCAAATCCCATAAACTCATATTTTATCCACACTAGAACACAGATACAAAGTAAATGTTTAAGCTGAGAAACCGCTGGAGGAACATTTTGCAATTAGGTTAATTAGACCCATGATTGGGTATAAAAACAGCATCTTAGAGAAACAGACTTTCTTAGAAGTAAAGATGGGTAGATGTTCACCAGTCTAGAATAAACTGTGTCCACAAACTGTGGAACAATTCCTGATTATTGAAAAATATTGAAAATATCTCTGAATATTGTTCCTCGATGTAAAATGTAAAAAGATTGTGAATATGTTATCATCTACAGTACATATTATCGTCACAAGATTCAGAGAATTTGGAGAAATCTCTTGTGTGCTAGGGACAAAGCTGATATCAGTACTGGATTCCTGTGATTCTGGGGCTCTCAGGCAGTACTGTTTTAAAAGAAAGTATGTTGTTCAATACACAGCAGTATATTCACAGTTTAAACCAGATATTTATGTACACTTTATGGAAAACACAAGAACATTTTTTTACTGTACAACATCAATTTAGAGTAAACTTGTTTTGTTTTGGATAAATAAATATTGAAATATCTTTTGAATTAGTTAAATGTCAGAATAAAGAGAGACAGAGCTTCTATTTTAATCACTTTCATCAAATTTAGGAGTACATGTACACTAAGTTTATTGTTAATTAATAAGAAAACTCCAGAGGATTCCATTCTGAGCTGAAGAAGCTTCTGATAGGTTAGTAGAGTCCAGTAAATTGGTGGCACAGCTGTGGATGCATATAAGGCAAAACACAGAACCTGTTTCTTTGAAATGGGAAAATCAAGAGATCCACCAAAACACCAGGAAAAGAACTGTGGAGCTCCATAAGTGTGGCTTAATTTTGAATACAATTTGGTGCCATTTACAATTAAGAAATACAGATAGTTTCTCTCTTTACTCTTTATATTTATCAACCTAAAAAAATAAACATTTAGTCTGATTTGATGTTACAATTAAAAAAGTGTTTTTATCTGAAGAGTACATAAATATCTGGTTTCAACTGTATATTTGATGATGTTGGTGTTTGGCTTGATTGTCAGCACAAAGAGAGAGAGAGAGGAACAGAGAGGGCAAGAGAGGGAGATGGAGAATGAGGACAGAACAGAGATGAACAAGAGGAGGTGAGACACACATGTTAGTCAAATGGTCATTTACCAAAAGTATCACCGTATCATAGGTCCTCATGTATCTCGTACCTAGTGTTTCTTTTTAGGTTTGTTATTTTTCAAATTCTATATTTATTAAGTTCTGCAGGCTTGTTTGCACAACAAGGGTAAATAATTATATAAACTTTTCTCAATCTAAATAGTGTTTTGGTGGAATTAAAAAATAAGTGTAGTGCAGGTCTATGATGATTTTTAGTGCTACTATCATCTAGTTTTGATTCTGGTTCTGTCTTGGTTAAATCCTAAGTAGTCCTGATTGTGAACTGTTGTAGACCTGTTTTAATTCTGCCGGATCAGTTCGGGGTCTGGTTGAATTGGGGTTTAGTCCTTGTGTCTTGATACCCCCCCACCCCCCCCAATCCCACATGCATACTACCTTAAGCCCCGGGTGTATCAAATGTCTGCCTCTGCCTCTGCTGGGGCCTATAAAAGTCTTAACTGCCTTGATTACTAGGTACTGGGTTTCCTTTCATAATTTTTATTTGTATTCGAACCTTAAAAACATTGAGCTGAAATGTGCATAGTGAATAATGATGCAAATGATTGCGTGTCGTCATCTGTCAGCTACTTGTCTAATAATTAAGACTCACATTTCTTTATAATCTGTCACAGTTTGGGAAATATTCCACGTTTTGAAGATCAGACGTGGTTGTGTTCAGCTGGCAGACAAAAGCTGTGCAGTACAGTAATTGCCTTTGAACTGTAATGCATTAAAAGCTTAACATTTCTTGAAATGCAAGTACAAATACCTCCGACATTATTTGTGAAAGTCAGTTACACGTGAACACTTGATCCCCTTGTTTGTCCTGAGCATTTCTGGACTGGTGAAGTTTCTCCAGACAACCTGCTGATTAGATGAAATTGTAATCTGAGCACTGCAGGTTTTATTTGATTTCTGTCAGCATAATAATAAGATCTAAATAACCAAGTTACTTCTAGGTTACAGTGACCTGCTGTAGGTGTGTTCTCACGTTACTTCATGTGGAAAACCTGACCTTTCTTCATAAATGCAAAAACAAGTTGTTTGTGGGTTGTTATTTTGGAAAGGAAACATGAGCTCCATGTAAATATCAGCCCTGGTTTTGATTATCAAATATTCCAACCAGGAAACCAAATTCCCATGAAACCTGCAGCATGCGTCCTTTGGAGGATATGCAGCATAATTAAGATGTATGGAAACTGCTGCTAAGGGCGTGTGCCTTATTTAATGGTTCAGGAACGAGTTTTAATTTTTGAAACATAGGAGAGAACAGTGACATAACAGTAAGAGAAGAGCACGGCGATATAAACAGTGAAATACGTGAAAAAGAGACCGTGTGTGTGTGAGGAACTGTTGTGGGGGCGTGCACAACTCTATTCAGATCAAAAGCAAACATTTGTGAAGGAGAGAGGATTAAAAAAAAGGGAAAGAAAGCTAAGAACTACAAAAAAGCTGTTTAAAACGTGTTTTAGATGTTTTAGACGAAAGGAGAAAATAATAATTAGAATTTGTGCAATTTTAGGGTCTGTGTGTATACCACACACCCGATATAACTATATATATATATAAGTATGATATAATAATGACAGTACACTTTATACGCTAGAGAGATAAATATGCACAGTGCATAAACACCGGGCTTTTAAGATAACTTAATCTTGTCACCACATGCAGGAGAGGTAGAGTAAAACACAGGCGTTACACTAAATGCATGCAATGTGAAGTTTTTCAGAGTGGGTCAGTCTGTCATTTATAGCTTCTTTTCCGCATATAAAATTAATTATTAATTTATTACGTAACCACAGTAAAACATTTTGTGCACTCAGCCTTTTCACACTGGAGTAAATCGGTGCATCCATGCATGTGCCGTTCATGGGTGAGGCTGCAGGGATGAAGCAAATGTTAGTGTGGTCACTTTATCCCTGCCTCCTTATTTTATCACCATCTTTTTTTTTTCCCGTGGTATTCCTCTCACAGAGGGGAGGGGGACAGAGAAAGGCTTGGTTCTGTTGTCAGATCTGTCAGTCTCGCCACCCCGGCCCCTCCCACCTCAGCAGAGGCATTACATACTGCCGCTGCTGCTCGTGCTCTTAGCAACGGTGCCTCGGCAACAGAGCCACGGCAACAGAGCTCCACGGCAACAGCGTGCCGTGTGTCTCCCCAATGGAGCTGCCATTGGGCGGACCGGTGCTCAGGCACTACACCCAGAGCAGACCGAGACCTCACCGACAGAAACTGAACTATCGTCCCAGCAGACCGCAGGTACTGTGCAGGAGAATCAGGGAGGTTTCTGTAAAAATGGAGAGTGAGAGAAAGGTGTGTGTGTGTGTTTGAGAGAGAGAGGAGGGAAAATGGAAGGGAGGGAGAGAGGAGAGATGGAATAGGGTACAGAGGGGAGAGGCAGGGGGAAGGGAAGGATGGAGGGGGAGTGCTGTAAAAGATGCCTGGTCCCCGGCTTGAATTAGGCAGTGCCATTGTACCGGTCACCGGCTGCTTCAGGAAGCCAATGAAATCTGCCTCTGTGAGAGTGGGCGCTCGTTTTCTTGCTTTCTCTTAAAAAAAAAAGGAAAAAAAGAAGCCATTCAGTTTCTTCATGTGATCGTGTAAAATATGTGTGTGAGCTCATCCGTTTTCCACTGAGCTGATCACGCTGTCACAGAGCTATTAGGCTGCAGACATTCAGTCACTCCCTTGGAGACAAATGGCCTGGGAGACAAAATTCAAGCAATTCCCCTGACAGGATATCATGTAACGGTGACTTCGGCTAAATTTGCCTTCTGGACTCGAGCCTCCCCCGACTTTCATTGCTACTTGTGGGCACAGATGTTAATGTGATCAGGACGATGCGGCTCCCAATTTTGATATCACGTTACCTATATTGGCAAAAATGAGTTATGTTGCTTCCATTCAGCGTTTAAAAAATCCAATGACGACCCCCTCCCACTCCACCCCCCAGCACCCATTGTACGTTACTGAGCAACTGAGTCCAGGGAGGCCCGGATCGTAACATAAATGGATGAGAGAATCAAACCAAAATACACCTATAGAGGCATGAGGAGTGCCAGGAGTGTGTGGGTTTTCAGAAGTGATGGTTATGTAATGTAAAGTTACATGCTGTAAGATGCGAGTTGTTCCTTGTTAGTTTGTGTGATACGTGGTGCAAAATATCTGATTTCTGTGTGTGTGTGTCTGGGGGGTAATTAGGAGACAATAATCGAGAGTGAAAATGAAGTCCTTGAGCTCATGGGGCGTGTGGATGAAGGAGTTGAAGAGTTCTTTACTAAGAGAGTACTGCCTGCTGATACACTGTGAGTATCACGGCACACAAATTAGCCCCTTCATGTTCACCCGTACAAGTGAATAGACCTTAAACTGAGACATACGACTCTTTGTACAGGAAGCTGCAGGATGAGGAATCTATCACAGTGCACGAAGTGGCTCCTGCCAGCTCTGTCCCTTGTCCGGCCCCGACGAAAACCCTCCGGAGGAAGCTGGGTGATTTCTTTACGCTCAAAAAGAGGCGAGGTTTGAAATCAGAGACGAGCCATGAGGGGCGTCCCAAAAAGGCCTCCATCGCTGATCTCATTCGCCCTCTCAGGGAGGTTGCCAGATCCGAGAAAGACAAAGACAAAGACCGAGTAAAGGAGCACGACAAGGAAAATGAAAAGGAGAAAGCAAAAGAGGCTCCCACTGCTGTTTCTGGTGAGCCAGCTGTTCGGGAGACACCTGTTTCTGGCGCTCCGCCGCTGAGGGGCGAAGCAGTGCCTCCCCGCCGAGCTCTCAGAGAGGGGAAGTCCCAGTCTCTCATTTTGCTATCTGGCTCAGCAGCAGCGGGGTCGACCAATGCCAGAAACACAGCAAAGGTGGGTGTTGCTAGAGTTAATGCCTGTTTTTTTAGTCTTTTTCATTAGTGGATAAGAACTGAAAATTGGTTTGCTGCTGCTGCTTTTAGAAACAATTTGAAGGCCAGAATAGCTTTGAACAGAAGCTCCATCTCATGCTTCAGCGTATTGGAGTTTCCAAACCCCTGCCAGGAGAGACACAGGTTTGCACATCTGCATGTCTGAATGTTGTTATGGATATCTCAGAGGCCTTAAAAAGTACTAAATGCTCCTTTTTTATGTAGGATCAAGAAGGAGAGATGAAAAAGGCCGAGTCTGAAGGTATGTGCCTTTATCTGTGATACGTTTAATAGTCTTCTCAGCTCCAGCGTAGTATTAATGAGGCTAAATTAATCTTTGAAGTCTAGTGATTTGTGTCAAAAGGATAGGCTTCTCGACATGGATCAGTTCTCCAATGAAAAGATTTAGTATCTGAGGGGCTGCGCTGATAAGCCAAGCAAGATGTGGTTCTTTCAGTCTATTATAGGGCCATTAATTCCTGTGGTAAAATGATTTTTGCCCTTCAGGTACCATCATTGACAGTAAACCCGAGCCACCTCCCACTTTCTCAAAACCTCGAACGATGTCTGCATCATCAGGTAAAACGCTGGTTTACGCTCTCATGTGTACAGAGTACAGTAAGTGAACCATTTTCACGTTTATTTTGCTTGCTTTTTAGACACAAGGCATCAGATTCGGGCAAGTGTGTCAGCGCACGAAGGAGCCGGGAAACCCGCTCTGCTTCCAAAGCCGGTTATCAAACCAGGGCCACCCCCCACAACGTCTGGCCGCAACACACCTGAGAACGAGCTGGCCCAAATACAGGAAGCAGAGACACACACGCCCACTAAACTCAGCCCAGCCGCGGCGCCGTCACCTCCGGCCACCACCGCTCCCGCTGCACCGACAATCTCAAACGCGGTCCCCGACTCGACCGACTTTGAAGCTCCCCTTTCGAGTACTGTAACTCCCTCACACGCAGATGTATGCACTGACTCTCCCGCAGCAACCTCCGTCCCCGAAACTACGACCGCACCCACAGAGCCCCCTGCCAACGCATCCGTTACCCCCACCTCCTCAGAGTCTGTTACTCCAAGCCTCGCTGTCACTTCCACTTCAGCAGCAACAGTTGCCGGGCCTTCCATTACCACCTCGGAAACTGTTTCTGCTCCCAGTCACGAAAGCCCTGTTTCCACGGCATCAACAAATCTGTCAGCCAAATCGACTTTGCCAGAGCCAAATGGCGTTCTCTCACTTGATGTTGCTCCTGCTGCTGGTGGTGATGCAGCTATTTCTGTCACCACCAAAGCTTCTGCGCCCTGCACCAGCGACTCAGATGTGCCGCCGGGCTTGTCTACCACCACCATCAGCGAAGCCAGTCATGAACCAGCTTCAGTCACATCCAGTAGCTCTTCAACATTAGTCACTATGACTACATCACCTCCCTCTGACTCAAGTGATGTAATTACAGTAACAATTTCACATGACCCCACCTTTACCGCTTCCTCCACCATGGTCTCTGCTGCCCTTCCTCCTACCACCTCAGCACCTTCTACCACTCCTACAGCTCAACCTCAACCCCAATTATCCACTGACTCCATTAACTCCGCTTCTTCATCTACCGCCATTCACCCAGCCACTACGTCTGTTCCCTCAACCTCTTCTAGTGAAACAAACCCTACAGACACCACTTCCACTGCTACCAGTCTGAACCGAGCAGAAACCACCTCCACCGCTAGTTCGTCAACCTCCGGTGCAATTAGCTCCCCACTCACGACTGGGTCAGAGCCACCTTTTCCCAACAATGTTGACACTAAGCTCACACCAACTATCTCTAGCCCGCCCACTACCGATAACATAAGTTCTGCTGCACCACCCGCTAACGATAGTCCAGGCCAAGATAACGTAATCCAGCTATCTGATGAGAGATCCGGTGTAGGGCCTGCAGAAAAAGGCACTGGTGAGTTTTAAGTTCTGCTTGTGATCTCTGTATGTAGGTGCATGGTGAATGGTGTGTTTTATGATATTGTTTTTCTTTTAGCAGCAGATGGGGAACAAACGAGCAAAGTACTTGAGGCAGACGAGAAGAAGGAAGTGGTTGACAGTCGGAGCCAGAGTGAGAAACCAACCATGGCCCAGAGTGAACCAACAACGAAAGAAGAGCGGGGAGAAAGTGTGAAAGCTGAAGCAGACACACCGGCTGAACCTGCAGCAGTGGAGGATGGTGAGCGCTGCACAGAGGAAGCAGTGATAGTGGGTCAAAAGCAAGAGGAAACTAAACCAGTGAGTGATAAGTAAGGAAAAAAAGAAAATGCTAAACATGGGACCAACTACTGTGACAGAGGAGGGGGCAGGAGAGGCCACAGTAAAGGGTGAAGCAGAGGGAGGGGAATGATGATCCATGGCACTTCCTACAGGGACCACCACATCACAGCAGCACACCACAAAGGGTGGGCCACTGGACCAAAGAACTGAGATCCCCTCGGTGTGACGTAATCAACAAATCCAGCAGTGTCTTTGTCCTTTTTTAACTTATGTTCGAGGTTTTGCATTGCACGTGTGATTATGTACCATAAGACAATTATTGTGGTAAAAAAAAATACACAATGTTTACAATAGATGGATAAGAGACATAGTTATGACTATTAAATGGAGTATTGAAGTGACTGTGTGAAATCCTTACTTTGAGCAACTTCATCTCAGCTTTTTGTGGAGGTTTTTCCCAATAATCTACAATAATCCTCAGCCTCGATTATGGCCACACACACTGACAGATTTTAATTTGATCATAAAAGAGCAACTTTCATCTGCAGAGAATGAAAGTTTGATAATGTTGTTATTTTTATTAAAGTCAAATGCCTTTAACTTTAGCAAATTTATTTGTAAAAGAGTTGTTATTAAAGATAAATAGTAATGTATAAAAGCCTAATTAAACACATTTCATAGCTGGGTCTTAGTGAAACTGGTCTTCTACTTATCATCTTTCAATAAACAACTCTGGTATACAGAGTTGTCATACATCTGAAAACTCAGTCATACAGATGAAATAGTATTTTTCCTTTTCATTTCTATGAGGCAGACATTTCCAAGAGTTTCCTTTTTTTCATCGGACTACATTTAACCACTGAACATCTGTGCGAGTTGTGTATTATCAGGAAAGGTGTCACCTTTTGCATGTCAGCTAACTTACATAACAAATTTCATCTCTCGGTTTCGTGCTACCGATTTTGCACATGTATACAATGGCTGAGGACGTTTGTTTTTTTTAAACATATGAGTGCCGGTATGCAGAAACTGCGTGATGAAAGGCCTGGAGGGTGAAAGGAAACAGTTTAAACACAAAGAGTCTTACTTTAGGTGCACGTGATATGCAAGTTCAATATGGAGGGTTAATACAAGAGTTAATACAAAGTAGAAATGAAAGGCATTTGTTGTAATTTAGAGGCGTTTCTCATTTGACTTGACTGTGCAGAGCTTGTGATTGTGGATTTCTTTTTGCATCAGATCCAGATCCCTGGTAACCCAAGGGGTTCTGTCTATATTACCCCCCTCAAGCAACAAGGGGGGATATTTGCTGGGCCTGTGGTCTTCCCCTTGTCCTGCTTGGCAGATCAATATTCAACATCCTCTGTCCAGTATATCCACAATCCCTCCTCTGCACATGTCCAAACTGTCTTCAGCCTTGCCTCTCAAACCTGACCTCTCCCCCTGACATACCAATTTTTAACCTTGATATAAGATTAAATGAAAATGTGAAGTGAAAATCTGAACATCTTTTTTTGTTAGTGCCACTGTCTCCACACTATATGTCAAAACAGGTCTCACTATCATCCTGTAAACATTCCCTTTCACTTTTGCGGCTATCCTTCTGTCACAAATAGACCCCATCTCCACCTTGTCCCTCCTGCTTGAACTCTCTTTTTCACCTCCCTCGTGCATTGTTAGTTGACCCCAGGTATTAAGACTCATCCACTGTCACTACCTCTGCTCCTTACAGCTTCATTGTTAAATCTTTCTCTCATCCATTCACAGCTATTCTGTCTCGCATCTACCAACTTTTATTCCTTTTCTCTCTAAAGCATAGGTGTCAAACTCTGGCCCGCGGGCCAAATTTGGCCCGCAGCCTAATTACATTTGGCCCGCGAAGCCATACCAAATTATTATTAGAGCTGGCCTACTGGTATTATACAGCTAATATATATATTGTTTAGTATTAAGCTTTGCTTGTTCCATATTCAGTTTTTCAGAAAAACCTGTTTGAGTCCATAAGAAGAGATTCATTCTTAAATCTGGAGGAAGATTTGTTTTTCAATAAATATTAATGTTAGCCCGCGAACTTGTTCCAGTTTTTAATTCTGGCCCACTGTGTATTTGAGTTTGACACCCCTGCTCTAAAGGATACCTCCACCTGCTCTCTTTCACCTGGTCCCTAATCTCACAACAGATCACAGTGTCATCTGCAGACATCGCAGTCCATCATAGCCTGACCTCGTCTGTATTCTTGGCTGGAGGGGCTCAGAGTATACTCCTGATGAAATCTCATCCCCACCTTGAACCCATCTGTCTTTGTCCTGCACCACCCACACATACTTCCGACTCGTGCCTTTCGTATGCAATAGAAAAAATCCAAAATAAAATCCAAAATAAAAAAGTTGATCTAAAACAAAATATATATAATCTATTATTATTATATATATTATATATTAAATTTTTAACAATATATATATATATATATATAATATATATATAACTATATATATATATTAAACATATATATATATATAATATATATATATATATATATATTATTTTTTAAAATGTAAAACAGGTCGTTTTTGGTTAATTTACACTTCAATTTTCACTGACACACCCTTTGATAGTTCGCTACATATCAAATACGAAGTAACGTCTCAGATCCAGACCAGCAGGGGTCGCTGGCGAAGAGTCTCCCCCACCACAAAGCCGCACTTCACCCGGAAGAGGAGCGAGGTTAACAACGGCGGAGACATTTGTTGTGGAGGGTCGGCGGCGTTTCTGAAGTAATTCATATAATCCAATAAATAACCAGCTCCTAGCGGAGGTGCTTTCTTTCCGGCGGGTTTAGTGTCGCTGAGCATACGCTAAAGATGTCGGTCCCGCCTCCCAGCCGCTCGTCCACCGGCTGGCCGCGCAGCTCTCCCGTCCAGTTTGGGAACAAATACGGGCCCGCGAAGCCGCTCACACTGGAGAGGACCATCAACCTGTAAGTCCGTGTGGATCATTCTAAAAGCACCGCACACGTAGCTGGTCTCACTACCGTCGTGGTGCCGTTAATTATCGCACACCGAGGAGTCAGGATGCAGCGCGACCTGCTTGGTTCGGTTAATTGTGATCGCTGCAGGAAGAAGCCACTTAGCGGGTCGATGTCTGTGGTCCTATTAAGGCTTCGTGAGGGTTATTCTGAAAGTAAAACATGGGAAAAACATCTCGGCTGTAACTCTGACATTATAACCTAACTTTGGTGTTTATTTCACCTGAACGTAGTTTAGAAATTTAGGTTTTTAGTTACAGGTGTAACTAATTATTCCCATTATCAGTGTTGGAGACGAGACGTGGTTTAAATGTGATTGCCATAAAGCTGCCTGACAGGTAACTAAGTCACTTAGAATATTAAGAAAATTTACAAAATTACATTCAAATAATATTAAGGAATTTCTAAGAATTTATGAAGGTTAAAAGAAATGTCTCAAATTCACAAGGGCTCTGAAAAAAAGGGCTCTTTGTTTATTAACGTTTGAAATCATCCATCAATCAAGAAAATAACCAATTAGTCAGCTCTAATAAATTAATCTGACATTTTTCTCCAATTACGATGATTTTTTTTCAGAAAATAAATATTTCTAAGAAAAAAAGAAGTTGATAAATACTCCATCACGTTTTTTTTTTAAACATGTTTTTACAAAAAATAAGGGAACAAACAAACTAGGGACTCAATCAGGTTGATTGTGGCAGCTGAAAGCCTGAATTAAGCAGTGAAATGAAATTTTTTGGGGTGGTTTTACTTTTTAAACTTGGATAAAATCTGGGTTTTAACTGTTTAATGAACAAATGTGAACAGCCCTGAATAATTAAATAAAACCAGTTATTTTCTTGAGAAAAACCTTTTTGTTATAGCCATAGATTAAAAAATTCTTTGTGTGTTTTATTATTCTAATGTCTCCCACAACTTTCTGTGTGTGTGTGTGTACCTCGCTGTGGGTATCTCCATTTATGCTGAAATGCCTTCTTGTGTGTTTTCCTGTCAGATACCCCCTCACCAACTACACATTCGGTACCAAGGAGCCGCTGTATGAGAAGGACAGCTCGGTGGCAGCCCGGTTCCAGCGGATGCGGGAAGAGTTTGATAAGATGGGGATGCGGAGGACAGTGGAGGGTGTCCTCATTGTCCATGAACACAGACTGCCTCATGTTTTACTCCTGCAGCTGGGCACAACTTTCTTTAAACTGTGAGTGTCTGATGTTCAGAGCTCTACTGTGTGAACAAACTATGGTAGTTTTTCCTGCACGGGTGCCTCACAGTTTGCTTCTCTGCTGCAGGCCTGGTGGAGAGTTGAACCCTGGGGAAGATGAGGTGGAGGGTCTGAAGCGCCTGATGACTGAGGTAGCTACCAAACTTTGAGCTTAGTGTCATTGTGCTGGCTGTTTTGATTCTGTGTGTATCAACTTCAAATTTGTTGTTAGATCCTTGGACGGCAGGATGGTGTGAAGCAGGACTGGGTGATCGATGATTGTATTGGTAACTGGTGGCGCCCCAACTTTGAGCCTCCACAGGTCAGTACAAAGAAGATGATCAGAAGGATATTTATGATACTTTAACTAGGGATGCATCAAGCCAACCTTTTCCAGATCTGATCCGATACAGATACCTTGGCTTCAGGTATTAGCCTATACTGAGTACAGGGCCATGTAATTCTTACTGTGAGGAAGAAACTTGGAATAAACATTAGGCTCAATTTAAACATTGCTCTACATCCAAGAATATACATACAGTTGTCACAAGTTTGCCAGTGGTACTGCTACACTGTGCAAAGATGAAATGATGAAGAAAGAGGACCACCTCCAAATTCTTCAACTTCACTGCATATCAACAGATGTATGCATTACAATCATTCCACCCTGGAAGAAGGACAGTTCAACAGAATGACTGAAATTAATATTAGATTCATTTTTATATCAGTCATGTTGGATATTGTCACATCTACATCTTGATGTGAACTAATCTGAAGTTTTTGCCCTGCAGTATCCCTATATTCCAGCTCACATCACTAAACCTAAAGAGCATAAGAAGCTGTTCCTGGTCCAGTTGCAGGAAAAAGGTCAGTGTATCTCAAAATTTCTTTGATGCTTAATTAAAATAAGTAAAGACTTAGATGAGTCTCTTTGGTTGTTTCTGAAATCTGTGTTTGATGTTTGTACAGCACTGTTTGCTGTGCCCAAAAACTATAAACTGGTGGCTGCACCGTTGTTTGAACTGTATGACAACGCTCCTGGATATGGACCGATCATTTCCAGTCTACCACAGCTGCTGAGCAGGTAATGTTCAGAACTTTTGCATGCGTTTGGACAGAAAATAGAACTGCAATGTTTTCGAGTGATGCAGGGATTCCTCAGAGCAGAGGGATGTGCTGTGAAATTACATAGCAGGGTTTCTTTCTGGTCGCTGGCAGTGTGCACAAATGCACAAAGTTTGCACTCCGATCAGAGACATTATCAACACAACAGGTGATAAAACATATAACAGCAAAATGGAAGACTTTTCCTGCAAATTAGACAAGAGATTGATGCTGCAGAAGATCATTATGTATTTGAATTCTTGAGGTAATATATTTATTTTACCAATCCGTGCGCTCTAACGGCTGCATTTTTCTTTATGTAACATTGTCTTCCACGCAAAGTGATGTCACATCTGTTTGTGCAAGCTGTGCACAAACAGATGTGACATCAGTGTGATGTGCATATGTCAATTTTTGTAACCTTGCATGTTTGCTATGGGGTGGTTGAAGAGATGAGTGCATGTTTGTGTTAGTTTTTACCGCTTTTGAATCGCAGAAGCTCAGATGTTGCACCAGCTTGAAAAGACTTTCTGGAAAACACTGGGAAAAGGTTTCATCTGCAGCTAAAAACACCCGTGGCCTCAGCGCCAGGATAAATGGCACGGCACTGTTTGTGTACCAAACAACCAATCGGGCGACCATAATGATCCTTTAATGTGTCAGCTGCACATTTGACCTCTCAATCTGTAAGACTTTATGTTGCTTGGTGTGTTTAGTTATGATAGTCTTCTATACCATAATAAATAAGGCTTCAAAGTGCCTATAGTTTATATAACATGGTAAACGGAGCTGAATATTCTCAGTGATAAATGGCCTACAAATGTAACCCATCGATTTTCAAATCTGTGTCCCAATGGCTGGAATTTCCATTTGGTAAAAGGCACGAGTATAAACTTTTATGCATCACTAACTTGACACAAATTCCAGTGACAAAGCGATGCACACAGTTTGTGCTGCTGCAACCTTACAGAGGAGCTTCATTAGCTTGTGTTGATGAGGTATGGCTCAGTGGGTTGAACATATTTTTCTTATAGCTACGTCCCAATTCAGCGGCTGCGCCCTTCAAAGGCCGACCAGAGCTGCTGCTAAATGAGGCGGCTTAGCCTCTCGTGTGCTGCTTCTGTTGCCTAGCAACCATGACACTAACAGGTAGTGATGAGCCCACAGCCGGTGGCACACAATGAAACTTGGGATAAGGTGGGCTATGAGGGATGCGCTCAGCATATCCTTGAAAGCCCGGGAAGAGGACACATTTGTAGGTCACTTTCGAGGGAGCCTTCGGATGTGAACGGCCCTCGGTGTCCTGCTGTGATGTAATCGAGCTGGTCTTTCCCTCAATACATGAAATCATCGCGTTATTAGCTGCATTTTATATTTGCTCTTTGTCTAGTATTAAAATTAGTTTGATCTGAAACATGTGACAAATTGGGGGGGGGGGTTGTGAAGAAATGACGATGGGATTTTAAATCTAAACTGTGAGCATAACTGAGCACGTTAGTTCTAGCCAGGTTAAAAACAGCTACTTCCTTTGTAGTAAACCTTCTGCAATGTACAGATTTGTCCTGGAAAAGATGCTCTTATCATCAAAGTAGCTCTTTGTCAACATGGTTCTAACTGGCATTGATTTTGTAATAATCACTATCTGTTTTTTGTTTTTTTTTTTGTTTTTTTTACAGGTTTAACTTCATCTACAACTAACTCAAATGATCAGAAGTACATGCGGCCGTCTCTGTGAGTGCGTCCCGCAGTGTGGAGAAAAGACTTCGCCTCAGCACCATCTTTCACAAAACAAATGCTTGTCATGTCAGGTATATCTGCAGACCGGAGGGGTGTTTATACTGTTTAAGAAGACTATGAAAATGTCTTCTTTTTTTTTTCTTTGTTTCTTTTTAACCTTAAGAGTTGTTGTAGTCTGCAGGTTTGTATTCCAGTGCGTTAAAAATCTGATTTTATGTCCTCTCAAAGGAGGCCAGTGTTTGATTAAACAAGCTGAAACGTTGAGTTTCCTGTTGTTTTAACCTGTAACAATGCCGTGTTTTCTTTTATTTTCTTTTAATAAAGCAGTCTTTTGAGTACGTTTTTTATAAAGTGCAAAGAGCAGCCGTGTCTGACTGACTTGTTTTTGAAGTTTCAATAATATGCTACATTACATCTGTTGCTGTTCAGAAATACAAATCAAAGACGTTTTGGAGAAGTCAGCAATTTTTGTGATGTAGGCTGAATTAAAAACAACCAAAAACTGGTAAAGTGACAGCAGGTGCCATTAAAATCTGGGATCTAATTTGAGGAGGTCAGACAGAAATGTGTGCATCATTGTGGTTACTGTATGGGGAAAATGCTGTGCAGTCAGTGATGCTCTCCTAGGCTTCCCCACAGCCACATCCAGCTCTGGGCACTCATTTGGATTCAGATCAGGTGACTGACTCAGCCAGTCGAGAATGTTTCTCCACCTCTTCCCCTTCAGCTCTTTGGTTTGTGGGTTTTTTGTTTTGTTTTTTTCTTGTTTTTTTTTTTTCTTTTCTTTTTTTCCTTTTCCCGCTCTATTTTCAGGATCATGATCCTGCCGAGTGATGAAATGCCTTCCAGTGCCAGTGCCTGAATTCTAATGTGGCTTAATGCAAATCAATGTATAGAAATCTACATCTGTCTTGTTTCTTCCACCAGCAGTGAGATGATGAGCAATGTCTCCCACTAACAACCTGTTGTAGTGCTTCAAAGATTGAAGGTGGGAAGCTTTGGCTCCCTAAATGCTCATCTTCCCATCAACTATGTTTGCATGAAAGAGTGGCTCTCCAGACTCTTTCATGCCTGTCACATGTGCTCTCATCTGTGAAGAGATCAGAGTCCCAGTGGCAGACCTGCAGTTCTGAAGTGCTTTGGTCTACATTTATCAAGCCAGTCCCACTAAAGGACATCAGGCCCTCATACCATCCTCACGGAGGTCTAGTTCTGATAGTTTAGTAAGGTATATGCACAGGTATCTTCCTAAAAGTCATTATCTGGCTCGTGCTCCTTACACAAACCAGCATATACCAGTCCTGCTGGATTGATGCCCCACTGGGGCTCGTGTGTGTGTGTGTGTTTTTTTTAATAGTGTATTTATTTGATACAAGTGATCAGGATACATGTTTTTCAGGTTGTACTTGACAGAAACTGTGTGTTTGTTCCTTCATTCAGATAATTTCTAATTATTTGCCCACAGCTCAGCTTTCTGATGTTCATGTGGCTGCAGACATGAGTAATCATAATAATATAAATGGATGCCATAAAAAGACAGGAGAGGATGTGCAGGTTATAGAGACATGTTTTATAACACATGCACTTTAAAAAAACAAAAAAAAAAAAAAAAGGAAAATCATTACAATGTATTTTGGGAATACTGTGGATTTTCGACTAGAATTAGACAGCATGAAAAAATCGTAACCACTAAAAAAAGCTTCAAAAACATCTTATACTTAAGGAAATTCCTCACCATAGCTTAAATAAATGGTAAGAGCCAGGAACCACCCACAGTAGTCGATTAATTCGATAACATTTTTATCATGGAAAAACTGACTTTTTGATTTGAGACTTCATTTTCATTATATTTGAAAAATACTGGAAAGTATTGGTCAAGTTTATATTTTGAAAATTAAGTTAGAGTTCTATTCTAATTAACCCAGATCTCAGCCAACAGGTTTTAATTGAACAGAATATTCTTGTCATAGTCAATAAAGGTTTATCCCCACAACCCAGTTTCTTTTTCTAGGGTTTTTAAACTTGTGGCATGTGTTTGAGATTATGGTTAGCACCAAATTATGTAGTCTGCACCAGATCTGCTTTTAAATAGTCTTAAGCGCTTGAAATAACAGGAACCGGACTTATTTTGATTTGTGTAGTTGCTTCACCTCATCAGGTTTCCTCTTGGAGGTGGTCCTAAAAATGGCTGACCATGGCTTTATACAAGTTGTTCAGCAATATCTTTAATATGCTTTCTTACCTGGCTGCTGTAATAGATTTATTACCTAATCCTCCGAAAGCTAAAGAGGTAAAAATATAATAAAGTAAATCCCTGAAATCAGATCCTAAAAGTTCTATTTTGGTGTGAATATTATAGTCATGGTTCAGTTCTGCCTGACAGTCTGCACTCAGGGCCGAACTACAATCGTTAATAACGTCATTTATCCGCGACGCGTAGTGCGAGGCCATGTCCACGCGTGTTTTGAAAGTTCGTGTCAGGTTTCTGTAATGGCCACCACCAAACGACCACAGGACGAGTGCAGCAGCACAGACGAGAAGAAGAAGAAGAAGAAGAAAAAGAGCGAGAAGGAGAGCCGCGAGGAGCCGGCGGAGCTCTGCGCAGCCGTAGAAGACGAGCAGGTGAAGAGAGCCGTCACGGAGGCATGGAGCCGCAAGACTACCTACAGCCACGGTCAGTGAGAGGACCAAAGTTCAGCTTCAGATATTTATCTGCAGCTGTTAATCAGTCTTCAGAAACCTGCAGCTTTGACGCGGCTGTTATAGGTGTTTTACGGGAATTTGTTGGGAGATCTGCTTCAATCGGGAGCAGCAAATTTGGAATAAACCCTCTCTGACGTTTATACAGAGAGCTACGTGATAGTGGACACTGCAATACATAACAGAAACAGTTCCTACTGTAACATTTTTTACTATAACCGGAGTGGGGACCTGCATGCCCTCTCCCCATAGTTGTCAAATCAGTATCTTGTAATACAACAGTACGCCCCCTCTCTTCCTGCTTTCCTGTCTAACATTTGCTATATTAACTAATATAGGCAGAAAACATCCCCCCAAATTAAACTTTAATCGTTGTTCTGAAACTTTGCCCTCACAGATTGTAAAGACCCCCCAGATAGCAAGACGACAGTGAATTGATGTTGATTTTCCATGTTATGGTCAGGGTTGAAATGCAACATTGAAATACTGTGGTAAACCGACGGTCTTGACGTTGTAATAACGTTGATTTACCGTTGTTTTTTTGTCATTGATATTTGATCTATTTGTAGTCGACCAGGTGACAACAACAACGTCGAGAAAATGTCTATTTATAGTTGACCATCATTCCGCGCCGGTCACCATCAAAAAGCCATCGATTTGTAGTTGAGCGTTAAATTGCATTGCAACTGAGCGGGTATAAAGTACCGGAGAAAGTAGATTTATTGTTCTTTTGTTATCAATGACTTTGGTCTAGTTCACCAGCTTTAAAAATCGTGTCGACGTGCAATTTATGTATAGTTGACCGGGAAATTAAAGCAGCGATCACTTGGACTATTCCGAGCCCCCGTGGTCAGTGTAGTATTTTAAGTTTCTCTCTCTCTTCTAAAGCAAATATTGCCACGTTTGTTTTGCCCTTTTCTTAACTTTGTTGTTTACACAGTTTCCTTTGTGTGTGTGTGTGTGTGTGTGTGTGTGTGTGTGTGTGTGTGTGTGTGTAATTATTGTGCAGGCGATCTGGAGTTGGACTGCCAACCGTTCCCTCACTGCATCTTCAGAAACTTCATCAGCAGCCAAGCCTTTGCAGAAAACCTCAAGAAAGAGCTGCTGGAGCTAAACTTCCATGAAAAATCAAACGACCTGTATAAATTTAAACAGGTTTTTTTTTTTTCATTCATCCTCACTCTGATTTATTCCAGTGTCTTATCATTTGTTTTTTATTATTTGTTTTTTATTATTTGTTTTTGTTGTCCCCACACAGTCAGACGACCTGAAGAAAAGAACAGAGCCACATATTGCAGGGCTGAGGTAACGAAATAGTTTGAATTCATTTGTGTTATATGTGTGTGTGAGCTGTCAAATGGGCAGAAAGCTTTCATTTATGAAAATCAGAAGCCTTGATTTTTTTCACATTTTATTATACTCGTCTTCTTGTTGTCATATTATTTAAAAACTATGACTGAACTTCCAGCTCTGAGTTGGAGGGGGCAGAGTTTAAGATGTTAAGATTTTCACTGGGAGTGACCCAGATGGGTCCTGACTATAACAGGATTGGAAACCAAGTTACAGAGGCAAGGCTGAGATGGTTTTGGACATGTGCAAAGAGGAGGGGTAGTGGACGTACTGGACGAAGGATGTTGAATAAAGAACTGCCAGGCAAAAGGAAAGGAGGTAGAACACAGAGGAAGTTCACGACTGTAGCAAAGGAAGACATGCAGAAGGTTGGTGTGACAGAAGAGTGTGTTAAAGTGAGATGGAGGCAGATGAAGATAAAAAAAAATCCAAAAAGGAGAATGGCAAAAGCAAAGAATGACAATGAAGAGGACAAAAACAGAGAAGAAGGCAAAGAAGATGAAGACGAAAAAAGAAGAGGATGAAGGCAAGGAAGTGGATGAAAAGAAAAGGGCGTGCTTAAAGGTGAAACACAAGCAATATCAAATCACAACGTGGCGCATAAAATGTTTTGGTGCCTAAAAAAAAAAAAGTGGCTAAAGGAAAATGGGTGAACTGGACTTGGGTACCCAAGGCTTATTATTTATTTATTAACCTTTATTTAACCAGGAAGATCCCATTGAGATTAAAAACCTCTTTTTCAAGGGAGACCTGGCCAAGATAGGCAGCAGCAGATGTCTCACAGTTACAGAAATTACTGAAACGCAGGCAGCAACAACACACATGCAACAATAAGTGAAAGAATACAAATAAAAAAAAAAATAAAATTCAAATAAAAATAAAAAAGTCAGTTAAAATGACAATCAATCTAATTGAAACAGTTACATGTTATGGACTTGGCCTCAAGGATTCGTAGTTTAGATTTAAAAGCACTTAATAAAATTAATTCGGTCATTTCACGATATAGATTTGAAAATTTGCGATAACGATATAACTGACGATATAATTGATAATAGACAAAATACTTTACAACTCCACAATTTTATTAGTGCAAAAAAAAAAACAACAACATCAATGTATTTTCACTTAAACAAGCAGCTGTTTTTTTTACATTAAAGTTGTATAAAAACGTAACAGCACAAATGCAAATTCCTTGCTGACAGTTTAACCAAAAGGCATTTCCAGTGGAAATTGGCCGACATATCCTCAGCATAACCATGTTTAATATCCACAAAACTTAAAAAGAGCTTATACACATGCAATACGGTAATATATGTTGAAGCACAGTACGTATCACTCCGCGAGGCTCCGGCCTACGGTAGCCGTAATGCTCCAACAATCCATCAAGCGTTGCGGGTTCATATAGCAAAGTTGCACTAAAACATTTGACAGATTTTCGAGCGCCGTGTATCACATAAAATCGTTTTGAGGTCAGTAAACACAACCAGAATTCATACATAAGGCACACGGGATTATAAGGGGCACTGTCGATTTTCAAAAAAATCAAAGGTTTGATTTTAAGTGTGCCGTATTTACCAAAAAACACGGTAATAACGACGGCCCGCTAGCACGCTCAACCAAAAATAGTGTTTTGTTATGTATCTGACGGACGCAAGCTAAACCAGTTCCACACAACTGTCGTTGCAGCATTTTTACAAACCAATTCTGGTTCATCCGTTTCATTCAACGATCCGCTTTCACCCTTGTCTCCAACGCCGCCGTGCCTTTTTCTCTATGTGCGTATGAAAACAAAGGCACTGCGCATGCGCGTTTTACCCATATTCTATCGCGATATTTCATTTTCTTGTCGTTGCCCAACATTATCCCGGTATTACCGTGAACGGTATGGCCCAGCCCTACCCTCAACCTTAATACTGCTCGCTATAAAAATGCATTCGTACGCACAGAGCATCCTGATCGATGGAGGCCTCACCTCGTGTCAGAGGTCTTGTGGAATAAAGGCCTCTGACAGGTCAGAGTTGTGTTTGGTGGCACAAAGCAGATGTGGACAATATTCATCAGGTAGATTTAAGTCACAGATCCTTTTCACAGCTGGTGTTTTGAGCTTCAAAGCAAGAAAATTAATGAGGACTTCATTAAGTGAGCCACCTTCAGGGTCCTGGCATTGTTCATGTTGGCTCGCAGATTTACCGAGACTAAAAGGGGTACTTTTGTATTTGTATCCAGCTCCATATTGATATTGTTGGACTGTTGATGGAAGGATGAGAAACATTCTGAAGTTTATTTATCAGGTCCAGCAGGTGGAGCCAGAGATTACAGATGCCCTCGTAATTGGTATATTACATTTAGTGATGATGACTGAAACGTCTTGCGAATATTTGGATTGTTTGTTAAAGCAGGAAGGTGGTTTATTCTTTAGTTTCTACTACAGAGCTGAGGCTGGCAGTGAACACAAGGCTGTAAGTCATCGGAGCAGAGTAGAACTCGGGGCCAAACTACAAGCCAAAATAGCACAATCCAGTGTAAACCTTTCTTCTTTGAGAAATAACGTGCTGCTTTCTTCTTATAATTATGATAAGCTGTCTACAGTGAATCACTTACATGTGCTGGATACATATTTGTGAGTATATGCGCTTTACCTGCTGAAGAAGTGCAGCACTGGGGAATAAATACAGTAATTACACAGTAACGGCCTCCCTCTGTGGTCATCTATTATTTATGTCTTAACAAAATGTCACAGAGGGCTTTCAGGTAGCTAAACAATCTGTCCGTGTGGTGAGAGTTACAAATTTTAAACGGCGTTTAAAGGTCACGGCCAGGTTTTCACAGTGTGCCCGTTTCTGTACCACTGTCTGTAGGGCAGCACTGTTTGGGCGTTTCCGGTCCTGGCTCGGGGAGGTTCTGGGGGTTGAGCTGGAGCCCACTGTGGATATTTCTTGTGCCAAATATGAATATACAGGTGAGATTAGCTCAGTAGGAAAACTGTTACATTGTGAGTTTCTGTTTTAGTTATTGTCTGTCTGTCTTCTTTCTAGATGTTCTTTTGTGCCACGACGATGAGTTGGAGGGGAGGCGTGTTGCATTCATTTTGTATCTTGTGCCCCCGTGGCAGAGCAGCGACGGGGGAACCCTCGATCTTTACACAACAGACAGTGAGTGTCCCACTGTGTTTGCGTGTGCGCGTGCGTGTATTCTCTTACACAACAGAAGTGTGTATTTCATTTTTGTCGTCAGGTAATTTGCAGCCACAGAGCATAGTGAAGCCACTCGTACCCTCCTGGAACACACTCGTGCTCTTTGAAGTTTCTCCAGTTTCCTTTCACCAAGTAAGAATAAATATTCTTGTTTTTACTATTTCTTTGAAAAGGCTGCGTTTGGAAATTACACTGTTTGGGGTTTCTTTTTTCTTCAGGTGTCTGAAGTTTTGTCGCAGGACAAATGTCGGCTGTCTCTGAGCGGCTGGTTTCACGGACCTTCTCTGGAACGTCCTCCTCGCTACACAGTGGCTCCCGTCCAGAGGAATCCACACTTACCGAGAGATGTGGGTGCTATCTTGTGGGAATATCTCAAAAAATTTCGGAAGAAGAATTTTATACGTTTTGTTTGATAAATATAACATATAATTTGCATGATTCTCAATCAATTTACAGCTGGAGGCATCTGTTAGCTTAGCTCAGCATAAAGACTAAGAGAAACCCATCTGGTGCCAACAGTCATGCCACGTTCAAAGTCCCTTGAATCACCACTTTTTGACTACTCGGATTCTTAGTTTGAAATTCAGCAGGTTGTCTTTGCCATGTTTACATGCCTCCATTGACTGGCATTAACGAGCAGTTGAGCTGGTGTAGCTAGTGGCTTGTGAGTGTACATTATAGTGTTATGAGAGCTCTGTATGCAAATCTAGCTATCTCCAGGCTCCAGTGTAAGCTTTTTTTAATCAGTTGTGAGCATCAGTTGATTTCTTATAATGTCAGATTGTTCCTCTCTTGGACGGCCTCCTTGCCAGCTCATGTGTTTGCTGTTTGTGTTCGTGGCAGGAAACGGTGCTGCTGGAGTGGATCAATCCCATCTATTTGGACATTTCTTATCAAGAGCAGATTCAGGAGAACTTTGAAGACAGCTCTGAAATTCAGCTCAAAGGATTTCTCAAGGTAACTTCTAAAAACTCTTTTCCACCGACGCAGTACTGCAGCTTTTTTATTCAGAACGGTTTCCGGACATTGCACCATAGAAATGCAATTCCCAAAGCTGGAAATTCTTATTCACAGATGATTTGCAGATGAAGCACGCATGTTTTTTTTTTCCACACAGAAAGTACCTCAGCTTTAGCTACACAACACTGAGTAATGAGGTAATTTCTAAGTATCCAGTGTGCACTGCTTTTCAAAAAGGCATCAGAGCAGAGCTGGCACCGGTGTCGTGTCTTTCCCGTGTTCATTTGTTTCTGCTGAGTGATTATGCGTTTGTCTTCAGGAGGAGAAGTTCAACGAGGTGAGTGAAGCACTTCGGCTCTCTCAGATTGAGTGGAAGAAGAGAGGTCCACCCAATAAGAGGTGAGTATTTTTGACTCTTTAAAGTAGCACTCTGTATTTAAGATTGGCTAATAATCTGTGTGCTTTCAGGTGCTATGAAGCAGCTGCTCTGGACTCGCTGCCTCAGTGTGTGAGTGCATGCTGGGAGCTGCTTCATTCAGAAGCGTTCTTCCTGCTCCTCTCCAACTTCACTGGCCTTCGATTGCACTATCTCTGCCCGGCTGACGACGAAGAGAATGGCGATGAAGAGAAGGATAAAAAGCAGCAAGATGATGGAGAAGCCACGGGGTCGTCAAATGAACCATCCTCAGCAGATGTGCGCAGAGAGAAAGGTGTGCATCGCTGTGAGTGCTTTCATTCAGCCGCCGCCGCCGCTGCTGTTCGTGTGTTTTGACCTCTGTGTATTTTCAGAGCCGAGCACCCCTTTGTGCTGTGGGGAAGTACGTCGATGGTCTCATGGCGGCTACACCCTGTTGCACGATGGAGAGGCAGCGCGGGCAGAATATGCGCTGGACCTCGTTTTGCCTTTCGGCTGTGCCGGTGAGTTCACACCCAGGAGAAGAACGAACTGTCGGACACCAGTGTGACTGTACTGAACTTTTAATTCTCTCTCATAGGCTGGCAGTCAGAGTTTGGCGGCTTCACATGTTATGTCGCTAATGAAGAGGATGAGGAGGTGAGTGCTGATTAATGTAACATGTAATCGCACATGTGTGGATGTTGCTTCGACAGTCATCATCATCGCTTTCTTTCTTCACAGCTTTTGACTGTCTACCCAGAGGACAATTCCCTCGCACTCGTCTACAGAGACAAAGAGACTCTCAAGTTTGTCAAACACATCAACCACAAAAGCACCTCCGAGCCTGATGGCAGCTCCACCTGCAGAGAGTTTTATGACTTTTCTTTTGTCTACTATGAATAAATATGTATATAAATACATAAGAGTGTGTGTGTGTGGGGGGGGGCATTTACACTGGCTGATGAACTCCACTCACTCCTCTCACTTGTAAATATACAGTATAGGGATGGAGTCTTGGTTGGATCTAACCACCAATGATGGGCAACATGCTGTGTAATGCCAACCAAAGCTACTTTGACTTGTGTGATGTTACTGACACTTCAGTTTTTTAGTTATTCCAAGAGGGGGGAAAAAAAATTTTTAAATGTGTATTTTTAGGCTTTTTAGTCACTATTGCAATAGGACAGTGGAGAGAGAGGACAGAAAAGCTGGGAAAAAGACACGCACAAAACAACCTTGGTGTACATTTTAACCCAGGCCTCTGTAATAGTCTTATGGTATAGGGGTCACCTTAAAAAGTTACTTATATTATTTGTTAAAGTTGTAGAAATCTGGAAAAGTATGAAAATGGCTCTCCTTGCTTTATTCAGAGCCAGTCCCCAGCATAGCGTATGCACCTGGGCTGCATTCAGGCCTAACAAAACTTGACAAAAATGGGTTTTTTTTAATAGAAAAGCCGTAGTTATGATGGCGCTACTGCGTCTGAAAAGTAATGCCAACTTGTATCTCAAACCTGCATTCTTTCTATTGGTCAGCAGGGGGCGACTCCTCTGCTTCCAAGAAGACTTCAGGTTGTATTCACATTTATGAGAAAAAGACCCTCGCCCCCCCTCACTCTGTGACCTCAGTAAACGCTTTTATGGGCTCAGTTGCTATTTTCACGTCATACAGAATGAAACATGAAGTTCATCTTGTGAATTATGGTCATTATTAGAGTTATAAAGGAGCATAATCCAGCAAGCATACCATGCTAGCTGGCAGGGTATTAACAAGCATACCAACTTCTTAATCACAAGTTGTGATTGTGCAGTAACCCTTATTTTGACAGTTAAATCCACCATGTGCTTGTTTCAAAAATGGTTCAAAAATAAGACGGCGACTGCGAAAATGCTCATCTTGAGGCTTCAGGACGGGAATTCACAAAACCAACACATGGCATCAGAGTGCCTTTATCAATCTTTTATACTGTTTATGTATCCATGCTGTTATACTTGTCAAGCATGCGGGAGCAGTAGTGGACATCCAACATTTAGGCGTGTTACCTTCACCTGACTGGCTAGAGTAAATGTACAAGAATCCAAATTGTAAATTTCCTGACAGAGAATCTTTGGGGGCTGTTCACTTTTGTGTGTTACCTTTTTAATATGGTAGGGTTTAAATAGACTTCTGACACACACAAAAAAATGAGATAAAACATTTATGAAAGCTCGTTGCCCAGCGTTGTGCATTGCTTGAGAAAAACATTTTAAAAACATGACTAAAAATAAACTTTTCACAACATTCTTAGATTAACTGTGTCGATTATGTGGTCTTATCTGATCTTATTATCTGTGGCCTGCCTGTGCCTGGAAGAGGAGTACCACTCTGGTTCCTTAGAACTTGCTAAAAGGGTTATTTTAGATTATTGTTTTTTTTTACCCTAATGATGCCAAAAAAGCCACCATTTATTTACAACACAGGAAATCATTCCTGTACAACTCCTCCATCTAATACACAGTACACACTGCAATAGTTACACCCTTTTGCACATGCTCTACAGTAAAATAACAAATGACAAAGTTTCACAGGTTACAGTTAAATGTCAATCATATATATTTCACCTCTGTAATATTCTTGATATTTATAATTGAGCAATTTTGTATATACTCGTGCTATTTGTAAACTTTGTAATATATTGTATTATTTAATTAGTTTAGTCTGTTACTGTTATTGTCTTGGAGCAACTGTAACCCACATACTTTCCTTGGGGATTATTAAAGTATTCTGATTCTGATTATCATTTCTTTAACTAGCCTTCAGGAATAGTTCTCCAGGCGTCTTGATGGACTTTCAAAGCCATTTTGTTTGATCCCACACTGCTTCAATTCACTGCTTCAAGGTTGAGGTTTGGGCTCTGTGGAAGCCAGTCCATTACTGATAGTGTTCCACTGTGTGTTTTCTATACACGTATGCTTTTACTGCATCAGCAGTGTGTTCGGGATCATGCAGAAAAATGAAGATGCTGCCAATCAGATGTAATGTGTGCCACAAGGCTCAGTTTGCGGGCCTTGATTGTTTTTGTTATACCTGCTCTCTCTTCAGCACATTTTGAATGCTTTTAAGGACATTCCTTATCACTGTTATGCAGATGACATTCTGTTATATACCTCTTAAGCCCCAATGTGTTTCTAAGTTACAGTGATCGCATAGGTGCGTAGACTCTTTTAGAAGCTTGATGACTGACAATTTTATCCAACTTATTGAAGAAAAACATGAATCCTTGTTTGTGCCCCTGGCAGATTTGTGTCTAAAATATTGGAAACTATGCCACATTTATTAAATCTTTTATTAGGAACCTTGGGGTAACTTTTGATGCAGCTTTCACTTTAAATGTTCACATTAAATCTCTGGTTCACTCTTCAATAGTGTCATGCTCTAAGTTGGAAATTAATATCTTGCATTTATATCATTGCATCTGAATGATAGGAATTCCTTGTTCTGTTGGTTTAACAAAGCTTCTTTGTTCTCCACTGCAAAAGTGTTTGAAGTACCGACACGTCACACTGTTACCAATTTAGTTATGTGTTGAGTGTTTAATGGACAAACATTAGTCTAGATCAGTAAACTTCCATACATCCATACATCTTTAGCAAGTTCTAGACATCATGTAATCAGGGTGAGTACTAAAGGAGACAGAGTTTTTGCAGCAGTGGTGCTCAGACTCTCCCACTGAGCCTGAGATCCTCCAGACTCTGTGGTATTCATTAAAAAGCAGTTAAAAACTCACTTTTTTAGACTTGCTGTAACTTTATTACATTTTTGTCTTCATGTTTTGATTATTTTGTTGTTATATTTATCTTAAAATAATATTTTTCTTACTATACAAAATATAATGAGCTGTTGGCTCAAGACTTTTGCACAGGACTATATACATTCAGATTTAGTTGTGTTAGGCTAAAAGTCCCCAAAAACAAATATATTTAAACAAAATAACATTTAAAAGCTGAAGCCAGCTGATATATTTGTTCATAAATGACATAAAAGTTCCATTTGATTAATGTTTTTGATTAGATTTCTTAGATCAGTGTCACCTGTGTCTAAATTTCCGGAAAACCTTTGCACCCCTGCATCGCTTTGTGTGACTATGCAAATATGCCTAGTGCATTGTTTTGGTTTTCCCCAGCAGCTGTTTAAATCTGTTAACACACAAAAACCCAGCGAACACAGTGAGAAATTAGACTCGTCAAAGAGCCAGTAAAGTGTTTCAGTGTTTTGGTTCAGGTTTATATTTATGATTAAATGCTAGATGTAATTGTTCGTAACGAGATTCGTTGAACTACATATGAACGTTTACGTTAAAATGAAAAAAAAAAAAAAAGAAAACCTCACACACACAAAAAAAACACTTCCTTCCCGTCACGATTTTCCTCGTTGATTTTCACCAATCAGAATGCAGCTTGATTGCTGCTCACCCAATGGGAAGCCAGGAAGCTCATACTGTCCGTGTGATTCCACAGAAGGAAGCGTTACCAAACACTTTAACAAAGTTTTAAGGTAAGTTTGAGCCGAGTTTGTCAAAGTGTTACTTCACGGTGAATCAAAGGACCTCCTAGGCAGAAACTAGGCGTGTGGGCTTCCCGAGGCTTTGGGCCGCTTCAGCGGCGTGGCTGCTCGTAGCTTTACGGTAGCTCTATCTATTCTGCGTGACATTTCTCACAGTAACCTCCATCCCTTTCAGTATAAGGTACTGACATTTTAAAACGGAATAGCTATCTTTACGGTGTTCTGACTCAAACCAATGCAGCTGTCAAACTGTTATGAAGGTAATCAGCTAGCTCACCTGTACGTACGGGTCGCATAGCAACCACGTCCCCTAGTTTTAAGTTGGACAACAGTTATAGCTTTGACATTAAAGTTACATAGTCTATAATTTGAGTAAACTCTGGGTGTGTTTTCTGTTGTTTCTGTAAGGCTTAATTTATGATGAGTTTATAAGCTGTAATCGAAGGTTTTGTTGTTACTTTAAGCTAGGAAATATAGCAATGTAATAAAATATCCTCAGATAGCAACATTTGTTAATGCTTTTGCTTATAATTCAGTGGATCTCGAACTTTTTCTGGCTTGCCTGACTTTAGAAGTCAAAGCTAAAGCTGTAATCGTGATGTATTTATTATACACTTAACTGCGACTTTATTGGATATACCTGTTCTTAACACAAATTTCTAATCAGCCAATCACATGGCCTTGTTGATGCTAGAGGCGAATGGGCAGACTGCTTTGAGCTCATAGGAAATTAACGGCAACTGAAATAACCACTAGTTACAACAAAGGTATGCAGGAGAGCATCTATGAAAACATAGCACATGCAGACCATACCAGCAGCAGAGGGCACAGCGAGTGCCACCCTAGCTACAGTTCACAGGGGCTCAACAAACCTGAACAATAGAAGATCGGGGGGAAAAAACATTGCCTGGTCTGATGAGTCTTGTTTTCTGCTCCAACATTCAGATGGTAGGGTCAGAATTTGACATAAAAGCATGGATCCATGGCTCAGGCTGCTGGTGTAGGAACCATTATTTTAAGTCAGCTTCATTCCACATGTTTACCCAGGTCATCCATACTCTACTTATGGTGGAAGTGCTAGTCA
This sequence comes from Haplochromis burtoni, assembly GCF_018398535.1. Lineage (NCBI taxonomy): Eukaryota > Metazoa > Chordata > Actinopteri > Cichliformes > Cichlidae > Haplochromis > Haplochromis burtoni. The sequence continues at coordinate 178,279 of NW_024582372.1, forward strand.
TATTCGATGTACAGGGGGATAAATAACTTATTCACAACTAGCCTCCTGTTGTTAATGTAACTTTGAGTTAGTTCAGATGTGCTAAATGTCGTTTTCAGAGATGAACCCCTCACACATTGCGTTGGATGTGTCTCCCTAATTAGAATGTTCTAACTTGAAACACAAGAGCCATGCTGAAGAGGGTTTTCTGATACCATGGCAGCCCAAAATTAAAAGGAATCTAAGGCTAAATTGAAAAATAAATTGATAACTGTTTTAAAGACACTGGAAATAATGTGATCTGATCTTCTAAGTCAAAATAAGATAAAAACAAAATCTGAATAAACTGAAAACATTTTCGTGTCCTTTATGAACAGCTAGATAACAAACAGTGAAGGTGGAAAATAACAAATGAACTCTTGAAATTAGTAACTGAAACAGCCGCCTTCAGCAGCCGCGACCTCCGTCAGATGCTTCCTGTAGCAGTTTTTAGAGGCATTCATGATGAAGAGGAGGAATTTCAGATTGTGTTTGGTGTGTTATTAGTCATAGTGTGCTTTTTTCCATATAATATTTTGCTGGGAATCAATTCAGAAACCTCAGATATTCCAGAGGAGTTAAATGTTTTTTCTTACCCCTTAATTCATTACTTACAGTTTACAAACTGTTTATAAACTTGCCTGAGCAAAAATAGACTGAAAACAAAGTTTATGGTTAACTGAAATGGTTTTGGAAGACCTGCCAAGTTAAGGTGATCAAAAACACAAGTCACTTTTTATGCGTCTGCATGCAAAACGTGCTCCTCTTATTCATACTGACTGTAAAGAGGAGCCTTCCCAACATGTAAGGCCTCAGGTTTTCCAAACTTCCGCTGAGGAAAATTTGTCCTCTCTAACCAGCAGTTCACTGAAGAAACAAGTCAAACTGAACTTGAAACTTAAAAACACTTTAACCTTGGAAAAACCGACTTGATTTAATCACAGAATGCTGAAGCTTCGGATGATGAATGACCACGAAGGCTCTGATTTTGCCACCCACTTCTCACGAGCTGAAACCTCTGAATTTTGACAGAGTCAGTTCATTTTTATATCTCTGAATGGTCAGATCACACTGTTACTGTTAAAACTACTTTAAGGAAAGGATCTTTTGGATATGAGGAATCAATATTTCTAGCTTTAGCTGTTTTCCATCAATATTCAGTTGTGTAAATAGCACCTAGTACATCCTCTGGAAACTGGGCTTTTCTCTTTGACGAGCAAACCTCTGATCTTTGATACAGTGACTACAGATAAAGGTCGCATGCTTTTCACCACATCATTCATTTGTGTGAAAAAGTAATTACGCTCTCAGCCACAGAAGCTTGTGTTGTCCACCTGGTGTTTCACATTGGGTTGCAAATCTTTTACCTCTCTTCCTTCATGTCCATCAATTGAAAGATGTTTGAGGGTTTTCCTGCATGTAACAAGTGTTACCTTCACAGGAACGATATCCCTCCCTTTCCTGCCTCTGAGGTCTTCCTTTGTGGATTTGTCGGTGTGCTGAGGATTATTATCATGGGAGGAGATTTGGGGTTTAATATGTTGCCAAAGAACACCACAGCATACAGAATGGACATGCCAAGGATTTAACTACTGGTTGTTGACCACTTGAGTCACAGATGCTCCCCCCCAGGCTGACATAACCATGTAGGGATGGTCTTTTCCTGACAATAAAGACCTTTTTCTTGCATGACTCCCACACAGGTGTGGCAGACACATGCAACAGAGTTACCTGCAGACCCTGTGATCACATTTTTCAAGGTTTTTTTTTAGACCAAAAAAAAAAAAAAAGAAAGAATTTGTGGTCATTTTAAATCTCTTGCCAGACTTGACATCAGATAAATGATATATGGCATGGCGTCACCATGTAGTTGGCATGTTTTGTTTTCCAACAGAGAGCTTTACTAAAAACGCTAGAAGTGTAACTTAATGCTGTGTGGTCATAAGGATATGATCATTTATAGGGATGATTAAACAAATTATTAGCCCTCAGTGTCAGTTATTCTTATATTTATGTATGGATTGAAGCGAGTAGATGTTAAAAAGCTACATTTATAATTGAAAATGATCATTTGCAAACTTAGTCAGGGGGAATTATGAAATGTTTTCTGCTTATGCTTTTCAAATGTGAGGACTTTCCATTTTTACCCTTTTATGTCATCTGAATTTATTGTTCGTATTTTTTTGGACTGGACAAAATGAGCCACTTTTGAATTCGTTTGATTCATGCTTCTGAATCAATTTTTTTTTTTTGTTACCCAAACAAGCTCTCCAGGGAATACTAGAGGTTGGCTTTTGGCAGCAAAGGATGAATTATATATTTTAAGCTCCCGATGATCACTTAATCCTCATCCAGCTGCTAAACTAATCTCACAGTATACTTCCAGTGTACCAGTTGATAGGATAGCAAATAATTACATACTGCCTAAGTCGTTTCCTGTACACCTAGCCGCTAAGCATACTGTGATTCAGTAAAATGCGAGGACGTGCACCTAATCCAGCTCAGAGGTTCCTCTTTCCCTGCAGAGCGCTCCAAGTCAGGATGCATAGAGACAGCACCAGCAGGTTTCAGCGGTTCATCCAGGGCACAGGAGTCAGGGGCTGGAGTGGGGGAGGGGAGGGATGAGATTAAACATGTTTTTATGTAATGAGGGTTTCAGAAGGGAGCTGGGGTAAAAAAAGGTGGAGTGAGGCCAGAAACATGGTGGATGTATTTTGGCTGCCGTGGGTCGGGCGGTTAAGTCAGCAGAGGTGATACGGTTTATTATCCCATCACTCTGAGCGAACACGATTAGAAACTGAATCTCCTGCTTCAGATAAAATGAGACGTAGAATTAATGACCACTGATCAAAAATTTAGAGCCTGAATTTGAGATGACGTACGTCTCTCACCACATGTTTTTATTACCTGCTGACGGTGGAGGAACAGTGATTTACACTGGGTTCAAACCTCCTGCTGTACTGGGGCCTTTCTGTGGAGTTTCATATTTCCTACATCTTCATGGGTTTCCTCTGCATGCTCCGGTTTCACCACACAGTCCAAAGACATGCGTGTTTGAGTAATAGTTGTTTTTGCCCCTTAGTCGTAAAAGGTTGATGGGGTATTTTCATTATCCTGCTGAGCGAGTGGTTGGGGGACGTGGACGCCCAAGTTTGTTGGGCGATAATGTGATAAATCGAGAACGAAGCAATGATCTGATACAGCTGGTGTATCTATTAAAAATCTCAGGTGAGTTTGAATCTCATTGACCGTGATCTCAAAGTTAGAGGTCAGTTTTGAAATTGAAAGCTTGAAATTTAAACAGGTGCATCTGCTAGGAGGCTGAGCTGCTGCTGTCAGTATTTTTTTAATTATCTGTGAGTAAGTGTGGATGTCCGTCTCCAAATATTAGCCCTGTGATGGATCGATCCAGGGTTCACCTTGCCTCTTACCTTGAACCAGTTAAAAAAAAAATCTATATCCAAAAATGTAGTTAAATGTTTAAATAACACAACAAAACCCAGAAACATTACATTTAAGACAAGAGAAATACGAGAAAAGGAGAAAATCCTCAAATTTAACAAACAAGCAAACCTACAAACAGGTGATAGAGTAGGGCTCACTGTCTTATTTGTTATGCTAGTGCAAGAAATTGAATATCATTCATGTAATTGAATTTAAAAAAGTAAACTTCCATGTATTCTGTATTCATTACACAAAGCATATTATTTCAAGACTTGTTTTTGATTAAATTCAGTTGATTATGGTTTGTAGCTCATGTAGTGGAATATTGTAGAATATTTAATTTTGATTTCACAGTATATTTACACTCTGTTAACCACGTGGTCAAGCACAATCATTAGGAAAAATGCTGAGTTGACAGTTGTCCAGTCGATCATCAACACCCTCCTCACGGAGGATAAGCCATAGATATAAGCCATAGCATATAAATAGAAAGTTGACTGGAAGAATGAAGAGTATTGTAAAATTTGCACCACAATGACAGAAGACTTGAGAGGATTGTAGAGGGGAAAAAAGTGGATTGAAGAACTTGAGAGCATTTTACAAGGAGTGGACAGAGCCTGGTGTCAGTGCATCAAGAGCCACCACATACAGACGTCTTCAGCCGAAAGTAAAACTTGCATTTGATTTGGAAATCAAGGTCCTGGATATGTGAGAAAGAGTGGAGAATCCAACGTGTTTGGAGTCCAGTGTGAAGTTTCCACAGTCTGTGACAATTTAGGGTGCCATTTCATCTGCTGCTGCTGGTGGTGGTCAACACAGTCGTCTACCAGGAGACTTTAGAGCACTTTATCAATCCATCTGCTAACAACCTTTATAGTGATGTCAATTTCCTTTCCCAGCACCACTTAGGACCTGTCCACAGCGATAAAACTACCACCAAATGGTTTGCTGGCAATGTTTTCACCCTGCTGCATTTACCAGCCAACTCACTTGACCCTAACTCCCACCGCAAGAAATCTACAAAGTAGACGAGAAATACCCAAAACCAAAACACAGACAAGCTGAAGGCCACAATCAAAGCAACCTAGGCTTCAGTAACACCTCAGCAGTGCTACAAGCTGATCGGTTTCATGCCACTAATTACTGCACTTATGCAGTAATTAGTGGCAAAGGAGCTCAAACCAAGTATCAAGTGTATAAACATGCGGATGTTTCCTTTGTAAATCCTTTTTTATTCCCATTGATCTCGGCAAATATTCTACTAATCTCAGATACTTGATTTCATGAGCCGTACATTAAAATCAATGAAGTTAAAGCAAAAACAAAGCTTGAAATATTTCACTTTATATTTGATGAATATACAATATATGAAAGTGTACCTTTCTGCATTAATTGTCTCAAGTAGTGTTCAGAGAATGGCGGACAAGACTGTGGATGGAGGTCAATGGACGGGATGCGCAGTCATGTTTCTGCAGTCGCTGTGTCCCGGTGTGAACCTGCTCTCTCTCTACAAAGACCCACAGGGAAAGTTCATCATTTTCAAAGTCATCAAGCTGACACTTACAGGTGAGCCCTCGGTTAGGCATTTCTCATACTGCATGCTCATTAAAATAGAAAAAACCTCTTGTAGGGTTTACCTTGATTAATCATAGTCTTCCACTGTTAAGACTCTGCTGGAGGCCTGGGTACATTTGAGATCCTAAAGGTCCATGACGCGGATCCCTTCCTGGGGGTGGAGGTGAAGTTTGTGAATGTGGCAGCATGTCATCAGTTCCTGGAGAGCTACAGCTCTGGAGCGGTGAGACAGTATCTCTGCCAGCACGCCTGCCGGCTGCTCGCTCTGTCCCAGGAGTTAACTGTGGAAACCCAGCTCAAGGCAGGCACTCATACTCTGGATCGGTGTCTGGACAAGCTGGATCTTTGCCTACAGCACATCCACCTGTCACAGGTAAGGTTGATGTTCCTGTTAAACTGTTCTCCAGTGATTTTAAAGAGGCAAAAAGATTTTAAAAGTAGATCTCATTTCACCTCACCGTGCCTGACACTGGCCGATTTCTAATGGGATTTTTTCTTGCAAGGTAATTTAGCTGCAATGTGAAACCTTTTCACAAAGATTCACACAAGCAGGTTTGTCATAATCATACCTGTTCCTGAAAGCTAACAGCCACACTCTCTCAGTGACAGTTCAGCCTGATCACTCGTTAGAGTTCCACACAGCCAACTGTTGGGAGCAGTTGAGTTTGAGGAGAGGGAGACAAGACAAAAGACACACTGTGGAAGAGAGCCAGAGATTTAATAATAACTAATGATTAAATGCAGAGAGGTGTCAAAACATACAGTGAGTGAAAAGAGACCAGAATGAGGAACACTGCATCACAGGAAGCCCCCACCAGTCTAAACCTATTGCAACATAACTAAGAGGGCATTCGGGGATCACCTGATCCAACCCTAGCTATTTGCTTTACCAAAAAGTAAAGTTCTAACCATAATCTTAAAAGTAGAGAGGGTTTCTGTCTCCTGAATCCAAACTGGGAGGCTGAAGGCTCTGCCTCCCATTCTACTTTTAAATACTCTGGGAATCGCAAGTAAGCCCGCTGTCTGAGAGCAAAGTGCTCTAATGCGGTACTATGAGGTCATTAACATGGGGGCTGATTATTCAAGACCTTGTATGTGAGGAGCAGGATTTTAAATTTGATTCTACCAGAGAGCCAAAGAAGAGAAGCCAATATGGGAAATATCCTCTCTCTTTCTAGTTCCTGTGAGTACTTGCTCTGCAGGATTTTGGATCCACTGAAAATGTAACCGCAAAATTTAGCATTTTGAAACAAATAATCTCCTGTTTCTGCCAAATTTAAGCCATTGCCCTTTATTGTAGTCACTATGGCCTTCGGAGAGTGTGCCCACTTTGACGTTCTCATTTATTTTTATTCTGAGTGATTTCTGCCATTTTGTGCCTTTCAGCCGGAGCGCCTGCGCGATGAGGAGATCGATGAGCTCGAGCAGCAGCTGCAGAGTCAGGCCCGCGGTCCTGCCTCACAGTCCGTCACCATCATGCAGGAAGAGTCTCCCGTTCCCAGCAACTGCTTCAAGTTTCAGAACAGAGTGTTTGGTGAGTCGAGACTGTCCTTGTTACTAGTCGTGTGTGTGGTGTGCTGTCCACAGTACATTATTTAGATATTCTCTGTAATTTAACTATCGGGGATGGTCGTTCATTTACAAATGGTGGGCTTGCTGCCATCTCCTCGTTCTCCTCATGTGTCTGCAAAAACAAATTTTTTTAAATTCAAGAAGCTGACAGAACTTTGTTGATTGGCTTTTTTTTCTCGACAGCACATGAATTCAATACTATTTCAGCTGACTCCCTAATCCAGCCAGTCAGTGGGAAGAGATTAATGCCTGCAGCTAATGTGTTTGGTTTTCATACTTGGACTGATTTCATATTGGGTCAACTAAAATTTGAATTAATAAAAATGCAGGAGATTTGGTGGCTGCCAAACAACTGAAATTAAACACCCAGTGACACATTAAGGCTCTCCTGGGGTTTGTAAATTGATGTTGGTGGTCTTGATGGGAAAAAAGGAAAGTGTGAAAGTACAACAGCAGGGATTTTTGTTAATGAACTGACTGGTCTTTATTAATTGCACCTGATTTTTCAGTACTTTTGATCATGCAAGTGCACAACTTTAAAGCTGCTCTGATCAGTTTTTTCCATACGAACAATGAGATTACACAGCTCTGTGATCACAGGCTATTCGCTGACTTTGCCTGTTTGTTGTTTGGTGCTTAGCAAGTAGTGTTTGCTGCTTGAGACCAGCTGCTTGCTGAAGCAGTGAGCCAGAAAACCAAACCAGTGAACTTAAAGGTGCTAAGTGCGATGTGCACTTCAGGAGGTAGTGAAGACATAAAGCTTAAGCTAAGTTAAGATGAACTTTAGACTTGTTAGGACATTGGTCAGCTGGGTAGCACTGTTGCCTCACAGTGAGAAGTCCTGGGTTCAAATCCACCGGTCCATCTCTCCAGATAGCCTGAAGAGGTAGCCTATCCCCCTATGACAGCTGGGAAAGGCTCCAGCCTCACGTCTCCCTGAATTATAGAAGCGGTTAAGAAAATGAATGAATTTTAGTCTCCAGATGTTTGCTAGTGTTGCTGTGTAACTGTTGAATGTCTAAAGAGCAACTTGCCCACATGGAATAGTTGTAGTTGTGTCAGGTAAAATGCGTGTTTACAGGTGGTATCACTGTCCCCATCTGGCTGAAAATTACTCATTAAAGCTGTTTTATAATCTTAAAGCACATGAAACGAATGAATATGCAGAATCTGCAGCTACAGCTGGCAAAAGGACAGTGCAGTATTAAAGTATGAAAGTCCTGTCGGTGTACATTAAAATTAAACAGTGTGGGGGTGCATCCACTTGAGCTTTTTTCCAGCCGTATGCAATCGGAGCTCTATGTATGTAGAAAAGGGATTTATTAAATGTCCACAGGGAGGTCATACAAGTTCAGGGGTCTTAAACGTTTGCTGGGTGTACCACCAGCAGTGTCATGATACATGACTGGCAGATGCTCTGCCTCTCTTCTAGCCTCACAACTGGATGAGCCCTTCTTGTTGACTCTTTGCTCCTGCTTTTAAAAGTGGACCAACATGGCTAAATTTCACTTGCCTAATTAGAAACATGGTTTACATGTTTCGAAAAAATTTGAAGCTTGAAAATAAATGTGGTTAATTTTACAGATGTTTACAGGAGTTTCCAGAGGTGCTGAGTGTCCCTTATGTGTGGCCCTTTATATAAAACAGCAGCCAAACTGACATCAACACTAAATGAGAAGCAAGGAATTAATAATGCATCATGTACACAAGTCCTATTGGTGTTTAAGTTTGGGTTGAAAGCTGCAGCCTTTAGCTTTTCTCATAGTCATACACTCATAGTGGGGGATGACTGGACATCAGCGGAGAATGTAACACTGCTGGTCTGAGGATTCAGGTGTGCACTTACTCCTGGAAAACTACAGCATTAGTATGAAATACTGTAGTTTTGATTATATGACTATTTAGTTTGCTGTACTAGAGTCAGGTACTATTATTTGCTTAGAGCTCCCTCCCAAGGTGCTCTCACCTGGACATTTTTAGAAAAGCATTTGGAGTTATCAGCTGAAAAGAAACACTACATCAGAAGAGTCAAATGTGTGATTGAAGCAGCCTGCTAAAGACTCTCAGTAAATTCTTTTAAAACTCAAATTTTTCGATAAATTGAAATGTGATTCTTCACGTAGTGATGCTGGGATTACTACGCGGGAGTGGAAAAGTTTGGGAAGTGAAAATGTATTTGTAGATTTTGAAAAGTTGTGACTTTCTAAATCCACAGGCTTCCCACCACCATTCAAAAAAAATGCACATTAGGTTTATTGGTGATTCTAAGTTGCCCATTGGTGTGAATGAGATTGGGAATAGTTGAGAGACAAGTGGCCTGTCCAGGGGGCACCCTGCCTCCACCCTGTGACAGCTGGGATTGGCTCCATTGCCTCTGCAGCCGTGAATTGGATAAGCAGTTAAAAAGGTGGATTGATGGACTCTGTTTATGTGGAAACATGGAGAGACGCATAGATTATTTTTGTCATCTGGTGTATAAATACATTTCTTATTAAATGAGCAGTGTGTTTTTTTTTAAAGAAAGTGCTCATTTCTGTTGTCTGGCTGTGTTTTTTTTTTTTTTAGTGGAGTGGCATGATGGGTGTCTTTCATTTAGCTTTATGGTTCCAGCTATTATTAAAATCTTGACTCTCGCTCAGGTTTTTATACCTCAGAGATGGAAACATTTGAGGAGTGTTTTTTTTATTTTATTTTTTTATATATACATTATTGTGTAATGGTTTTAGAGTTCGACTCACTGTCACCCGTGAACTAATAGGAGTTTCGACACCCCTGCCCTAAGTTCTTCTGTGAGAGCTTGCTGTTTACATCTGTTTCTAAAACACTGTTTATGTAATCGTACTTGATTGCGGTTTACATTAATGCTTTCCCTTCATCTTTATCCTGTGGCCCCGTCAGAGGACCGAATGCTGACAGCGGCAGATGTGCAGAGCTTTTCTAACGGAGTTGGCCGTCAGTGGAAGCACGTAGGGAGGGCCTTGGGGAAGAACTGCCGCGCTCTGAAGGGCCCGGCCATAGACAACCTGGCCTACGAGTACGAGAGAGAAGGGCTGTATGAGCAAGCCTATCAGCTTCTCAGCCGTTTCATCCAGGCGGAGGGGAGGGCGGCCAAGCTGAGCCGACTGGTCAAAGCACTGGAGGACTGCAAACTCACGAGCCTGGCTGAAAATATTCTGGACCTGCAGCCGCGAGAGTAACTCTGAGTCTCAGCTGTGAAAACAGAGAAGGGGGGGCGGAGTCCTCTCTGTGCAAGGAGCAGCGACTTTGTCCTCCCTGCTTATGCTATACACACACAGTGTGTTTGTTCTTCACGTCTGTCATCGACAGCATCCCATCCTTCAAATCATCCCCCGTGTGTGCGTGCGTGTAGGAGTGTGTGTGGGAGTGTGTGCGTATATTGAATGATTCACGTCTTTGCTTTTCAATTATTAGTATTATTGATAATTGTTTTAATTTAGTTGAATGATCTGTCATCACTTTTTTAAAAATGCTGTCATGAGTTTAATGCACTGTTTAAACTGTTGTCATCATGTTTCTCCTTTTAAAGTCTATTTACAGATGGAACCTGTTGGGTCTTCTTTCTAATGAGTGCGAGACTGTTTTTTTTTTTCTTCCAAATTGGTTGCTTTCAATTTAATTGTTTGGGGACCAAAAAAAAAAAAAAAAGACAAAAAAACAAGCTTCATGTTTCTGTTTGATGCATTAGTGTAATTAAACCTGAAAACACCATTTTGTCAAAAGTCCCTCAGGTATAATTTAGTGTTAATCCGCCCTCCCTCTCCACCAGCGCTGGCTGTCACTCACACACGTGCACATGATTGAACTGCTGATGCTGAACATCTGTGTGTGTGTGTGTCATTGCTTGAGTCATGATGTGGGCGCTTCAGGGCGGATCTGAGGTAGGTGTGTGTGTTTTATCTCAGCTTGGCTGTCAAAGATGGATGGAGCTTCTACAGGTTGAGCTCCTGTGCTGGTTTCATTCAGGGTCCACTGTAAAAGAGCCCCTCCCCTACTTTTTTTTTTTTTTTAACTTGACCATCCATCCAGATGTGATGTGTGGATTAGACGTGTTTATCACACACACACACACCCACACCAATGTGATACAGACCCTTCAAATAGACATACATAGTGTCCTAAGTTAAACACACACGTCCCTGCTGCTCCAACTGCTGGTGATAGCTAGGCTGTGTCCTCAGTAATATTTTTGGGAATTTTGTGGGTTTATGGAGTACAGAGACGTTTACGCCCGCACTGACACGATGTGGCATATGTTGATTTAAGCTGACACTGATATTGTTAATACCATCAAGTGATTTAAATGATATGACTTTTAGGCCTGATGGAGGTTAAAAGATGAATTCAAGAAAACATTTAGATCATAATGATGGAGAATAAAATTCCATCCATTCGCTTCCACTTATCCTTTTCAGGGTCGCGGGGGGCGCTGGAGCCTATCCCAGCTGTCATAGGGCGAAAGGCAGGGTACACCCTGGACAGGTCGCCGGTCTGTCGCAGAGCCAACACACAGAGACAGACAACCATTCACACTCACATTCACACCTAGTGACAATTTGGATTATCCAATTAACCTATCCCCACAAGTTGCATGTCTTTGGACGGTGGGAGGAAGCCGGAGTACCCGGAGAGAACCCACGCAAACATGGGGAGAACATGCAAACTCCACACAGAAAGACCCCGGCCTGATGGTGGAATTGAACTCAGGACCTTCTTGCTGTGCGGCAACAGTGCTAACCACCGTGGATTAATAAAATTAATCCACATAATGTTTTGTGGGTTGGGGTCAGCAGGTGAACAGGTGCGACAACAGGTCAGCCAGTTTGGATACACATGTTCTTTTTTTTTTTGTGGAGCTAAGCCGATGGGATATGTGCAGGATGTGGTTTGGTTGTGTGTTGTCGAAATCAGCAAAGACTTACCTGAAAGAGACTTCATCTGAATGGCTGTGTATGTTTGTCCCAAACCTATAAACAGGCACATGCAAAAAGAAAGTTTTTACAGGACTCTGTGTCGTTCTGTGAAAAAAAGAAGTAGCTACATCCCTTCTGCTTTCCTGGGAAGCAGTTTGCTGGTCTGGAGCAATCAGTTGTCCAGGTGTGGATGTCTTCAACCTCAATTTGGAGCTTTTAATTATTTCTTTGAACTGTTCTTTTTCCAGGGAGGAATGATTGTGTAGAATACATCTTTAATAACTTACAAAACAAGAATTTGGTGCTGAGAATGAGTCACAATCATACAGATTCAAATATGTACAAACACTGACTTAAAACTTTAAATAGGTGGTGCTAAAGGTTCTACAATGTCTTAAAAACTGACAACACCACCGTTCATTCCCCTTAGTGATTATGATTAACTACAACTGGTTGTTTTTCTTTGCTGGCAAAAGGATTTGTTTAACAGCACTCATTGGACTGACCAGTACTCCAAGGAAAGACCTAGGAACTCAATGAAGCTCTAAGAAGGAGACTTGTAGATTCACACAAGTTAGGAAGGTCTCTTGGAGCCAGTTTTAAAGAACTTCAGATTGCAAGATCATCAGTTCAAACTATTGTACATAAGTACAAGTTATTCTGATATGTCCTCACTTTACCAAAATCTGGCAGAAGACTCAACCTGTCACCCTCAGATGAGAGGAAATTGTTTAGGATGTTCAGGAACAAGCTGGGAGCCACAAGGACTCATGCCTGCCATGAACTGAAAACTTCTGTAACAACAGGGTCTCTGTCCACAGTGAAGCCAGTCATGGACTGAAAGGGTGCTGACCAAGAAAAAAAAGTCCATGCTCTGATCACAAGAGGTATGTTTGGAGGAGGTGAGGCTTTCACTGTAGAACACTTCCATCTGTCAGCATGGTGATGGCAGCATCGTGTTTTGGGGCTGTTTTGCTGCCACTGGTACTGGTACATTTCAAAATAAATGGAATAATGAAAAAGGCGATTACCTCCAAAATGTTCAACTGCACCTCAAGGACAGCAGCTAGACAGTTGAAACTTGGACACAATTGATAAAGCAGGCTAGCATTAAATTTCTGGAATAGTTTTTCCAAAGCCTTGACCTCAACCCTACTTAAAATTTGTGGATTATGCTGAAAACTCAGGTCCATACCAGGACACAATATTAATTCAAATGAACTCTACCAATTCTGCTAAGGATAATGGCTGAGTATACAGACAGAATTATGCCAAAAGTTTGTTGTTGGCTACTAAAAGTGTCTGGTTGCAACTTGCTAAGAGACATTAAAGCAATTATTGGGGTGTATATTCGCCAAATTAGTGTTTTAAAGTCATTAAAGATGTATCCTGTACAATTACTCCACCCTAGAAAAAGAACAGTTACAAAAACAGTAATTAAAAGCCCCATATTACAGTGACATTTGTACCTATGATGAGTGGATGTAAACTTTTGACCACTTCCCTGTTTCTGAGAGGGTTTTTTTTGTACCTTTCACCACATTCATTTGGGAATTTTTGTTCTTCACATTTTTCCTCATGAAGCTTTTAATGAGCTTAAGATCTTAAATGTAATATTTAAACAAATTAAAGTGTTATATTTGCATTCGTAAACAGTTGTTTATGCTAGTGGTTGTATGAGTGACTGCGATTGTGCTGCTTTACACCGTTACAGTTACCCAACGGCAGACGTTATATAGCATACCTGTGCATAGGATACACGGAATTTGTATTTAACTCCTAAAACGTTATATAAAAATCACTGTAGTACTTTTACACAGTAAACTCGCTCGCCGGGATCACAAGGTCAGGCCTATTTATGCTGTTGACATAATCGCACGTCATGCTTGTCCCAGGGAATAGACGGTGACCGCGCTGGGGCATTTTAACGTTCCCACCGCTGCACGATTTCCACTGATGCCACGAGACACGGGGGCGACGTTTGCCATTTAAACGGCTCTTTCGTTTGAATAATCTTTCATCGGACGTGATTAGAGCTCGGCTGCTCTGACGTCAGCCAGATTGTCCGCGTTAGGTGAGTCTCGCGCAGCTTTCCCTCCTCCTCCTCCCCTCCCTCATCCTCTAGCGCCCCTCCTGCCTGCTTTCGTGAAAAAAAAAAAAAAGATACGATGAAATCGCTCGCGCTCGCTGCCATCATCACCATCAGCGCCGCCCTGTAGAGCGAGAGAAAAAGAGAGAGAGCGCGCGCTCGAGACCCCCCCTCCCCACCTAACAACAACCCCAACCCCGCAGGCTCGAGCACAACGACCCCACCTCCCACCCCCCCTTCTCAACCCCCTCTGATAGAGGGGACGGAGCCAGAGACTCACAGTCACGGAGAAAAGACCTTTTCGGGATCCCGGCTCCGTTTCGCCCTCAATCCGGGCCTAATGCTGTAGCAGACCGCGCGGGAGGAGAGCGCGAGCGAGACAACGCAGTGACAGAGAGTCGGCGAGGGACAGGGCGGACCGGGGAGACGACGGGATTGCTCATTCGCCTGGAAACATGGGATGTACGCTGAGCGCCGAGGAGCGCGCCGCTCTGGACCGGAGCAAGGCCATCGAGAAAAACCTGAAAGAGGACGGGCTGGTCGCCGCAAAGGACGTCAAACTCCTCCTGCTCGGTAAGATCAGAGCCGCCCCGGCCGCGGGGCTTCGTCTCCTCGGCTCGGTCTACCTCTTTTGGTGGGACTGCATGGGGCGGAGGTGCTCTCCGTGGTACTGATTTCTTTGCCGGCTCTCACTCTTGCCCTCCTCCCCTCTTTACAGGCGGCGGAGAGTCCGGCAAAAGCACCATCGTCAAGCAGATGAAGTAAGTGTCCGTTAATTTTAATTTTTTCGGGGCCTTATTCCGACCCTCTTACACACATCGAGAGTGAAAGGCCTGAGATTGCGCCTGCCTCCCCTATATGGGCTAAGGCAGGTTGAGCCGCCATGTTTCGAGAGGCCGTATAGCCCAGGAGGAGTGCCGGTGACTCGAGCACCTCCTGTAGACCGACAGTGAGGCTGCGGAGGCCACACCGGTGCGTCCCAGGGTGCTGTTCACCGCCGGGGTGCTGAAATGTAGTTAACGAGGCTTTGGCTTGACTACAGGGAGTGTGCGACTGGGGAGGTGTGGGTGTTGTTTCTCCGTATGCGAGTGTTTGTGCGTGCGCGCGCGCGCGTGTGTGAATTACAGTGAGGACTACAGGTCCATTAGTGAATACCTCTGCTTTTAATCTTAATGGCTTTAAGTGCCCGATATCGCCGGGAGTACTTTGCCCATAAAGCCGATTTACGCAGAAATATGGCTTCTAAAACAGCATCTAAACCTCCCCCTGTCTGAGCTAAATCACTCTTTGATGTTTTAAATCACAGTTGTCATCTCCTCTAACCCTCTTAGCTAAGTTTGTCGATGTTTTAGCATGAAAAAGCCATGCTGTTCTGCTTATTCTGTCCTGTGAAACATCTCTGTCTCCTTCCTGCAACTGCACCGACTGCGCCCTCCCTCTATGCCTCTTCCCTTCACCTCATTACCCTCCTTGCGGTCTCTGATTGCCCATAACTCACCACTCTTCCCTGAACTCCACACACTGGGCCAGATAGTGTTTACAAACACTTTCAGAGCTTCCTTCAGCCCAAGCAAGCAGCAGATGGATGGATTTTTACTACACACACATACACACACACATCATGAGTAATAAAGTTTAGGTATTGGAGAGTTCAGGTTGCATGCCCTTATTTTGATTTGCCAACTCATCATCTTGCAGGTTGGTATTTAGGCAGTATTGCAATTTCACTCTAGCCAGTTTGTAAAAGAGAGGCAACAGGAAATGTTTGAAAAGCCTTAGTAGAGCCAGAAAAGTGCAGCACAGACACACACACCAGAGTAGATTTTCCACATGGACTGAGTGAATTAAACAAGGAGCAGCTTCATCGATAGATTGATGTAGCACTTGCCACAGCAGTCAGTTGCAGTTGCAGAAATGTCAGGCATGTCTATTTATATACATTTCCACTGTCACACTCTGTGATTGGTCTTTATTAGTAGCATATACCTTAAACTAGTGCTTTGAATTCTTAATAATTTCATAATTTTATAACAACTATCCACTTCCCTGTATCTCGTTTAGTCAGAATAGTTATTATTATGAAGGTTTTTTTTGTCACTATAAGCATTTTGTGCACACACACGTCCTTGTAGGATTGATCAATAGTCACAGTTATCTTAGAGCTTCACCAATTAGTTAATTGTCAGGAACTTATTCTGATGATTGAATGGTGCTTTTCTTTTATCCGTAATTGTATTTTGAGTATTTTCACTTTGGAAATACTCACTGCATGAGCGATTAATCGACGGGTATAATTCCTATCAGCTTTAGATGGCACCTCTGCTCCTGTTTCCCTCTGGGTTAATGTTTTATTTCACACGACTGTTAATTTTTATGATGGTGGTGGAGATTCAGGGCGTGAGGCTGATCTCCCTGCCGTGAAACATCTTTTCGTAATGTGCACTAATGAGATGAATATATTAAAACCGTCATCCCATATTTACCACCCCACCCCCCAAATCAAATATCAATTGCTGATGACAAGCGAGCGAACGGGTTGCCCGCTTTAAGGAGTGGATCGCGGGTCAGTTTTCAGGAGGATGCACCTGACATTTTATCGATCAAGCCAGGGGGTGAGGATGTCCTGATGGATGATTTAATGCTACCCGGATTATGGAGGAGTTTAACTGTGTGATTGATTGGTGCTCTCACTGATTCCACCCCATTTCCCATCATAAATTATAAATATCGCATTACTGCCCAATTACTGATCACAGACGGAGTGTGTGATCAATTTCTGCCTCATTATACACACTATACACACACTTAAAGATGGATTTAAGGCAGAGATGGTAGGAACACGGGAGAGAGCATGATAAGACAGTAACCACCTCACACACGTGCGCACACACAGAGGCAGAACTTTTATTGTGAAAAGGCAGTTATTTAGCTGTGCATTAGGATACGGACTAGTCTGACTTTTCCCTCTTTCATATCTCTGTACTTGTGCAGGATTATCCATGAAGATGGCTTTTCTGGGGATGATGTGAAGCAGTACAAGCCTGTGGTCTACAGCAACACCATCCAGAGCTTGGCAGCCATCCTTCGAGCCATGGACTCACTGGGCATTGAGTTTGGAGACAAGGATCGAAAAGTTAGTCTTACCTTCACCCTTCAGCTCTTCAGAAGCTGCAATTTTAACAAAATAACCTCGAATTTTGGTCTCATGTAGTTCACAGCATCTTTGGGTTTTGATTTAAGGACTGGATGCAGCAGTTTTATCTAGTGTACTTTTCAACTTCTTTGTAGCATCCATTTAGAGGAACAGATGTGTATTTTGATTTATCATATTTAAAAAGCCCCATATATACAGCTCTGACAGATGATGAATAATAAATATACTGATATAATTTAGTTGCTCTTCCCTGATCTAATGAAATGTGCTCGTGCAGGCCGATGCTAAGCTGGTTTGTGATGTGGTCAGTCGTATGGAGGACACAGAGCCGTACTCTGCAGAGCTCCTCAGCGCTATGAAGCGTTTATGGGCTGACGCCGGGACTCAGGAGTGCTTCAACCGTGCTCGAGAATACCAGCTTAATGATTCGGCTAAATAGTGAGTCGAGCAAAGAGACTACGAAAGGAAAAAAAACAAACAAAAAATCCACCATTTTTATCCACTGCTTTTCCTGTCTTCCTTCATCAGCTATCTGGACAGTTTAGACCGAATTGGTGCGGCAGACTACCAGCCCACAGAGCAGGACATCCTGAGAACCCGTGTGAAGACCACTGGTATCGTCGAAACCCACTTCACCTTCAAAAACCTCCACTTCAGGTAGGAAGCCGCTCCTGCTCGAAGTTCAAAGGTTTTCTGCTCCTGCTCTGTATTGACACCCCCCGCCCTTTTCCAGGCTTTTTGACGTGGGAGGTCAGAGGTCAGAGAGGAAGAAATGGATCCACTGCTTTGAAGACGTGACGGCCATCATCTTCTGCGTCGCTCTGAGTGGGTATGACCAGGTGCTCCATGAAGATGAAACAACTGTAAGTGTGCCTGAATCCCTCCACTGACGCTAATCCAATAAAACTTAGAAGTCGTCCAATTAACTTGAAGATTTCTTGGCAAGTTTTTTTCGCCACGTGTTATATATTTGTATAAAAATATGTATTTATGCAATCTCTATTTGTCTCAGAGGTAGGCTGTACAGTCCACACATCACCTCATTCCATTCTCAGACTTTAAATTTTAAGGAAAAAACACTTCTTATTCATTTATTTATCGTTTTCTTACTTTCTTCTTCAATATAAAATTGATACATACAGGTTTTTCCCCCCTGGCTTAATACTTTTGTTACCATACTTGACAGAACTCTATGCCTTTCCCTGTGACTTCCAACCGTTTCAAGTGAAAAAAAAAAAAATCAGACTAAGATGAGCAAAAGTGGTTAAAAAATGTGACAAGGCTGGTGATTTCTCTTTGTGTTTGGCTAAAACTGCTCTAAAAGGCCTCTGTGACGGAAAACCCCCACACATGCATATTTGCAAAGTGCCTCGGCTGAGTTAACAGGAATAATAATAATCCTGTAAAATGTGTGTTTATTCTGTTTCATAACAAAAGCGATTAAACAATCATTAAAGCTCGGACTGCGATTTATTGTTTATCAGGGTTTTTCTGGGCTCAGACTGGGCCTGTGTCCAAGTAACAAAAGCAGTAAGAAACGATCTTTACTGAAGCGCTGCCGGCTTTCCTTTGGACCTGTGTGTTTTATTAGACTCCCCTCATTGTTTTACTTGTTCTTTCCGCAGAACCGCATGCACGAATCACTCATGCTCTTCGATTCCATCTGCAACAACAAGTTCTTCATCGACACCTCCATCATCCTCTTCCTCAACAAGAAGGATCTGTTCGCTGAGAAGATAAAGAAGTCCCCGCTGACGATCTGTTTTCCAGAATACACAGGTGAGTCCCGCGCCCTCAGTCGGAGCGGCTTCCCGAGCAAAGCGACGCGCTTTAATCGCCCTCTGCTGTTTTCTCTCCAGGTGCTAACACTTACGAAGACGCTACTGCATATATTCAGGTTCAGTTTGAGAGTAAGAACCGCTCTCCAAACAAGGAGATCTACTGTCACCTGACCTGTGCCACAGACACGGGAAACATCCAGGTAGTGTTTGATGCCGTCACCGACATCATTATTGCAAACAACCTCAGAGGGTGTGGCTTATACTGAGGCCTGGCCAAGCACAGAGGTTGTCATGGAGTGTATGAGGTGTTAATAATGATAATTTTGATGATACTTAAACACATAAATATGTAATTCTACACGTCCAAACGGACCCAAAGAGCTGCCGTCAGACACCACACTGGATTATTGCCATGATTTGTTCCTCTTCCTCTTATTTTGATTTCAGTATAAAAAAACCCGTTTTTGTCTTTTTTTTTTTTCAAAATGTGTTTTTGAGCTGAATGTTTGCTGTTTCGTCTATGACCGTGTCAACAACCGGGAGGGTCAGAAGCGGCGGCACCAGGGGTTTATTCAGCCGGAGCTTGAAATGTAATGCGAGGAGTGTGCTCTTTTTTTTTTTTTGGGTTAAGCACAACGTGGAATATTGTCCCCAGAATTTGTGGGCATTTTTGTTTTTAAGTGCAAGTCTCAAGGCTCGCGTCTTTGGACTGAATACAGCCTCTGGTGCGCCGTTTGAAGAGCTGCTGTTGTGTGTGGAGATGACGACGGGGATGTCAGGGAGGTGCTGTACTTGTGGCTGAGGGTTATGGATGGAAAAGAAGGAGGCTTATTTAAAGTTTCCTTCAGATGTGCACATGACGGAGTAGCCCCCCCAGGCCTGTTCCACTCTCGGTTTTCTCTTTTACTTTAATCACGATTAGAAGAGAGGATCCCTCTGTTCAGAGTGGCTGCCCATCAGCACTGGCCTCCTGTAGCCTGAGGAAATACCTAACAGCCAATGATATCTCTTGAAAAAAATATCGGTGCCAACCATCTGAGAACGACAGTTAGGGGAATAGCATCAGAAATCATAGCTCATTATATCGACTCTATTATTTAACCAACAGATATAACATTTTATTATCAGTGAATGATTTATTTATTTAAGCCTCACGCCCTACATGCCTCCTCCTACCTCCTGAAATCCCATGCCACCTTATTTATTTCCTGTCACAAAATAACTGGGGTGCACCGATTCCCGCCTTCGGTTCAGAGGGTAGAAATCAGCCCTCCGATGACATCTTGTTCTCCGTGTGGTGCGTGACCCTTCGATGTGAATCTGTGTAGAAATAGAAGACTGCACGGGGAGAACAATTTCATTTGAGGCAGCCTCTGTCTGGGGAGTCAAGTTTTTCTTCCCCCACTCCCTCCTCCTCCTCACCTCCCCTCTCCTGATCAGTGAGGAGGGAACCATTATCCCACCACTCCCCTCTCCTCTCCTTCTCTCCTCTTTCTTCTGTCATGTTTCTCTTTTCACAGAGAAGGAAAAAAACAAAACAAAACAAAAAAACCCCCAGCTCTCTATTTTCACCCATGCACCCAGAAATTCATCTTCCCACCCCTGTATACTCTCTAGCCATCACATATCAACCCTCATATCTCCATTTTCACCTTAAAAAAAAAAAAAAAAGCACCGTACTGTATATATATATTATGATTATACCAGATTTTTTTTCTTTTTTTTACTGTGAATGTTTTTGTGCTGCACCCCTCATCCTATTCAGTAGTTTATTGGTTGCTCTCATGTGGAATGTTTGTGCTGAGCCAATCGAATGTTGTGTTTACATTAAAGCCACACTTTTCCTAACTATCCCTGCGTTTGTCTGAGTCTGATTATACAGGACTGAAAGGAAAACAAAAACGAGACCGTCACGGTTGCAACGCTGCTCGGGAAAAAACAAAAACAAAACTTTAAACAAACGCTGACCTGCTTTAATCTGTGCCGAGAACTAAGGTTAGACCGGGAAATTAGGCTGAACATTATGAGAGTGGACCACTTTTAATGCTTCATCGCCTGGTGAGCACAGCTTTGTATTTAGTGTCAGAAATATGTATAAAAGATTGGGAGCAGGTCCTGCGCAGCAGCGGAGCGGCACTCGGTGAAATGTGGCGGATGGCGGGGGATCAGAGGCGTCGCACAGCAGCTCTCGATTTATTAGGTTAAAAGTGTTCCATCGCTGCAGACAAGGAGCTATTCATATATTGAATGACTAGGCTGGATCAGCTGTCTGACCTGCTTCTGTCAGTTTAATGGGTACGATGTTCATTACTGCTCTGTTTCACTGAGAGCCGCAGAGCGCCGCTCCTCAGTCCCAGTGTGTCCTCGTTTCTCAGAGCCAGTTACAGGTTAAACTCCCACTGAGATATAATTACACAGTCACGCTTTTAATTAAACATTTAACAGAACGTTCTCATATTTTACAGTTAATTCCTATCAAATTCGTCAAAATCCCTGCCCCATAAAAGCCCGGCTATAATGATATAGACTGTCATCAGTCAGGGGTGAAGAGCAGAAGGTCTGAACCCCCCCAAAGAATTCAGATAAAAAGAAATCCTCGGCTTGTCCGTACTGCAAACAGAGTTCTGCAGTGAAAACTCTCACAGCAATCGAAGGCACCCGCACACCAGTTCCGAGGGTTACAGCCGCAGCCTCTTAATGTCTTCGCTTCGGAAGTCGATGCGGAGCGCCAGGACCTGACGCACCTCTGCCGGCGTCAGTCGCCACGTCAGGGGACCTGAATTAGTGCCCCAGTAATCCAAGATCTCAGTTACCTGCAGAAGAAATCGGTGAAATAGTAACTTTAGTTATTTTTGGTATTTTTGGTGTTTTCTCCAGCTCACAACAGTATGACAGAAAGCACGAGTGGTCCACACTCTGTGGAAACCACATGAGCCCATTGTTCTTGTCATTTCTAAACATGCTATGAGACAAAAAGAATAAAAGAAATCCCAGTTGACAACGTGATACTGACTGGCGACTTCTTTGGGGAAAGGAATACCAAAAATTGACCTATACAGGGGAAAGAACTCCTGCATTTAAGCCAGCAGGCCACATTTCATTGCTGTATCAGGTAGGCTAAAGCCAGGTTAATGAAAGCAACTCGTAGCTAATGGTGTCCTGCTCAGGGTGTACCCCGCCTCTCACCCTATGACAGCTGGGATAGGCTCTAGCCCCCCTGCGACCTTAAATTGGATAAGCGGAAGAGAATGGATGGATAGCAGCTAAAGCTGTCACATAGATATTTCCCAATAGCAAAAACATTGTTAGTTACAATCCATCACTGGTGCTAAGCCGCCATAAATGGTGTGTGTGTTTCTAAAACAGTCTAAATTACCCGCTCAAGGTTGAGAATGGTGGCCATCTGTGTGAGGCGAGCGAACTTGTCTCTGATGGTCCAGGTTGTCACGGTTGTGAGGTACGCCACGAGAGAGCGGAGCTCTTTATCAAACTGGAGCCCCCCGAGCTACAACAGAAAAGTCAAAAATAACGTCTGTGGGTGCGTTTTACGTACATGGCAACGTTCTTTTTTTAGGACTATATGTTCTACATTGTGTCATAATTTATTTAGAGGTTATGTAAAAACATGGTGCACAAAAATAGGAAGAAGCTGCCGTGCCAGAAGGAAGCACCCTCTGCTACAGGCCTTTCTGAACTCATTAATAAATTATTGGAGGCCTTTCTTCACGGGAGTGTCAGTGACGTGACGCACAAGCAGCTCGCTGCCACCCAGTGGCCAAGCTAAGCGCCTCACCCTGCTGAACGAGCATTTGAGGACCGTCTTCTCCATTTCAATAGCTATCAGACTGGTCATCAGGCTGGTCAGCGTGTCGTAGATGACCGGGGAGAGGGCCATCTGGCGGGGAGTTCAGATCAGAAGACGAGAAGAGAAGTTTACTAAACAATGAGGAAGAGTATCTTTAGCCGGTAAACACAAAGTCAAATCTTAAAAGACACCTTAAACTCTGTCATCAGCTGCTCCAAGTTGACGATGAGCTGCTGCACCCAGGGGTCATTAGCTTCATAGTCATTAAACTCCTCCTGTGAGGGATGCAGACAGTTGCAGCAAGACGTTCTGTAACCTCTGATTTATTCGTGTGCAGAAAGGTGAAAGCGTTACCTCCTCTATGTTATGTGAGATGGACAGGAAGCTGCTGATCCAGGGTTTGACCTGAGGCTTTATGGCTGTTGTGTTTAGCTCCGTCAGACCCTCCTGTGAAAGAAAACCAAAGACAAATACCCGACCTTAAAAAATAAATAAAGAAATTCTTAGTTCTTTCCATTTCTCTTTATTCTGGAAGCACACGGGTTGTGGGTTTGTCATGTTTTCACGGGATACTGGGATACCCCGGGAGCACGAGGTCTGTTATTTTAGTAACTGACTGGGTGCTCTATGCTGTTCCAGTCTTTGCCTTCTCCAGCGCCAACACGAAGCAAAAACTTGTTTCTGGGATGCATTTTCTGGAATCATAAGCACCGTGTGGAGCAGGTGCGATCTGCTTCATTGGAGCCGGATGTCAGGCAGCCACGCCCGGAGTATCCCCGGGGTTACACAACAACGACACGCACCTCCTCGAAAACAGGGCTTTATTAAAAGATCTCATTAAAGCTGCGCTTCTAGATCTCCTGTGACTTGTTAAATAAATAAGAGCTCTCCCTCCACGGCGCTCTCTGGTCTAACAACAGTTCTCCATCCTGAGGCTCCCACTCCAATTAAGAAAATATACAAGTCTGTGCAGACAAGCATGTGGTGTGTGTGTGTGTCTGCGTGCACGTCCAACCTGTAATAGATCTTTGAACTTTGTGGACGTGCTGACAAGGTCGGACAAACAGCTCTCAATCTTGGCTTGCTCTCCAGAGCCGACCCCCTGACTGAACAACTTGGAGCAGTCGTTCTGACCGGAAAGAAAATTGACATTTTTTTTAATTTCTGGGGAGAAAAATAAAAATAACGCGATGAACAGGAGAAAGGAAGAGCTGTGGCACAAACTCACCTCCAGGTTCCTCTTTAAAGTTGTGATGTTCTCACTGCACACCTCGACGTTATTCAGGGTCACCTGAGTGGGGGACGAGTGCAAATGAAGGATTCTTACAGCCAGCGTGACTCAGTCCTGCTTTAAAAACTATAATCTGCTGGAGATGAGGTATTTTGACATCTCCTGCCTCAGCTGGTAGTTATAAGCCTTTAAGTGTTTCTTAATTTCAATTTATAATGATATTAAAAAGGTTTTTGAAGTCGCTCTTGTTTTAACAAAGAGCCATTTTAAAAATTAAAGCGCTACTCACTTAGCTCATTCATTCGATTCCTCCTTTAAATTACTGCTGAGCTCTTTTTTAAAGGGCTTATACAGCAGATGTGAGCGATTCATTTATCTTACAGTCTGACAAAGATTTCTAAGGAACTGCTCTACGAGTGAGGCAAGTATTTCTGTGTCGAGCGGTCTCACCAGGAACGCAGCCTTGGCGTCTTCGGTGCTCTCGATGCCCAGCGTGTTGAACTTGCCCTGCTGTAAGCTGCTCTGCATCAGACTGACCGCGCTGCTGACACCACGCTGGATGTCCTGCAGTGTTGTAGCCGGGAAGCCCTGCCGCAGCTTGTTATACAACACCTCCCTGACGGGTGAGAAGAGGCAGATGAGGCAGGAAAGGGGCACGTGTCAATGTAATAAATGTGTAAAACCAAACAAAACCAGGATTTTAAAGAGGTAGAAAATGAGCGAGCGACCTGAAGTCAGACTCCAGCACGGAGTTGGCGTGGTTGATCATCGCACAGAGGCAGTCGATGCTGGAACTCGATAAAGCTCTGCTGATGCACTTTTTCACAATGTAGAAACAGTCGTCCACCATGCTGCTGGTCAGCTGTCCCTTTTCGTATGTGTCCATAGCAACAGCCTGGGGGAGGAGAGGAGTTAATAACATGGTAACGAATAAATAAAAAACGTGAAGTTACTTTATGCTACAGTAATAAGGTAACACATAAACAGTAAAATGATAGAAAGTTACTCTTTTTTTCACTGTATAATATGCAAACGGTTTTTGTTTCGAATGTGTGCACAGATTTATGCACAATGTGTGCATAAGTAATAAAAACAGGAGGTTTTCAGGGAATTAACAAAAACTTTATAATTACAGGACAGTCTGGGCGATGAGCTACCAGAATTTTCTTATAAATGTAGACACAAAGAGTGGTGCTGACAGATTTCTTTCATTTACTCAAACGCATTTAAAAAAAAAAAAAAAAGTAGAAAAATTAGATCTAAAGATGAAATGGCATTTTTTCTAATATTATATTTTTGTATTTATATTGAGATATCTTAGGTATTTAATGTGTAGTTAACACATTTTATAGTGACAAAAGGGGTATTTTTACTTGTCCGGCCCATCTAAGATCAAAGTGTATGTTGCCTCTGATGTAAAATGAGCAACTTGACTTTATCATACAGTAGCACAAGCATTGACAAGTGCTACTTGTCAATGCTGTCGTTACCGTTGCTCTTCTACAAGTTTGGGCTAGAGAGAAACTTTAAACTGTTCCAGAAACATGAGAAATATTTTATTTATAAGTCAGACATCCTGTTTGATACTCGGGTGTTAAAGAGTCAAGTTTTTGGATGCATGTTTGGAGTATATTCAGATCTTGTCTACAAATATTACATTTTGTTTTTAAAAATGTCACTATAGCCATTTCATTGCCAGACCTGCGAGTCATCAAACACATGTAAAATTACTGTCACATTCAGGACACGACTGAATGAGAATCAGTCTGTCTGTCTATTTATAATTAGCATATGCTGAAATGTCCTCATTTTTCTATGTAAGGCACAGAGCTTCTGCACGGCCAGGGTGGACAACCAGGGGATGAATGTGGAGTAAAACTACGTTAAATTAATGCACATAACTGTTTCAGGAAAAGTAAACAAACAGGAAATTGCTGATCTATCCGGCTGACCTGTCTTTTTGTATTACACGAGCACCGCCGAGCCTTTTTTTCATCACTAATCATAAATGAGAAACAGTTGATGTGTGAAGTTTTTGGGCATTCTAAAGTGCAGGGAAAAGGTTAAGAAACCCTGATGAAGGAAATATGTATGCTCTGAACTGTTCCA
Source organism: Haplochromis burtoni (assembly GCF_018398535.1). Classification (NCBI taxonomy): domain Eukaryota; kingdom Metazoa; phylum Chordata; class Actinopteri; order Cichliformes; family Cichlidae; genus Haplochromis; species Haplochromis burtoni. The sequence continues at coordinate 203,988 of NW_024582372.1, forward strand.
CTAGGGAAAGCTGTAAACCTTTTTCAAGAGAGAAGCAAAGCATTTGCTCAGGAGTGACGATAGCTTAAAACCCCCAACAAAAACACAAACTCCAAGAAGCAGATGGTGTTACATTTTAAAATAAAATGTTTAAATTTAAAATGTCCACTGCTTTAAAAAAAATACAACCTTTTGAAATTGAATAAATCTTTTTGACCCAGCCTGTATTTATTGCCAATTAACCTTTGGCAATACCTTCACAGCCCACCAGGGGGCTGCAGGCCACACTTTGGGACTCATCTGCTCTCTGGTAATCTAAGCAATTTTTAATGTTTGCAGTGAAATCACAGGTAAATTCAAGTAAGAAAATGCTGATGAATTTGCACGTAAAAACAGCCTGTTGCCCTTTTTTTTTTTTTAAATCCCTCATATTCTCTTTCCCTTTCTAAAACAGATGTGTACATTACCCACAATGCAACATGACCACCACAGTTTGGTCTGTCATCTGAGTGCATTATACTATCAGCAGCTAATGTAGCCTGAAGCAGAGATGAGGGTGACCTGCAGGATTTAAGCTTTTTTTTTTTTTTTTAACCTCAGACTCGACATGTACAGCTCCCTGCACATCCACAGAAATGTTACACAACCTTTTCACGTTTGTGTCAGTGCAGCGGACACATAAACAGTCTTCGATGAGTGAACCGAGTCTTTGAAGTACAGAAATAACACTGCACTCAGCTGACCTTGTTGACAGACTCTCTCATGTAGTACTCTTCCATGGGAATGTAATAACCAATCAGCTCCTGCATCGTTGTGCTCAGCAGGCAGTGTTTCAGCAGCTTCTCCACGTTCTGCTGATGCTCTGTGTGTTTAAACACGGAGGGGAAAACACACATTTTCAACTGCACACTTCTTTACATTCACATTTGAATTAAAAAAAGAAAAGAAAAAGAAAATCACACATGAAGCTACCCTGCGTGATGCTCTGAGCGTCCCCAACTTCAAAGTCGGCCATCACGCGGCGACGTAGAAAGCGCAGGTAGAGCTCCGCCCTCGCGTTCATCAGAGTGACTTCTGCCAGGACGGGATCCAGCTCCCTGTTTGTGGAAGGAAGAGGTATAAACAAAAATATAAACCCTCAAACATGTAGGAAATGCAGCATCCCGCTTAGACAAACACACGCACCTTGGCTCGATCCTCTCCCCTGGAACACTCTTCATCATGCTGCTTTGGACGACCTGAAACTAAAGAGCAGATTCAAGGTCACAGCCGGGTTAGGGACGCAGTGAAAGCAACCATGTGACGCAGCGCCGGCGTCTCACACACACCTTGGTGTGGTATCCTCTCTGCTGGATGAAGCTGTCAACTATTTTCTGGGCCTGGCGATCACATTCCTGCTGCAGGTGAGTGATGAGCGTGTACAAATGGCCTGGACCGTAGTACGTCTCTACGATTGGCTGATGGGTCTCCACAACGCGAGCGATACCTGTGAACGCAAACCAGCACACGGGTGGAGAGAGCATGCAAAGGGGAATTCAGGCAGACATGCACAGTCTGTGTTTTCTCACCTTCCAGCAGCAGCGTTAGCGTGTCTGCAAATATCAGCAGAGCTCTCTTCTCACCCAGATCTGCTCCAGTCGCTAGCAGCAGGTTCTCCTCAGCTTTGGAGGCAAGCTGTGTGAGAGTGTGTGAATCAAAATGACATATTGTAGCAGACTAAAATACATGACTCAAATCAGGATAAACTGAAATTACAAGTGTGATGAAATGCATAAATAGGAGACAAAAAGAAAATATGCACCTCGACTAAGGCCACTATTACAGCCACAGCTGCCCTCATGTCACTCAAACTAAGCTGCTATGTTAAAAATATGAATCTTTATGTACAAAAACCTAATAAACAGATAAGCATCCCCGCATTTAGAATCAATGTGTGACTACTTGTGCCTTTTTAAACCATACTGTTTCCTTCCTTTGTGGTTGAAAATCACTGTCATAGAGCGACCAAGGGCTGGCACGGCAAGCCAGCATGCAGGAGGCGAAGTTAGTTTCCATATCTGTGAGTCCGCTGAGGTGTACTTGGGTCTGCGTGACGTACCTGCCCTTTTTTTTTTTTTTTTTTAATAATGGCATCCATGTGGACTACACTACAACAACACCAATTACACATGTGTTACATTACAATGACTGTACGTCTGCAGTCTCTGCAGCTGTCTGTGTTCACAACAAAGTAAAACCCCCACCGGTGAACCCATTCTGGTTTGCTGGCAGGTGACCTTCATCAGTAAACCAGACAACTTTTAACTGATCACTGGTGAAGAACCCAACCCCAAACCTATCCTTTGATGAAAAGCAAAACATTTAAGGAAAAGTAGAAAAGAAATTTATGATGCATAAATAACACACAATAGCATAAGTCTACAGTTAGGGTCACCACCTATGATGAGTTATGCTTAATTTTGTGCTACCGCTGTCTGTGTATTTGCTTATGGAGAGCCTTGCAGACAGGCGTTTTCAACCACTGGTTGTAAAGCGGGCTGGAACACTGAAGGGAGCAGCAGTGAAAATCACCGGGAACGAGAACAGCGAGAAACAAACACCAAAGATTAAAAAATACAGCATGAAAAGCACAAACAGCGGCTGCAGTGACACTTTTCTCTGTTTTTAACTCTCGGTTTCACTTCAGCTCTTTGAACGTTATAACTTTACTTGTCTCCTTGGCTGGCTGACAGATGAAGAGTGGTCCATTGACGGGCTGTTCTACATACTTTGGACACTCTCTCATGGACTGCCAATGTGCTATCACCGCTGAATTGTAATGTCCCCATTAAGCCAAATCTGGATCCACATCCCCCCCCTAATTTTCATCCACACACACGGAACCAGCCAGCATGCACGGATCTCTCTTTATGTTTAAGTGGTTTGTGATTAATGAGATTCAGCTTTCTTTAAGTTAAAGCAGCAAATATAAAGGACTTGTTTTCATTACTGACCTGACTGCAGAGATACTGGCCAAATCGAGCGAGGCCTTGCTGGTGGAGGCCAAGAAGAGGGAAGATCTTGAAAAACCTTTCCACCTGTGCCAGGTCGACTGCTGCTACGGCTTCATCAAGCTTCTCTGCAACAATGACCTTTAGTTTCTGCTCTGCTTCCTGCAGTAGGACCAGACTGGCGTCCACAGCGCTGCCTGTGCAGACGTGATGAAATGGTAGTGTTAGTGTATCTTTGTGGCACTTACCCAAACCGTAATGTAACGACTTTAACTGCTATATGGAGCTTTATTTTTCAAATCAACTGTAACTGCATTTTCCATTTGCTTAATTAACCCTAAGCCTGCAGTTTAAGATTGCACGCTGATGTAGAACAAGAGGCTCCATACTTTCTTCTCCCTGCCTGCTCAGCTCGATAACGGACTGGTCCAGAGACAGGTATCGATGGATGTGAGCAGCAGCCTGTTCGTAATCTTCATTACGCAGAGCTGTCTGCACCCCGTCTGTGCAGAATTTCAGGTCGAGGATATCATCGGCACGCTGGATGACGTTATATAGCCGCGTCTGAGGGAAATCAAATGAGATACATGTTCAGAAATCAAAGCTGTTTTGACCCAGAAGGAGTCATGCCTAGAAAATGAACCTGGTATCAAGATGATGGCCTAAAAGGAGACCTTTCACATGCTAACATCTTTTACTGACGTTCAAAGATGGTTGTAAATTTCATGAAGCCATCTCCTGTCCTTATAAAGTTACAAGGTCTCCAAAATCCTGTAACAAGTACGGTAAAAAATACTATGTTTTGCGTACTTCAAAGGTACAAGTTTGTTGGTTTTAAATTTGCAAGTTATAGTGCCAAAAAGCAAAAAAAAAAAAAAAAAAGAGCAAAACAAAAACTGCTGATTTTGAGCGGGTCTGATGGAGGTGCTTTAAAATGTATGCATGCTCACCTTTGCCAGGTCTAGTTGTCGTACTTTACGGCTGACGTTTTCAGCCAGGCTGCAGGTAAAAGTGATCATGCCCGACAGCTGGCTGGCATCTCCTCCAATCAGCTGGAGGTTGGGTCTGCAGAGCAAAGAGAGAAAGCATTTTTTTCTCAGTACAACACATTACAGATTAGCATTTAAATACTTTAGACCAGCAGCTGATTTTGTGTGTACCCCATCCTGTGTAGTGCCAGCATTTTAGTGTGAATGGCCCCCTCCTGCCCTACCAGTCTGTCCAGCTCTGTTTCCACCTCTTTCTGCAATAAAAACAAAACAAAGACCAGTTTTTTTCTTTATAGAGTTCCCACAACTCACATTACTTTATCCACACTTCATTAGGTACAACTGCTCATTTATCCAAATATTTAATCAGGCAATCACATTCAGTTCATCTAGCCATGTAGATGTAACTAAGACAGCCTACTTAAGTTCAAATGACTATCAGAATGGGGACAAAAGGTGAATTAAGTTATTTTCAGCATGGGATGGTTGTTGGTGTCAGACAGGTATGAGTATTACAGAAACTACAGATCCACTGAGATTTTTCCACATAACCATCTCTAAAGTTTACAGAGATTGGTTTGAAGAACAGGAAATATCCAGTGAGCAGCAGATCTCTGGGAGAAAATACCTTGCCGATTCCAGAGGTCAAAGGAGAATGGGCTTCAAGCTGATGGGAAGGCAACAGTAATTGACATAATCATTTGAAGAAGAACCTACAACAGCAGTCCTGTCAGCATCACCAAAACTGGAGCACAGAACACTGGAACAACGCTGCCTCGTCTGATGAGTCTCAGTTTCTGCCGCAACAATCAGACAGTACACTGTAAATTCAGCTCTACTTAAGGGTAAATTGGTCCATCTCTGTCGTCATATACCATGACTGATGAGACAAACACTGTAGAGTGTTTTCATGTTATCATTTCCCATCTTGCATATTCACATTGCTGATTGGCTGTATTTGACTTAAGGACATGTGTTTCTCGAAAGTCTGGTTTTTATCTGATGGGTGCGAAAAACGCAGGATGCTGGTGTAGTATCGATCCAATATCAATATTAGTTTTGGAATCGATACTAGATATTTTGATCGATCTGCCCACCTCTAAAAGGCGGTAAAGGAGTTATGTATGTAAGTAGGAGCTTGTTGAATATAAACACATTAAAACTTAATGAAAAAACGAAGCGACAACAAATACTGGGAAACAACTGATAGCAGGAAGAAGGCGATCCATGGTGATTTAACAGGAAAAACAATAAATATGAAGTGACACGGTGCATGACTGCATTCCTACTGATGACAGTAAACTATTATTAAAGCTTGCTGTTTTTGTGAATATCTATTAAAGCAGACATCCTTCTCAGCAGCGGTTTGAGGAGGAGCGCCTGTTAAGTTTACGTGGATGACGACAGCACCTGTATGTCGCAAACAAACCACCGTCAGCGGCCATTGGTACGAACCTCCTCCTCGCAGAGCTGCTGGTAAATTTTCTCCAGGTCCTCCAGCTCCGTCAGGGAGGAGATGGTGTCCATACTCACAGAGGACAGAGAGCTGGAGTCGCATCTTCTCGCTGTTATGGGTCCACCGTCAGCCATCTTCCGCCACCGGAACAGGACACAGAAGCCTACGTCATCATTTTTGTTACTATTCCCCGTGATTAGTCTGCCAGGCAGCGTTTCGGCGCTTTATTATCGGGTCTTTAGAGAAGACGAACTCGTCTTAAAATCATAACCGTGTCGACAACGTTATATTTAACCAAGTATAACATAAATATATAAATTTTATTACATATTAAAGTCTGTTAGTGGTGAGGATAGGTCAGCATTTTTACACAAGTGCCTGACAACTGTTACTCGGGGAGAAACTTTTCACGTACCACCACGCATGCTCACAAACCCACAGCACCGAAACTGGTCCCCTAGAGGGCGCTACTGCGACACTTCTCAGTGAACGGAGAGACCGTATGGGGCTAAAACTACGGAAGGAAATTGGTGTATAAAGGTTTACAGACGAATATGAGATTATGTACAAGCATAAACCAAGATTTATTTAATCAAGTACACATTTTAATAACATCTAATTATTTGCTAAAAATGTGAATGAACAAAAGCAGTTTTGTGGCTCTCAAGTTTGCTTAATGAAAAGAGAAAATTTCTGTATTAACTTGATAATAGTTTACGGTAGAGGGTTAAATGTAATGCATAGACCAGCACACGTCACCACCATTGTATATTGTCCTGGAAAGCCATTGGCAGATCATCCCCACCTACTATGGTATTAAAAACATATTTTTATGTCTGAGCTATATGATATTCTTGGTATCTTTAAAGGGAAAAGTTAACTGAAAGTTGCTTTTTGTGGCTTTGCAAGGAGAGATGGGGTCCTGGATTAAATACCAGGATGAAGCCGTAACAAAAAAACCCCAAACAAACCACTGCACACCTATTGTTTTCAAATTTTCATATTTTACTAAAACAAATTCAGAGCATTTTGTGTTTTAAGCAATGCTGGCTGCATTCATCAAAGTTAAAATCAAGAGACTTGCTGCTCTCTGGAAAACAGCAGGAGCTCTTCTCTTTCCTGCTGGAGTTCTTCCCATTTCTTCTGTAGTTCTTCCTTTTCCTTCTGCAGCTCCTCTCGCTGTCTAGTTAAGTCGTTGGCTTCCTCCTGCTGTGCTTTCCTCAGAGACTCGATTTGCTCCCTCTCTGCTGCTGCCTCTCTGGCACTAGCTGCACGCAGCTTCTCCAGCAGCTCCCTCTGATGCTCCAGAGTCCGAGCCTCCTCCTTCTGCGTTCTCCTCAGAGCTTCTATCAGCTCTCTCTCCCTCTTGAGCGTACGCTTTTCTCCTTCAGACATCTTCAATGCACCTGCAAGAGGAGAAGGACTCAGGTTTAGGCTCATTACAGCCTCCAGCACAGTGGAAACCTGGAAAACAGGACTGAAGTGTCTTTTTAAGGGCTGCTACTGATTTTTCTTAATCAGAGGGAGTTATAACAGGTATTTGGAACAGATAAACATTTAAAGTAAAGAAAAAAAGAACAAAAAATAAGTCCTCAAAATATCGATGTATATATCAAATTGTGCCATAATTTGGAGTAATGACTATGACACTTCAGTCTTGTAAAAAGGAAATTTCTCTAAGAGTAGGGAGTGCAGACAGAGTAGTGGCTGCATCAGCACGAGCCCATTCGGTCTGCCTGTTCTTTTCTTCCTTTCTCTTCGGTTCAGAGTGTGAGCAATGGCACATTACACACACACACACACACACACACACACACACACACGTATGTGTTATATACATGTATATATACACATACATATGTGTATAAATACATGTATTTATACACATATGTATGTGTATAAATACATATATATATATATATGTTGTGTGTGTGTGTGTGATAATACATGTGTATATTATAAATATGTATAATCTGTGTAATATTAATATGTATAAATAATGTGTATATATATATATCTGTATCATCATGTGTAATATATACAGTTATTGTTAAATACTGTAATTATTACATATGTATAATTACATTGTTATATACATATGTATAATCATTGATATATACTGTATAAATACATGTGTTATTACTTGTGATGTTAATATACATTGTATAATATATCCAATAATCAAAATGGTAAAATTTATGGTTGGGTATTATATATATAATACAAGTATTATAATATATACTGTGTATCTATCTATGTATATATAACATGGTGTATTTTAGTAAAAAAATCATGTATAATGAATGTTAATAGCATGTATATTATTTGTATAGATACAGTATATTTTGTATTTTAAATACATGTATATATATATGTATTTATACATGTATATATACATCCTCTTAATTGAGAAAATTACTTTGAACACATTTACATGGAGAAACAGGACCATGCGACCAAAAGCAGGGCTGACAGAGTGAAGCATTTAGAGGGAGAGACTGAGTGAAACAGCAGTGAGCTATAAAATCATACCTGGAGCCTGTCTCTGCTCTGACGTCTTGTTGTTGGCATGTGAGACCGGAGATGAGTTTAACGCCGGTAAACGCAGCCCATTGGACACCTGCTCTAACAGCAAGTTTGGGTGTCTCTTTGACATGTGTCGGTGCAGATTACTGGAGCTATTTTTCCCGCACTTCAGCTTCTTCGTGCAGATACGGCAACGAGCAGCGTTCAGGCTGTCCAAGCGCTCAAAGTGTCTCCAGATGGTACTGCGTAGTGGACGTCCTGCAGGAAGGTCGTCACTCCCCTCTGTGTGTGTTTGAGGTTCTGCTGGATTTCCGTGGGAAGCGTCTAAGATACCGTTGATAGCCACACTGTTATCGGTTTCATTCACCAGTGTTACTGTCTCAGAGTCTCTGTCCTTCGACAAGACTTCCACTGAAAAGAAAGAAAACATAGTTGTAATCACACCTCATGTCCTTAAATGGAACACCTGACTCCAGGTAGCCTTTAAAGAAGAAGTCACATTATAGCAGTTCACTTATTTTTCCAGATTTAGATGCACAGCTGTTTGTGTGTTATAATTTTGAGCCACTTAAGTTTGTGTGTATTGGTCATTCAGATAAAAAGGAGACCATATTATATGCATAATCAATGCCTAAATCCTTTCAAATGATTCTTTATTCTCCTTTTCATAGATACACATACATGAAAAGGTGTGACACTGGCAGCATCTGACCAATCACAAAGAGATATAAGACCACTGGGAGCATAGCGAGTGATCTTAGAAAGGAAAAATCAAACTAAACACTGGAAAACAATCCAGAACTTTAGCTACCTCCCTTGATACTGAAGAGGAAGATAAGCAAGGTGTTATCTCTTGTTTGTGTAGATGTGAAACTTTAATATGGCTGTCAAACAGCTTACCTTGAGCATCACTCTGCTCTGTCCCCCACAAGGCCTCATCGGACTCAGGGTTAGTGTTTGAGTCCTGTGAGGAGTTTAAGGGTGTTGGTGGGTACTGCTGGGTGGATAACAGCTCAGAGTACACCTTAGGATGTTTTGAGGACAAGTGTCGCCGCAGGTTGCTGACGCCACCACTTTCGACCAGCTTCTTCATGCAGATGCGACAACGAACGGCGTTCAGATTGTCCAAGCAATCAAAGTGTTTCCAGATCACGCTGCGATGTCGTGAACGTTTCACAGGGCGCTCATCACTTGTCTCTATTTGTGTTATTATTTCTGATGGACCCTCCTGTGGAAGGAGGTCATTCAAAGAAGAGCTGATTCCAGTTGTGTGTACTGCGGTGATGGTGCCACCCTCATCGTCCTCCAGTGCCACTTCCACTGAAGAAGAAAGAGGCAAAGTTACATTTAAGTGGTGAACATTCTGCTACATGATAATACTTAGTGACTGCTCAATACACATAGAATATGGTTTTCATCCTTAACTAACCCTAACCCTTTGGCGGCCTTTTTCTAAAACACTATACAGTATATCTACTTCTGTCCCCACAAAGCTGGGGTTCACTTTAGATGGTTTGACGAGCTGTACCGGAGCAGAACTGCTCTCCTTCCGCCCGATGGTGCTGGTCTTCCCCGGGGCCAGGTTTAGATCCGGGTCCGTTACTTCTCGTGGAGAGCTCGGTGGGATGCTTCACACGCAGGTGTCTCAGCATAGCAGTGGTGGAACCACAACCTTTTTTGAGCAAGTGACGAGCGCAGAGAAGACAACGGACAGACCGCGAGTCGTTGTTTTCGAAAAAACTCCAAACTACACTACTACGCGCCCGAACCATCGCGGTGGATACAGGTTGGCACTGCTGTGAATAAAGAGTCAAATGCCACGGTTCGGTACAGAACAAATAATTACTCTGCGGCTATCCGTACTATTAATGAAGTTTATTTGTTTTTGATGTGCTAGCCTAGCTGATACTACGCGCAGGCAGCATACGAAAATCTAACAGCCCTGCGTCATATCCGGGGTATCAACCGTCGTCTTCCCCGCGGGACAACACTGGAAGCGACGTGGCGACCGGAGTCTATAGAAAGTGAATGACTTTCAGCGACTTTCAGCGACTTTCAGCTACTAAAGGCGACAGAATAACCGCTGGCGACGCGAAGTGTTGCTTCCACGCGAACGACTGAAAAAAACTACCAATGAAAGCATGTCGCTACCGCTGCTGACCCGGTAGTAAATACGGAAGATGGTTACCTAGGCAGCCTCTACCGTCCACAAGCAACAGATTCATAGCGATTCGCGACAATTACAAGTAGACGTATCTTAAATGTTTACTAAACCCGACTCAAAAATTAGTTTATTTTTTTAATTTTATTTAATATATTTTCTTATTATCATTATGAGGATATCTAGGAGATGCAGTGGACTTTTAAAAATCTGATTATTTAATCCGGTCGTGGAGAATAAGAGAATGCTGAAAGAATGAAAATTAAATAACCGAGTTAATAAAAAACAAACAAACACTGAAACTAATTATTAAAAACTAAACTGCGTAGACAATAAAACGTAATGGAATCTAAATTTTACTGATAACATAAAGTTCAAAGGAAATAATACTATAAATATAAACTAGCTATCATGATAACTCTATGATGTAGCTGTTTACACGTTCACCTAACAAATAAAAGATCCCCGGTTTGATCCTGGGGGCAGACACATATCCCTTTGGAGGGCATACAATGTAAAAATTATCAAAATCAAAGCATGTGGAACTGCCCAATGTGGTGGCCTCTTGTGAGTAAGGAATTAGCTTTATATCTCTATGACTACACAATAGGTGTGCTCGAGTATACTTGTGAAAATGAGAGCTCTTTAAAGGTGTTTGACATTTGACTCGAGTTTTAAAGATGTAGCCATGGAACTCTTGTAATTTCATGAGTGAATAAAGTTGGGTAGAACACGGATTTGAGTAAAGTATGGCAAAAGACTCATGCCCTGCACTTGCTAGAATTAGTATAGATCAATGGAATGGTTTTCTCTTACTGCAACAGTTTGATAATAATAAAAGATAAACTGGCATCTCTTAAATTGATTGTCTTTGGCATATTCTCACACTCCACATGTTCTCAAACAACCTGGAGTGGCTGATGCTGTGCCATCAGATTACAGCAAAATAATTCTAATGTAACCCTCACTTTATATGTTTTAGAGGAGCATCAAGGTTGATGGAGTTTTTTTTTTTCTTTTTCTATGCTTAGCTTGCCTTGCTTCTTCACAGTTAACACAATGAACAAACTCAGATTAGACAACAGGTGTTAAACAAAGGCAGCCGTTTTTATTAAAGGAAATATCCGTCAAGCAGATGAGCATTACAGTTTCCCTACTTTAAAGCAACACATTAGTGCTTTAAAAAAATAAAAAATAAAAAACAGGTTTAAAAAGAAGTTCACAGGCTGAAAGCAAAAAATGGCAAACTTTCTCCACTTGAGCTTACAAATAAATACAAAAAGTGTTCTTCAGCGAGCTGGCTGGACACTACACGCATCACGCTGTTTATTAAATATGTGGCATCATGTCATTCTCAGTGCAAAAACAACAAAACAACTGTAGATAAGAAGATGATGATCAATGCTGGAATGTATTTTAGCAGTGTCAGATTATGGAACATCCTGCAGGCAAACGTGACATGCTTTGTGTTTTATAAAGACACTTAATGTAAACTCAACTTCCTGTTTTTGTAAAGCACTGTTGGGACACTATGAAGTAAGAGTGTAACGGGCATCTGTTTATATCTGCAGATCCTGCGTGGTGCTGAAGAAGGGGACAGACACGCCAGACCAAAGCAGTACACACCCCCTGTCACTTCCTGCCACACCAGCGTTAGCAACAGTGAAGCCACGATTTGTTAGGATAGTCAGCAGAAGTAAGAAGCAGTGAGTGACTACAACACCTGTGAAGCTTGTCTGGCTCGGAGCACATTTACACTTTCACACAGATCAAATCCAGTGATTTCACTCAATAAAAACATCAGTACAGTTTCTGAACGACTGGTGACCCCACGTGTTTAAAAAAAAAAAAAAAAAAAATCTACAATTTACTTCAGTGCTTAACAAATGTAAACACACCTTAAACACAAACTTTAAAACCACTCAGGCTTTGAATCCAATACATCTCAGAGTTTACCACTAAACACTGAATGCTATGAAGAGCCGACTGCTACTATAATTTTCTGCTTTGCAGCCTGAAGGCTAGTAGAAGCTCTCTGGTTAAATGGATTATGATCAGTGTGAAGTGGAAATCAGGTGCCAAGAACATCTCCAAAACACTCCCTGAGACACAATCCAAATAATCCACTGACGTTTGATCTCAGCAGTCATTGTTTGCCCAAAACATCGCAGAAGAAAACCGAAACGAACAAACAAACAGAGCATGTGAGAATGACTCCCCCTAAGCATCCTAGCTTTCATTTTCAATGTGTTGTCATCTTATAATCTATTTAATAAATCCATGGACAGTATAAAAGATGGACATAGCTACTGTGATGCTCATAACAGCTTGCCAATCACAAGCTGCTAGCTAACCAGCATACCCTCAAAAATCTTTTTATCTGACACAAAGAATGACCAAAATTTAGAAAACAGACGTAATCGTTTATTTAGTGTGACCCAAAATGAGTGACTCAACAGGAGAGTGTTTACACAGGTCAAATTCAATGGTCATTCCCCCCACAGTATTGCAGGTTTTGCCTTTAAAAATAATTCCGTTTATGGCACTTCCAGGCTGGCTTCAATTTTTAGACTTGAAAGCTTCGTTCATCTGTTATACTGTCTATGAAAATACACATCAAAATAAACTGGAAATACCAATTTAACATGGTGATCGTATTCCATAAGGTCTACATCCTTATGGAATACTATCAGTCCAAAATGGAAAAACAGGTGCTAAGCGTATGCACTAAAAACTCCCTGAGGCATAATTCAGTTATGTAACAGGACATGGCTGAGTCATCCATCCTAGAGTAGAGCTTTTATTTTGAATTTTTATAATGTACTTTGGTAAAACTGTGACTGCTGCTCCGTCTGTGCAGCAGGCAACCGTACACTTTCTACATCCTCTTTTCCAGCTTACAGGAGTAATAGTTCAGTATACATTTACAGTGGGGAATTCAGGGGCATTGCTACAGGCTGTTACTTTATTCTCTACATAGCTTATTTTACTCAATCCCTGGTATCATGTAAGTCATGGCCATTTTGTAACAAACACATTATTAAACCTCTTTTTTTTCAAATGTCTAAAATATACTTATTACAAGGTGAAAAATAAAATAGAAAGTAAACTGAACACAGCTCCATTATACTTACTCTAATTTGAGTTCTATCAGAATCACAACGGGTCATTTGTTAGTCAAATCACCCGGCTGCTGTGATGGTCACAGTCATGGCTGAGGTAAACACTCCCTCTTTTACAGAAAGGTGCTGTTAGTGTACATTAACACCAATATATTTCCATTCAAACATATTAAAGTCTAAATTTTATCTACAGTAGAGAATCACATGGTGTTCCAGTTTCCCTATAGTAATACACAGCATCATTAATCACCTGAAAAATGGTGCTTGAACAAATCTTTCTGTAGCTACAGGCGTCAGCTGGTGAACTGCAACCAATATGCTGAAACTTACAGACCTGGATTTGCAAAGTGGGGGAAAGGATCCTTGACCCAGAGCTGAAGGCTCAACAAAATAACTATCCTAAAACTCTGCTGTACCATCAAAAAAGGGTGGATATACAAGCTGAGACTATTAATTCAGATAAAATAGGCATACTGTACCCATTAATCCCTCTCACGTTATCAGCAGGCCAAAACAAACTCAGATATGACTGAGACACTCTTTTCAATCTGCCCTGAAACCACTGACTTCTTGCAGGGTTCAATGAACTGTTCCTGCTGGTGCATGGTTTATTAGCCAGCGAGCCAGCCGGTGGTCATGGAAATATTAGACTCAGCTCAAACTCTCTGGTGATACCCAAACTTTAAAAGAAAAAACAACAACAACAAAAAATTAAAAACAATAACCAGAAAAAAAGGGATGTTCAGTGGTAATGCACTTATTCAGACTTCATAATTGTTTTCTTTCTATATTAATAAATCTAAAGAAACTGCTCATAAGTTGAAAACAAAAAAACAAAACAAAAAAAACCAAACACCCAACAACCTAAAACCATTTTTTAAAATTAAAATCTACTATTGGCTAACAACTAATATAGGTCTAGATCCTTTTTTAGCCGAAAATCTGAAATCATGACTCCACAACTTCAAGCTAAGAATGATAATCAAGGCAGCGTAAGGTGACTGTCGGTGGGACACAGGGAGCTTTTAACACGTTTAAATGAGCTTTACAGCTATGATAATGTTTTCTGTTGAGAATCAGAATAATAGAGCTGTGTTTTACAAATTTAGTGTACAAACAAATCACATCTGTGAGGGTTCAAGCATTCACAACACAGTCAAATAAAAAAAAAAAAGGTCAAATTGTGACAAGTGTGTTAAAAAAAAACAAACAAGCCAAGTAGTCATGTGTCACATAAAAGGTCGAAGCAGCGGACTTGAAACATTCAGAGCTCCGTTTTGTCAGACATGCAGTAGTCGCACTGGGTGAATTAACAGATCTAGTTTTTGTTTCTCTTGAGAGCCTCACACAGGTTCTGGTTTGGATCAGGTTCTTGACTCATGATCTCAACACACTCCCATTCTCCGCTGCTGCTAGACCGCTTCACCGCCTCCACCACCGTCTGCACGTACAGACCGTCCTCAAACGTTGGTGCAGTGGCAACTGGTCCCCGTGCCCAACACCGGCGCTCCTCCTTAGCCTGAAAAGACTGCCTCAGCGCCTTCACCATGGAGCTCAGGCCCTGCAGGAGAGGCAGGGGCATTTCTTTTACCTCTGGTCCCACCCAGCCGTTGTCGCCTACCAACAGCTCCTCGCTTTTACTCCCGTTGCGTTGCCCATACAGTTCTGTCCCTCTGGCAATTAATCTCCCAGTGGATCCAACTACCATAACCTCATGTACAAACGACCCCGGCATATTGAAGTTTAGGGTCACAGTGCAGCACACGCTACTGGACCCTGTCCCACCCATCAACATTTGGAAGAAACAGAAATCGTCGCTGGTGACGCGGCGTATCCCTCGGATCAAACCGTTTTGCTGCACGAAGGTCCGCAGTAAACCATGCACGCGGTGTGCTCGTGTGCCAGACAGGTAACTCAAAAGGTCGATGATGGCGGAGCCAACAGTGTGAAGACCGCCTCCTCCCATCAGCTCCTCGCAGGTCCAGCCGTACGACTGGTCCAGCAGGCTCGGACCATAGACTCTGACATCACACACCTGCAATTCGCCCACATATCCCTCCACCAGCAGTTGGCGCATTGCAACAAAAGCTGGCAGGAAGCGCAGGGTGTTACCCATAATGCTGAGCAGCTGTGGGTAGTATCTGGCTGCAGTGACCATCTTGAATGAATCCACAGCAGTTGCAGCTTTCTCACACACGACATTCTTACCGATACCTGAAGACAGACGGAGATTGAGCAGTTATTAACTTACTGCACTGATCTTTGGCGTAGAGCCAATGAGAACAGATTTCACACAATTTTTTTTTTTTTTTTTTTTTTTACATAAGCTCAGATCTGCAGCAGTTTCAGTTCGGTGCATCTATCAGAGTGTGCATTTGATTGCTTTACTGTTCATTTACTCATTAGGTATGAATAAACCAAAATAATGTGATGGCATCAGTGAGTGCAGCGTTTGTTATACATTTTAAATCAGACCTCACTAGCCGTTGGAATTGGTCCCATGGATTAGTCCCTCAGCAGGGAAACACTCAGGAAGTTGCAACTAAAACAGGAAACTGTGGTCAACGCTTAGGAATTCCATCAGATACAGAAAGCCCTGTATCAAGTCCCCTTTGATTGGGAAACCTTGTTGATTATATTTGCTTCAGTCTACTGCTGACAGAATTTTTCTTTTTTTTTTTTTAAATTTGTAGCTACAATTGCTGTTGATCAAGGCTTTGATCACCATTAATCACACGTCAATAACAAACCCTGAAGAATACGTTACAGAGGAAATGCGTTTGAGATCTGACCTGCCACACCCAGCTGCTTCAGGGCACGAGCTGTTTGCATACACAGCTCTGAACTTTTCCACACCTCACCTGATGAAGCTGTATGTGACACAGCAAATGTTTAACATACAGGGAGTGCAGAATTATTAGGCAAGTTGTATTTTTG
>NW_024582372.1:229889-250263 GCF_018398535.1 Haplochromis burtoni
ACTTGAGACTTGACTTGAGACTTGAGGATAAAGACTTGAGACTTACTTGAGACTTGCAAAACAATGACTTGGTCCCACCTCTGCATCAAATATCTGTATAACTAATAAAAAAAAAAGTCCCTAATGAGGCTATCAGCAGTAATTATATATTTATTTGCCACACTGTGTGTGTAATCAATATTTTTCAGTTTAATTAGTGTGATTAATAATGCCACTGATGTGCTTTTCCCTGCTATCTGTGCTGTCTGCCATTTTCACCGTGTGAGTTTCTTCTTCACTGTAGCTTTGACTTTACCCTCAGTTGATTAATAAGTATCACCACAAGCAGGCATGAGGCACTGGTCAGTGTTTCAGAGCACTGCATGTTTTCATTAAAATTTTGTAATTTGGTACCAGAACACTGATAACATGAAAGCATTATTGCAAGAGGAAGAAATGTGCAATACTAACATGTGAATCTTAATATTTCAACCTTCATTTAGGGTGTTAACTCTTGAGATGATTTCTTTCATGACATACTAAATAGGGTCAGTGGTAGGAGAAAATGGAGGCCCTGTAGAAAGCCTGCACAAGAACAGGGAGATGATACAAACACTGTACGAAAGAGTGTTGCCTGGATTTGAACCCCTCTTGTTGTGACAGTGCTAATAGCTCAGTCACTATGCTGCCAAACACACTGTGTTATATTATGTTATATTTGTGTTTATGGAGTCTTACCCAGTGCCTTGACTGCTATCTGCCTTGTCATGGATGGTGGAATATAGATGCAGACAAGGTCAACATCTTGATGCAGCAGGACGTCGTCAGATCGGCTGGTGTGAAACGGGATGCCGAGCTCCTTTGCCAAGCAGCATGCTTCCTCTTCGCTTCGCCCCCAGAGTGCATGAACCTCAAAGCCTTCAGCTTTTAGCAGTGGGACCAGCACTCGGGCCGTACTCCCCGTGCCAAACACACCGACTCCCGGCAGCATGGTAGAGCTGCCCAGTGGGACCCTATGTGTGAACCATCGCCAGTCACTCCAGCATCTCAACAGCAAATCATCCACTAGCTTTTCAAGGCCTGTGCTGTTGATTTTAGCCTAGAAAACAATTAACAATTGAACAGTTAAAGAGCGATCAATCTTTATCCAATAACATAACAAAATCCTGGGAAATAAAAAAGCTCTTTGTGAATGCAGCACTAAGAAATGAGAAGGAGTAGTGAATAAGTGCTTTACCCATTTATCCCAGCTTTGACTGTATCTGCAGGTCTCATGAAAGTTCAGCCCAGTTTTTCTTATCAGACCTCTGTGACAGGCTCTCATGCCGTGTCCTGCCACATACTTAACATGCCTTTCCTTGTTCACACCCACTGAATGTCAATGTCATCTTTTGTCTTTCAACCAGGCTAAACATAAAAACCAGCAGCCAGAACAATCTAATTATTTATCGCTCACTTAATGTTGTTCTGAAAGTTATAAATCACCTGAACCAGTATGAGTTTACTCCCTTGTTTTCCTGATCTGGAATGATAATAGACTGGTGACTGATTTAAATAGCAGGCCATATCTACATTAAATACATATGCATAAAAATCAACTAAGCTGTAAAAACATACACAAAAACACAAAAAAACATATCCTTTTAATTCAGAGGTTTTCCAAAAACTTTATAATTCAAAGTAAAAAGTGAAATTGATTTATAAATATTAAATGAACTAAATGTACTACTACAAAGACTACAGTCTTTGGGGACTGAATGTGGACTCTTAGGGAGAAGTAAGGGGGGGGAAAGGAAAGGAATATGCTGAGAGGAGAAACAGGAGAACAGCAGCTTTGGCTCAGGTATGAACTTCTCTCAAGCCATAAATTGCTGTACCTATTTTCCGTTTTCCTCGCAAAATATAAAGAAATGCGGGGTGTGTCCATATTTAGCACAGTGCTATATAGGTGAACAATGAGCAGGTCTATCTTGCTGACTCTCCCTGTGGCCATGATGACTGTACAACAGAAGGGTGACGGAGGAAAGTCTGCGTGCCCCTGCACCTGCATTACCTGTGCCACCTTTGGGAACCTTCTCTCGTTTAAACCGCATCCGCGCCAGGCTAAAGCAGCCGAATGCAGCTGAAGTCTCTCACACACCGACAACACTGGCAACTGAGCCGTGCCGTGCCGTGCCGAGTCAGCTAGACAGATGAGATATCAAAGGCATGACACACGGACTCGTCGCTTTCTGAATCAGAAGTAGTAGCTCGGGATCAGACATATGTCATAAAACACTGCAAACTTCCTCAAAGTGACCACGTCTTCGTTTCAAACACGCGTACTGCTACAAGTGCACACACACCTACACACACAGTGAGCTAGCTAAACAGTCAGGTTATTGATAACGTTAGCTAGCACGTTCAGCTAGCTGGCCAGACAACCGCAGAGCGTGCACAAAAAACTCCCAGTAAACGCAGATACTTCTCGGGCTCACTGTTTAGTGTTAAAGTATCTACAAACGGGTATTATTTAAAACAAATCCCAAGTGAAACGCAAGGAAACGTTAACTACCTACTGTATTTGGCAGCACAACATCAGCGACGTCGGAAGGTGACGAGCCGGGCGCTGCCCAGTTGCTAATGGTAACTTCAGCAGCAACAGCAATACTGTGACGGGAACCGGACATACTAAAGCTGTGAAGATAGGTCACCGGCGGAAAATCAACACGGGGGACTCATAGGAAACACGTTATGTTTAAACACAAAGATACTAAAAGTTTCACAAAACCTTGCTTTTAAAGATATTTTTTATTAATGTATAAATACGTCTTACGAATAAAATATGTGCCCTTGCTGTTAAGGCATTACATTAACTTTCAATAGTTTCCCCATGATTCAGTGCGCTACCTGTACAAATCCCTCAGTACGTCGACTAGTTTCACTCGTTTAATCTAAAAATTTTCAATTCAGTTTTATGTAAATCGCAACAACAGTTGCCTCTAAGCTTCTTCCAAGTGGGCAGTCGTCTACCCCAAAGCAGTTATCTCACTTGTTATTTTTAACCATTACCAAAACTCAAGGCGTAGCTACCACTCCAATCTAAATATATCCACAAAATAATTTGCTTGCTTTGAGACGAAATTAAGGTTTAAAACGGTTAAAAACTCTCTTAAAACTCTCTGAAAGTTATAGCCTAATTCTACCACGTTTGCTATTGCAGTGTTTTCCCTTGTATTTCAGTTACTTTAGTGACATCCCTCTCATATAATGTCTCCGGTTAAATGTATTTTGATAATTTATTCTGGTTAATTTTATTTGACAGTATTAGTTACAATTGCACAGATTTCACAGAAACAAACTCAAATATATATTCAATATTTGTTTGTGGAGAATCAATAGTGATTTTTGTTTGTTTTTGAATGGAGGGCCAGTAACATATGTTTCAAATAACCAGATAAGTGCCCTGATGCAAGTATAATAGCAGGACCTTACTTACTGCAACGCAGATACCATTTTAAATGTATCTTTTTTCCCTGATAAGAACCCATTGTTAACTCTTAGTTCATCTGTTGGCACCATGAGCAACACACTAGACTTTAAACTTGTAGAGGTGTGTGTGAGCGCTCATGTTTAATGCTGCTGTTGGCAGGGGTGACTTTGGTTTACATTCTTTTGCCTCAGCCTTTTCAAATACAATTTATTTTTAAAAATGCTTTTAAACTTTGGTGTTTACTTTGTGAAATGATCTTAGATGAATACGGTATGAGGTTTATTTGGCTACTACAGATTTACAGTGTGTAAATAATAAACTAAATCTGCAGAAATAGCTGTGTGATGATGATCAGAAAAGTGACACCTGCAGCGTCCAAATCCACAACCATCCAGCCAACCACTAAACCAGCCAAACACTAAACCAGCACAGGAGTGCAGGAAGAGTGATCTACAAGGCCATCAGGTGGATGATAATGGTTACTACCACCTGGACAGTGTGGCAGCTGACATGGAAAGATGAACAAACAATCCAAGGAAACAGACTGAAAATCAGTCTAACTTTAAATTAGTGAAAAATACCTGTTGATACCTTTTTTGAAATTCTCATAAAATACACACATGATATATCACCATGAGTAAAGTAAAGTAAAACACATCTGGATCACAAATCATCCAACATTCAATATTGTTCACTGATTTCACCATATTTGCATTACAGTGCAGAGGTTTGGGGCAATACTCATAAATGTTTGCTATCATCAATCTAGGTCCATAAGGATAATCCATAAAACTGGCTACAGAGATCATACAAATCCGCTATTCTTAAAATCAAAAATACCAAAATTCACAGACCTGGTTCATTTTCTCACAGTACAAATTATGTATAAAGTAATAAACAACCTACTTCCTGACAGTATTCTCAAATTGTTTTCTAAAAGGAAACAGGGATACAATTTGAAGGGGGAATTAAATTTAAAACATCCTTGTATCCGTATAACATGACAACGTTTTTGCATCTCTGTGTGTGGAGGGAGGCTGTGGAATAGAGTGAAGAACTGAAGCAATGTCCCAGCATGACTCAGTTCAAAATTGTAGTTTTTGCAAAGTAAAGGAAGGAGGTAGGGCTCTGATCGGGTGTTCTCACCCACTATTTTCACAACAGTGATGTGTATATATGTGTAGGTGCACAAGTATGTTTATATAAGTATATATTTAAAGTATAAATGTAAAAATATAAAAATAAATAAAAAACACATGTAACATGTAATGTAATTGTAATGAAGAATTTCTGATGGACAGGGAAACAGGAAGAAAAAGTGTAGACTATTAATTACTAAATAGTGGAAAGGGGGTGGGATTAAATAAGATTATGCTTCTTCCTTTTTGAACATGTTATGAGTTATTTATAATTATTGTTTTTTGTTTTCCTTTTGTTTTGCTGTGTTTGTTTGTTTGTCTCTTTTTTCTGTTGTTGTACTAATTTAACATGTTCAAAATTAAGATACAATACAATACACCTTCTGTGGATGCTTATTAGATGTAAGTTGATTAGATATTTATACTGGTGGGGATGCACTGTTGCTATTATTAACGGTGATTTCACCCCAAAATATGACATTTACTGATGACAATGGCTGATTGTGTGATTAAGGGGGATAAAAGTTATAGGGTGAGACAGAGGCCTATGATTTGCTATAGCAACACCTAAAAGGGCAAGCCAAAAGAAAAAGCAGGATATTAAATTATTAGACTTGAATTTCATAAATTTGCTCCATCTAAAAAGTTGTTTATTCTCCATGGTTATTTCTGATTGCACATATGTATTAATCAAATTTTACAGTATTGTTATTCTGTATCTGAAGTTTTCCCCCAATTAGACTTAGGTTGCTTTAATCAGTTAATCATCAGCTGTAACTGAAAACACCTTAGTTTGTGATTCTAAAAATTATTTTCCTTTGAGAAGAAAATAGAAGTCTGTCTGCATCTATATAAAAATATAATTGTTTTACATTAAAATACAGCGTTTGTTTTAAAAAGATCAATAATTAATTAAGTTCTTTTGGGGTTTTTTAAACACGTTGATAGTATTTTCTTTACACACACGCTTACTTGAACGGTGTCATTACACACACTGACCAGCAGAGGCGTTATATCACTAACGGTTATGGACAGGAAGCGCAAGGAATTGTGGGACTTTTAGTTCTCAGTGGTGGACGATTACCCTGATAACAGAGCTAAGAACAAGAAAAAACATTTACCGTTGAAAATAAAACAGCATCCGTGAATTCATCATATGCAAGAGCTTCGTGTGCTCCGCGGCCGGCTAATCTCGGATGGATTTAGTCGTCGTACGAAGGAGAGCGCCTCACTTTTGCTAAAAAATAAACAGGAAGTTGTTAGCGTTGTGGGACGTGTAGTTCCGCTTGCAGGCCGCCGATCTTGATAACATAGCATAGAATAAAGAAACAAAAATAAAATAATCTTAAGTTCACCCGAAGGCCGCAGATTTAGCCTCGGCGCTGAAGTAAATATGCCTGGGTTCACCTGCTGTGTCCCCGGCTGCTACAACAACTCGCACCGGGACCGGGAACTGCGCTTCTACACGTTTCCTAAGGACACCGCTCTCAGAGAGCAGTGGCTGAGGAACATCTCCCGGGCCGGGGTCAGCGGCTGCTTCAGCACCTTCCAGCCGACTACGGGGCATCGAGTCTGCAGCGTGCATTTCGCCGGCGGGAGGAAAACCTACAGCATCCGGGTGCCGTCCCTCTTCCCTCTGCGAGGGGTGAATGAGCGCAGGAGTCGGCGGGGCAGAGGCAGGAAAGTATCCGCGGCGGTTCCCGCGCCCGCCGCAGCTGCGACCTCCGGAATTGTTGTCACCAGCTCCGTGCTGGGCAGCACCGCAGAAGGAGCCGAGGCCAACGCAGGCGGGGAAGCGAGCGACGACAGCATCACCGTGGTGCAGATTGGCCAAAACGGGGAGTACTTGGGCACCGCGCGACTGCCCGTCCAAACGGAGGGGACATCTTACACGGGGCAGGTCGGCGGTACAGCCGAGGTAACGGCTGGCGACTCACAGGTGGACACCTCATCCGCGGCGGCACCCGTGCAGTATGTCAGCGTGACCAGCAGCCCGCTGGACCACTCGTACTCTCTGACCACTGGCACCACGTCGGCCGAGCTACTGAGGAAGCTGAACGAGCAGCGGGACATCATCGCGCTCATGGAGGTAAAGATGAAGGAGATGAAGGCGACCATCCGCCAGCTCCGGGTGGCGGAGGCCAAGCTGCAAGAGGAAGTGCGGGAACGGGACCGGTTGCTGTACGGCCACACGGTGGCTGCTAACGTTCGGAAGAAAATCTGATGGGATGGGTGAACATCCCCGGAGACGAGCCGATATACAGACTCAGACTGACGGAGAGCAGATGGACAGCAGATCCAGCCCCGATTTCTACGAAACTGAGAGCGATGACAATTTATTTTCAAGTAGAGCTTATTTTTTATTTTTATTTGCGTTTAAATTTTTTTGTAGGCTGGCTAGTTGATGTAGCTGATAGTAATAAACTTACTGCTAATCTAATTGAAACATGCACAGTCTGCCTCTGGTCTGCAGCCAAACCAAGATCACATGAATCCATTCAGACAAGACTCGTAGTTTGCGCAGACTCACATTTCAGACTTATTTATGACGGGACAGACTGAGGGGACACCGGCGAAGGACATGCTCAAAACTGCCTAGCTGCATAAAATGTTTTTTGTCCTTAGGCTGTTTTTGTTTTGTTTTTCCAACAGAGTTTAGGAGCTCTTGTTGCAAAAAAAAAAGAAAAAAAAAAAAGGATAACACCCCACAATAACATGCAAAAATGCGCCAAGATGAAGTATTTATAGGATTTTTTTTTTAACCAAAACACTAATCTTGGCCTGCTTAGGGTTGTAGTGAACTAAATAAAACTCTACCGTGACTGTTTCAGAGTTGCCTTTAAAGGTACCTTAAGATTATTTCCATTATTTTTGTTGCTGGAGGTATTTTTGCAACTGAGAAGAAGAAAAAAAGACGAAGAAATTCCTCAAAGCTTTAAAGGGCACTTAAAATTAATTCTTATTAAAGGATGCTTCTTGCGGACGTTTTTTCCCTAGTTTTGGGGGAAGCAGCACCTACTTCTTTTTCATTTTTTGGGTGTGATTTAAACATTTTACGTGCCTCTTCCCTATTCTTCACACAGATGTTTAGTTCCCACATATTTGTCCTGTTCATCAGTGTTTTAAGCACAGGCTATTACAAACATTTCATATTTTTGAAGCTGATCTGGCAGCTCATTGTTTAAGACTGGCAAGTTATTTCTCAAGCCAACAAGCATTTTGTCTCATAGCAGCATTTTAGAGACTTCTGGTGGGGGGAAAAGGATCTGACAGTGTTTCTGTTGTTTTCTTTTTAAACCTTCATTGATATTGGGGGGGTGGAGGGGTTTGGCTCATGTGATCTCATCCCCGGACTGCGGTGAGGGGTTTATTTTAAAATGACATGAAGATTTGCAGTGGCTCTTGTAAGTAATATTACAAATTTTTTCAGCTGTGTTGAGTTGTGGACAAAATAATACAATTTGTATGAAATAAACTTATAAAAGACTCGTGTTGGAAACCTTACAGTTTACGATCGTCGCGTAAAGTGCAGTGATCTTAAAATTATTCACACCCAAAATTTAATTGGATTTGAATTTTCCCCCGAGTGGGTGACAGGTCTGGTCTGCCAGTTTACATCATCATCATCATTGTTTAGCACTAGTGGTGCCTTCACAGATGCACAGGATAGATAATCTGTGCAGATTAATAGCTCTGCATCATAGAGATGCTGACTTTGGGTCTACAAATCTCTCTTTAGCTCACAGGATGCATAGTATTACTTCTATCAGGAAGTTAAAATTTTGAGGGGTCAGAAAACAGCTTTATATTTTACGTCATTGTCCAGGCTGGATTTCAAGAACATATTAAGAGTTTTTGGATCTTCTTTGTGTGTTTTCCTTTCTTTTCATGTCAGAGTTTTAACTTGCTTTTGTGGCTCTGTTTATAAACCCGTGCTCTGACTGTTGTTTGAATCCAGCACCACCTGAAAACCTGAATGTGATGGCCATCTTTGGCCTGGTGAAATCATCTTTCTAATTACACTGTATGTTAAATTCTATTTCTAAATGTCTGAGAAGCTGTTTTTACCAACTTAGCTAAAGTGAGTGAGAAGTGTTTTTGGCCCCACAGTATTTTGTTGCTCTTCCCCAAAGTTTTACACAGTTTTTTGCTGGCATTACATTCAAAATAACAGAGATAGGACTTTATTTAAAAAATAAATCACGAAGCTGAAATGCACGAAACTGAAATTTCTAATATAATATTGCACAAAGAAAACAAATGAAATGTTTTCTCGCTTAAATGTAATGAGTGCCTTCTGTTTACGGCTTACACTGAAACTGGGTTGTATAATGTCAGAACAAAAGATGAATTTTTTATATATCTCTCTCTTTGCTAGTGTAAATAACAAGCCTAAACGGATTAAAGAACCAACTCACCAAAGAGAAATCACTCCTCAAAAAATGATCTCTAGTCGTATTTTGCTTCAGATTTACTAAATTGTTAAATTAAGACCCAATTTGTCAATAAATGAGGATAATTACTAGAAAATAGTGGATTCAATTACACGTTCTGACTTCTTGCTTTAATGCAAATGTGATTTCATTTTTAAAACAGCAAAGTGTCATATTTTAGGTGACTGAAGGTCAAAGAAACTGGTTCGTCATCTTGTCCAGTCCAGAGTTTCAGGACAGGAATAATCATCCTTACAGTCGGAGTCTGAAGCATGATTTTTACCCTCTAGATGGCGCTAGGATAAAAGCTTGAAGAAGAGAAGCTTCAGCTCCTCTCTTTATGACCTAATTTGCTTGATCTATCTATGTGTGTCTGCTGGCCAATCTGATGCTCATTTGCTTAATTGTTACAGATTTTAAGGAAGTGAATTGCTAATTATCTTAACACGAACATAGGCATGTAATGCAGTTCCACCGCTCACACTGGAATGGGTAATTTTTGAACACCTAATGTATTAATGTGAAACAGAGAAAGGGGGAGCGATGGATGAATGGATGGAGAGAGAGCATTGGAAAGAGCGAGGATCCAGATCCTAATCTCATCTGGATTTATCTTTTCTACTCCCTACAGTGTTGCGTAAGGCCTTAATCCAATGCTGTCAATCAAACTTACACAACTCTATCTTCCTTCTTGATGGCTGTTGCCGTTTACCACTGCAATCAGGCCAAATGACATCTTTTCAAGGCAGGTTTCATTGTTTAAGTACAACAATGAAAGCAACATGTGATTCTGAAATCCACTGAAATAAGACTTTCTGTATATAAACATGGAAAATCTTTGAAGTGTGTCAGAAAGGGTGCCTTTATTATAAGTAATCCAGGTCAAAGTTTATAGTTTTGCTGGTCATGATCTAAAAAAATTAAGGAAGCAATGTTAGATTTATAGAAAAGAAAACATCATTTTGCAATTTCCTATAGCTATATAATAATCCACCTTTATCTTTCAGTGTGTGCGTCTAGATCAGGCGGGGTCATCCTTGGACAGCTGACAGTCTGCAGGATTGCCATTTAAAAACTCTGTCATATCCTACTAATGCTGCTACTGCATATTTTGTTTTTAGTGTGAATACTTAGTGTGCTACATGTATATCAATATTCACATCTTGTGTATATTGTTTTACTTGTAAATTGAAATGCTTGAAACATTTTCTACACTATTAATTAGGCTTTCAGTTTCCTTTAGGAACATACTTTTTGATAATAATAATTACTGAATAATATTTAATTATTTTAATAATTCTTTTGACATTTTATATTGAGCTTCTATTCATCAGATTGTGTTTAAATACTTTGTGACACTTTAAAGCTTTGACTTCCTGTATTAAAAGAATAAGAAAAAACTACATTGTCCTTTTAAAACAAATCGAATAAGGAATATTATATCTGGAATCTTCTGCGACCATCGTCTCAACTGCTCATGACAAAGCAAATCGCAGCTCTCTGCAGAGCTGTCCAGGAAAACGCTGGTGGGATCATCACACAACAAGCTGGGTGTCCTGCGTGAGGCAAACAGGACAGTTTCGCAACAGCAAAGTAACCGTGCATGGATCACGGCTCTGAGCTAAGTGAAAGAAGAGGAGGAGGAAAACGGTCAGCGCAGCACTTCACAAAAGTTGTCAGCAGGAGTCCTCTTTGAGGAGAATCTCACAACAAAAGTTGTTTTCAGTGTGGATTGGTTTTAATTTAAACATAAGGTCCAAACATTTAAATATAGCCTCAGGATAAACTGCAGCCGTTCAGGGGTGTGGCATATTAGGACCCTGAGCACAGGGAAACTCCCGACATTGGCTGTATCCCAATTCAGGGTCTGCAGCCTTAAAGTACGCATTTCAAGGCCGATTACGTCACAGCGGCGCGCCGAAGGCTGTCCCAATTCAAAGGCTGCTCGAAATGCGGCCCTGAAATGCGTCCTTCATTTCCCTGAATTTTAAGGCTGTGGCAGTGTAGACTTCGTGGCCCAACATATCCCAGAATGCATAGCGCGGCGGTGGGTGTGGATAATTTTGCCGAAAAAAAAAACGGCGGATGAGGGGCGGCCGAAGAGTAAACTTTAAGTACTGAATATAATGTCACCTATTTATGTGCAAATGTTTAATAACGAAGAACATTAAAACATTACTGTTGGCCACATGTCGGGAAAGTTATGTGACATTAGTGACGTTTGTACTAACTTGGTTTTAAAGCCTTTACTTTAAAATATACTCCGTTCAATAGCTGAGCTTAATCTTACAGAGAATGATCAAAGCTCATGTAGAAACAAACAAACAAATGAACAAAATATTTTCTCTTTCATTTCTGTCAAACAAAGCTGTATGACACGTTTCCAGCTGTTAGTATCAAGACACGAGGACTAAACCCCAATTCAACCAGACCCAGAACTGATCCAGAATTAAAACAGGACTACAACAGTTCGAAATCAGGACTATTTGGGATTTAACCAAGACAGAACCAGAATCAGAACTAGATGATAGTAGCACTAAAAATCATCATAGACCTGCACTACACTTATTTTTTAATTCTACCAAAGTACACTTAGATTGAGAAAAGTTTATATAATTATTTGGCCTTGTTGTATAAACAAGCCTGCATAACTTAGTAAATATAGAATTTGAAAAATAACAAACCTAAAAAGAAACACTAGGTACGAGATACATGACGACCTATGATACGGTGATATTTTTGGTAAACGACCATTTGACTAACATGTCTGTCTCACCTGCTCTTGTTCCATCTCTGTTCTGTCCTCATTCTCCTCTCTCTCCCTCTTTGTGCTGACAATCATCAAATATACAGTTGAAACCAGATATTTACACACTCTTCAGATCAAAACACAAACACTTTTTTAATTGTAACATCAAATCAGACTAAATGTTTATTTTTTTTAGATTGATAAATATAAAAAACATATCTGTTAACTTTAAGAGTAAAGAGAGAAACTATCTGTATTTCTTAATTGTAAATGGCACCAAATTGTATTCAAACTTGAGCCACACTTATGGAGCTCCACAGTTCTTTTCCTGGTGTTTTGGTTGATATCTCTTGATTTTCCCATTTCAAAGAAACAGGCTCTGTGTTTTGCCTTATATGCATCCACAGCTGTGCCACCAATTTACTCACATGGACTCTACTAACCTATCAGAAGCTTCTTCAGCTCAGAATGGAATCCTCTGGAGTTTTCTTATTAATTAACAATAAACTTAGTGTATATGTACTCCTAAATTTGATGAAAGTGATAAAAATAGACAGCTCTGTCTCTCTTTATTCTGACATTTAACTAATTCAAAATATATTTCAATATTTATCTAAAACAAAAGTTTACTCTAAATTGATGTTGTACAGTAAAAATGTTTTATGTTTTCTCCCTAAAGTGTATGTAAATATCTGGTTACAAATGTGAATATCCTGCTGTGTACTGAAATCCCTCTTGTTTTGCATAGAAATATACTGAACAACATACAAAGCATAATATATAAAATAACATTTACCTGAGTTTTTTCTTTGAAAGAAGCCTCTAATGTCCATTCTTATATTTCAGTACATAACTGAAACTGATTTAGTCGGGGAGGGTAAGAACTGCAAATATGAAATAAACACACATAAGCTAAGACTCTCTAAAAAAATAGCATTTGTTCGCTTTTCATTTCGCCATTTGTTGATTCACTTGAAGAGCAAGTAACGTAATATTGGTCAAGTGATCAGTTTGATATCAATCTTTCGTGATTCACCGTCATATTTACATTATTTGTAAGGTACGAATGATTTGCTTTGGTACCTGGTCAAACTTAAGCTCTCCTTAGTACGCCTGGCTCCGTTTCTCCAACAGCGCACTCACAGGCAGCAGCTGCCCCGCCCCCTTGCTCAGTCCTTAGTGCCTGAGCTCGGATCATACCAATATCAGGGGGGATTCACGCACAGTCGTAAATTCCCACAGTGTGCACTATGTGCTTCGAATATTGTGTGTACTTTTTGTTTTATACAGTTGTCAGCCAGGCATCTAACTATGAAAAAATTACACTCCAAAAGACCCCGGGCTTAAGCCCAGTAAGCCACCCCCACGCTCCGCCCCTGATATAAAGTCCTTGATTTGGACAATCACAAAGCATGTAAAACATGGACATCACTTCCAAATCTCAAAAATGAAGCCAAAGTTCTTCAAAGCATGCAGTCTTTGGCCAACAGAGGGCGACTCCTGTGCTTACAAAAAAAAAGAAAAAAAGACTGAATACAATTTTAGGGGTAAAACAGTCCTTCAGATCCTTTAATCTGTGAGCCTCTTTCCTAACTTCACGGTTTCAGTTGCTAGTTTTGCGTCTTACATAAAATGGCAATGTTTACTTTTAAATCTGCGGTCCCTGTTAGAGCCACCAGGCCCTCTGACCACCACCAGTAGGCAATGGGTGAGGTGTCTTGCCCAAGGACACTACAACCGAGACTGTCCAAGCCGGGGCTCGAACCGGCAACCTTCTGATTACAAGGCGAACTCCCAACTCTTGAGCCACAATTGCCCCCTTTATATAGCTGAAATATATAAACAATGGAATTTCCTTTTTTAGAATAGCAAAAAAAATCTAGATAAGTTCACCCAGTTTACAGTGCAGTGAAAAAGTATTTGCCCTCTTCATGATTTCTTTATTTATTTCATTTTTGTCACACTTGCATGTTTCAGATATAACCTGATTATATACAGCACGCTCTAGTTTTAGAACATGAACTGATGGCCGGACATTCTTCTTTTTTCGCCCAGGTCCTGAAGCAGCAAAGCAGGCCCAGACTAACTCTTGACCACCACCATGTTTGACTTGGTACAATTTTCTTTTTAAGAAATGCTGTGTTAGTTTTATGCCACATGTAACAGTAACTCAAACCTTCCAAAAAGGCAAACCTTTGTCTCGTCAGTGCAAAGAATGTTTTCCCCAAAATCTTGGGAATCACAAAGATGTTTTTGGGCAAATGTGGGTTCTTTCGAGACTTTTTGGAAGAGTTGTTGAAGCGCTTCTTTGGTGACAGTGGCCCCTCCTGGGAAGGTTTACCACAGTTTGAAGTTTTCTCCTTTTGTAGATAATAGCTCTGGAGTCCCAAAGCCTCAGAAATGTCTTTGAAACCTTTCCCAACTGATAGATGTGAATGACATCTTTTTCATGGCACCGTAAATGTTACACATCTGCAATATGACATTGCAAAGTGATGAATTTGATGAGCTAATGCAGATGTTTCCAGGAAGACTTTTTGCCAAAGTAGCTCCAGTGATGTATCGATTCAGGGCAGCAGCTTGGGACACAGACAGATTACTCTGCAGTCGATGGTTGTTCTAAGCCGCAGATTAACAATGGGCTCCTATTCCTCCTGTGTCGGTATGCAGATGTCAACCAGGACTTACTAATGCACAGAGTGTGAGCCATCTGGGAGGGTGAGGAGGGGGATGTAAGATGGAATCACAAGGAAGTCAAGGAGTAAAGATCACAATCACCCATTTTCAACAGTTTAACAGTTCTGTCTTTGTCTCTTATTGTCATAACCTAAAAAGCGGATGAATTCTCTCGTGGGCTGAGGCTATTCCCAGAAGGCGCTGTGGAACAACATTGGACTCCCAGGTGAGCCTGATTGTGTTATCCTCACTGGGATGTCATCCATCTGTGCACAAAAAAATCCTCCTGCCTCCTGACACCTTTAATAATGGTTTGTTTGACTGTTCACTTACAAAGTCTCTGTTCAATGGTTAAAACAGATTTTTGCAACAGGTAGGTGTCTCACAAGTGTGAACAGCAAAATCATTATAAGATCATATATCTGGGTTTCAAACAAGTGTTCCAAATACTGAAAACCGGAAATGAGAACACTCTAATCCACTGTGCTATGATGTGATGCTCTCATTGGTCTGTTGCTCCAAGCCTTCCCAGTGCACACACACACACACACACACACACATACACACAAGCACAACATCCTCTTACTCTCTGTGATGCATTGGTCCCTTTCACTGTTAATCCAGCTGGGTTGTGCCTCCGTGCATTGCTGTACTTTTGCCATCTGATAAATTCCCCACGGACGGTTGGAAAAATCACATTTTAGGCCAGGAATTTTGCACTTTTTGGATTTACGTCAAGTGGGAGCTTCACATCAGAGCCTCTTGCTCGGGGGTGGTACTCGGCTCCACGGGACTTCTGAGCCAAACAATGAAGTCCCATCCAGGTAGCTCGACGGTGCTGCTGCCCATCGCCCTCTGCCTCAGTAAGGAACTTGCCGTACTCTCCAGTTGTAGTGTGACCGTGTTGTACGTGTTTGTGTGCAATCCAGTCTTGTGGGAAAACTTTGTAAGTGTTGAGTGTGCTCTTCACTGCCCCAATTTTGTCCTGCGTCTGTATACGGATATACAATTTCTTTGCACTTTCAGGTTTGTCAGAAAAGGTCCAGAGAAGTTAAGATGGCTTATAAGGGATGTTCCCTTCAGCTTATTCTGATATTAACGAGAAAGGTTTTACAAATGCGCTTACCTTAATGAAATGCTCCCCAGGCTGTTTGTGTGTTTGTGTGTGTGCATGCAGAAAGGTGTACAACATTGTGTATTTGAGTGTGAACACCAATGGAATGAAACTAAGTAGATTTAGCTGAGGACAAATTGGAGCCTTCTTTTCATACCACGTTATATTTATGCTACAACACATATTAAATTTGATCTAACCTTTACTTTACTGTAATATCTTTCAGATTAAAATCTTTTTTCCAAGCACACATTGATTTAAAAAAAAAGGAAACAATAAAATAGAATAAAATAGATACCCAGTGCAATGCAGGATATCAATTACACTCTTTGGTTACAGAATCTTTCTCCCAGGGAAACAAAACCATTTATCTTAGAGATAAAGATTAGATTCAATTTTTTTTATTTGCCATTTGTACACATACACTAAGTCTGGGTAAACAGGAAACCATGTGCAGAGTTTCGAGTCAGGGTTAAATAAATTGTCTTCAGAGCAGACTTTAAAAAGTCAGAAGTTTTTTACTTTGCTACATTTATTAAATTAGTATTAATGTTATTCAGTATTTGAATTATGTAGATTTGAGCATATATAACATAGAGAACACACAAAATATTTTTTTTTTTTATCACAAATCAAACTACTCAGAAGTTCATAAAGGTACAGCTGAAATGATTAACTGATTAACCACTTTTTCATTTTGTGCTCAATTTTTCTGCTACTTTTATTTTTGTTCAGAGTATCTGTGGCTGGATTTCTCGCAAATTTTTAAAAAAGGGTAAATAAGTTGATGCAGAAGAAAATAATCAGTTTCAGAAGAAGCTCAGGCACCCTGTAAGATGCTTGTGGTAATATTTATTATTGTATAAGTTATATTAAATATATTTATTATATATTATTTTATATTTTATGTTATTATCTTTATATAAGGTTTTTTATTAATAGTAAATAATGCAAATTCTGCTTCCACCTTGGCTGTTGCCGTGAACACGACCTTTATCCTTTTGCATATAAAAGTCACAACATCATCATTTTATCTCCATTTGTCATTTGTGTGAAATTCTGTCTTATTCGGAGCTAGTGAGTTATCACAAAGCAACATATTTATTGAGGTCACAATGTCTTTGACCTTTGAGTGCAGAAACGTAATCAGTTCATCCTCGAGTTCAACTGAACATTTGTGGAAAACACGAAGAAAATCCCTGGAGACATTGTGCTGATGAGAACACTTTCCAACAACCTGGAACCATAATGCAATTAGCTGTGACTTGCAGTGGTGGTGAAGCGTGCAACCGCATTTTATGAATGAAGCTCATTTGTGGAAAAATCTACCAAGTTACATGGAAATTTCGCAACAGGAATTCATTACATTTCTGCAGAGACAGCTATTAAAAAAACATCTGCAAAGAAAGAACACAGAGAAGCAAAAGCAAAACATCAGGGGTTTAATGATGCAGCTAATAACGTGCACTGGCATTAGGCAGAAACAAGGTCGTCTTAGACTGATTGAATCACAAAAGTTCCAAGTGGCGTGTGGAGAAAAGGCAAAAATGTCCTAGATGTCACCAATTTCTGAGCTAATTTTTCAGACAAGCGGTTTGTTTTTGCAATGCATATTTAACTTTTGTTTTATATCCTCTGGTCAAATGTATACAGACAGCCAGATCTCCTTTAGGATTGCTGTTTAAGCTCTGTTCTTTAATTCAAATATCAATGCTTCAATATTCAGTGATATATAAAATAAGATCAGTGTTTTTTACACCCCGTGTAAGCAGCTTGTCCAGAGCCAACAGTAGTTCTGAACCACAAAGGCAGAAATTAGACAAACTGCACTCAGTCACATCCAGTACATTAGAAAGAGAGCATCCAAATTTCTGTGTAAAGCCTGGAGCCAGAAAAATGAAGGCTGGTTTAGCATCAGATTGATGTTTATGGTTTTAGGGCTGACCCTGGAACAGCTCATCAGGTCTGCTGGCAAACGAATGTGTTCGAGGCCAACGACAAACTGAAAGCGATCTTGCAGTACAGATTTACTCCCAAATCAGTGCTCCAGTCAGACCTTGTGTCTCAGCTTTTCAGGAAGGTTTCAGTGAAAACTCAAACTACATAAGGACATGTTTTATATGACATGTTATATGTGGACTGACCGATGCAACCATACAGCTTATACATGGCTTTATAGTGCTACATGGAATTTGGCTCTGAGGGTGTATAATCCCTCCAGATGAATGGAATACAACATATTTCTGTATCTGTTTGATCCATCTAAGAACCTGATGGATCACAACTATGAACATACAAACATTGTATTCAAATCCTCAACAATCTAGTGGTTTTATTTTTCTCCCATCATAACCTTTTAGTTTAGTAACACTGTATTTATAGTCTCCTCATGTATGCATTCATTTCTTCTGCACTGAAAAAAGGAGTGTTTTATATGTCTTTAGTGCTCAACTGTGAGAAAGAGCATCGACCTTCTTTAGATAAAATGATCTTTTTGTAGTGTTCAAATATGCTTGTGCCTTGTCTTTCCCTCTCCACCAGGCTTGGTCCCCGTGTGTCTCAGCGCTGCAATCCCTGTTTCATGTGGTTCCATCTACAAGCGCTTTGCTCAGTGTTTACTCACACTCGGGGACAGTTTAGTGGACACACAAAAAGAGCAGAGCACACAGGACATCGATGCCATCTGCAGGTGTGTGTTTGTGTGTGTCAGTCTGTCATTTTTTTAATGTTATGTTAATGAGACTTGAAACTAGTGACTGAAACCACACAGCCTTTGGGAAAGTGTTCACTGAGGTCACAGATCAAGAGCTGAAGGGCTGTGTTTCTTTGTCCTTTCAAAATATTTTTTGGACTCACCTGTTTTTAATGCACACCAAACATATTATCGCTGGATGAATTTATGAATCAAATTTAGTTTTTCAGTTCCAGATAAACAGATCTGACCAATCAGGCCACTGCATCTGGCAACCAGTGAGCTTGTAGGTTAAAATGCGAGTGATCTGGAATTGGTAAGATAATTCTGGTTTACCTCAGACACACTGCTAGTTGCTGCTCTGGGTCAACTGGATCTCTGCATCCTCAGAAGTTGTTACAAGTCTTCCAACAACAGCTCAAACTGCCTCATTGACATCCTTAAATATGTATGAAAGCATCCTTGTCATGAGAATCGGATGAATCTCATTTTCTTATGATTTTTGTTTAGAAAGATCAGGGCCAGCTCATCAGTGCTTGATATACTCAGTTGCTTAGTGGTGCATTTTTGAGGTAAAAAGCTTCACAAAAATATATTTACAGTGTGTACACGTCACACAAACCTGCTTCAGAAAGACGGTGCATGGGGATCTGCCAGGCCCGGGAGCCATCGCCAGTCCCCTTCGAGGCCTTCCCCAAACCGCAGCTCAGTTCATGTCCAAGCCTTCACCTTTATCTACTAAAAACACTGTCAAACCTAAAATGAGGACGTGGGCCCAGCGAGTGAAATAGTTTTGTTTTTTTTTAACAATGCGCTGTGTGCAAAGGCCTTAAGAATAAAATATGAAGCTGGAAGTAAACATAATAGGTCTCCTTCGAATTACCAGAAAATGAGCTGTCTTAAGTCTGTGACCCAAAAGTGATGTCAGAGGGTCCTGCAGGACACCAGAGAAGTGATAAACCACAGGAAGTCTGCTATTTATCAGCGCTGTAGTAATCTCATTACTTTAACATACTGGGTTATTATTGTGTTGGAGATGCTAACCTCTCTTCCTGTCCTGGTTCTTTCAAGGTCCTGGAATGCATTTCACGTTTGTGCCAACTCAGCTCTGGCCGGCTGTCCTGGAGAAGCAGCAGCTGTTTGGGAGTCTCTAAGACAAGAGTCCAGGAAGACAGAGTTTTCTGGAAACCTCTACAACATGTGCGCCAGCCGCACAACGCTCCCACCCAGCACCGTGCCTGCAGCTCAGAGCCCCCCCACGTCCGACCAGACAAACCAGGAAACACTGAAAGGGCAAACACACAAGCACAGCCCCACGCTCTTCACTGTACTGCTCCCTGCGTGCAGCATGCTGCTAGTTCTGCTCAGGAGTTAGTTAACCCATATTAACCCTTCGGTCAGAGTGATGCCAGCAGGCCGTCACAGTCCTGCTGCCCCTACAATCCAAACAAACAAGGGCACACAATCCATACAAGTCACTTTCATCATAATCCTTAAATAAGGATTGCTATAACTGGATCAGTTTGAAATGTTTGGTTCAGGACACTAATACAGCATTGACGCATTGAAAAAAATTGAAGACCTGTCTTCTGTCAGACAGAAGCCTCTTACATGAAGTCCACCAAGTTTTCAATCACTGCAAGAGTTTACAGTTTTTTCTGAATGCTTAAACCCTAACTGTGATTCCTGTAGCACAATCTCTAAAACTATTCAGACTTACAGCAAAACCACTCACTGAGTTTGCAAAACTAAAAGCACAAAAACTGCTTTGCACTCAGTTTGCAATTTTGTAACACACACTTTGCAAAACTGTGGGCACAATTAACTACACAACACTCAATTACCAAATTTCCAACACACTCCTAGCAATAGTAAAAGTATACACATGTATGGCTATCATTAACACTAATTTGCCAACTGTCTGGCACACTTTCACATGTGAAAACTTTTTTAGATAATTAGTTCACTTTGCAATCAGCCTAAGCACTATAATACAGGTAAGCTGTGTGTGCGGAGTACAATGGAGGGAGCAGAAAGAGTGAGAAGTAAAGGAGGCCGAGGAAGAGGACGTGGAGGTGAAGAAGTAGGATGAAGAGGACGACAAGGACAAGGAGGAGCAA
>NW_024582372.1:260116-285116 GCF_018398535.1 Haplochromis burtoni
TAATACGACCCTCAGTGAGTCTGCACATAACATGGCAGGTCGCCACAAACAGAAAGGGGAAAAGCTGCCGTGCCTAAATGAACACATTTTAAAAGCAGTCTTTTAGTTTAGGCAGGAATCTAAAGTTGGAGTGTTTGTCAAAGAGTGCAAAACAGACAAGACAGTGTGTTCCTATGAAGATAATTAAGAATTACACTGAAAATGGGTGGAATCCACCTAGAGGGTTAGGGTTAGAGCTACACTGTTTATAGATTAAAAAGCCTATTTTTGAGCTCTTCTATACCCAGTTCCAATTCGCTTATCTAATTCAGGGTCATGGGGCGCAACTGCCACTGGGCAGCACAGCCAATCAGGGTCAACATCCAAAGACAGATAACTTTTCATGATAACATTCATACCTGGGGCCAGTTTAGAAAAAAATTACTTAATGCGGATATCGTGGAGTGTGGGAGGAAGCTAGAGAGAAGCCAACGTGCTAACTCCGCTCAAAAATGTATTTGCCCAATTCATAACAAACTCAATTTAAGTTCAATTTAAATATTTTTAAAGAAACAAATAGATCTTTGTGTAGCCTGCAAAAATACATTTTGAATTCTTTATATAAAAACATCTATTTATATCTTAGTTTGATGACCCGTCCCTTACATAGTTTGTCTGTCCCCAGAACACCTTCGCAGACCTGCTCACTCAGATTTCTGTATCATGATCGTCACCGGAGTCGATCTCCATCACTGTGAGACTCAAAGGAGGAGCCGCAATGCCTGGCCATTAACATGTTTTCATGTTGTTGTTTTTTTTTAACTTATTTTTG
Source organism: Haplochromis burtoni (assembly GCF_018398535.1). NCBI lineage: Eukaryota > Metazoa > Chordata > Actinopteri > Cichliformes > Cichlidae > Haplochromis > Haplochromis burtoni. The sequence goes on from NW_024582372.1 coordinate 260,928, forward strand.
TTCTCAACTGAGTCCTCATCCGCTTTTGAGCGATGCTCTACAGCAGATGGTGTGTAGCATAAAACATGGCAGGGATTATGAATTCCTGGTGTATTAGATTGGGCTGTCCAATCCATGTGGCCGGGGGTTTATTCTACCAGGATGTAAACACTTTAAAGCTGTCAGCTGAACTGAGCACCAACTCTATGATCTGTGTACATAATGCGTGAAATTAATAAGAAATAAGAATAAAATGAACAATTGTATTTATTTCTCTGTCAATTTCCCCCCTGAGGCGGGTGTTTTTGTCCTTAACGAGTGTGAGATGCGCTGGGACTGTTTATATAGAAAGAAACAAGAGAGTAAAATGGAATTAGTTGAATATTTCTTCCCGGAAACACTCAGCAGGTCAGTCTGCTGATGTCACTGCAAGTTTGTCAGCTTTGATGAAACATCATATATTTGATTTGATTTCATTTATCCAACTTGCCTCACTGCTCAGTTAGGCTTCTTCATCAGCAAGCATCAGAGACAGACATAAAGGGATGGCGGAGCGGGCAGAAGTAAACATGCTCACCTTACTGTCAAATTTTTCACCTCAGAGTGAAATTTTTAATAGTCGAAAAGTCTAATTAGACCATGTTAGTCGTGTGTGTGCGGGTGTGTGGGTCTATATATTGGCACAGTTTACAGCTCACCAGGTTGAGACTACTTCTGGAGATACAGAGGGAGTCGAACACGTGAACTGCAGGTTTCTGGGTGCACAAGAATAGTTTCTGGTGTTTCTGTGAGTCTGTGTGTTGGTTCTGGATCATGGAGGAGCTGGCCCGGGAGAGCATCAGCCTGCTGGCCCGATCGGCATCTCACGCGGACCCCCCGCGGCTCGGCTCGTTCGGTGCGGTGTTCATCATGCTGAAGTCTGCCCTGGGAGCCGGACTGCTCAACTTCCCCTGGGCCTTTCAGAAGGCAGGGGGAGTCACCACTGCAGTCAGTGTGGAGCTGGTGAGTACAGGATCTAACATGCTGCTGGAGTTAGTGTTGTTTACAAAGAATCATCTAAAATATCGAAACATAATAATTTAGGTCAAAATTCAACAGTTTTATATGTTCCCCTCCCCCAGAGGTTACTTTGTCTGTTGGTCTACAACCTGCATGGGCTCAGTATGGATTCACCATCCCTCTCTCTGGCTCCTTGGTGTGAAAGAGACACATAGATTTAACACGTGAGCTCTAATGAAGCTTCCACTTTAGGTGAAGATCTAAACTTTCAGTGCACTGCATCTGACTGCTGGAAAAGCAGTGTGTGTGTGTATCTCATGGACTTATTACTGCATGCTTTCCAAGAATGGGCCAAAGAGGTCAGCGGGCACAGAGCTTGACATCTTTGTCTCATGTAACTGTTGTTATATATATTTTATATTTTTAACACCAGTTGTTGTAATGGTCACTGTGGTTACAGCAGCTGCAACTTATAACTTGCACACAGATATTGTTTAATCGTTTAATTTCCTGCAGTGTTAAAAATGCTGAGATGCACTTTTCAGAGTCCTGGGATTTGTTCTTTCCCTGAGTATTAAGCTGCTGTGCATGTGTGTGTCTAGTTTGTAATAGTTACTTTCTGTTTTATTCTGTGAGCCACCTGTCTTTACTCTTACTTCTTCCTCATCTCATTTTCCCCTGTGCTCAGTTTCCCCCAGGAGAGAAAGAGAGAGTGTTCACTTTGACATCGATCTTATTAACCTGAGTGTTTTGGATTACTGGTTGGAAAGACCGAATATTTTAAACATGTAGGCTTTGGCATATTTTTCTTTCTTTGCATGTTTCTTCTTTCAGGTGCCTTTTTTTAAACACCTATACCCACAGCCTTGTTGTCTCATAGTTTGTGATATCATTACTGTGGTCTGTGAGTGAAGATTAGCGTTAAGCTGATCCCTTTGATGCCCCTTCAGGTGTCTCTGGTTTTCCTCATCAGCGGCCTGGTCGTCCTCGGCTATGCGTCATCTGTCAGCAGACAGAAGACATATCAGGACGTGGTGAGAGAAGTGTGTGGACGAGCCGTGGGGAAACTCTGTGAAGTCTGTTTCTGCTTCAACCTCTTCATGATAAGTGTTGCCTTCCTCGTGGTGGTCCAGGACCAGCTGGAGAAATGTGAGCGAGACCTGTGCCTTCCTCTTTGCTTTCTTTAGCTTTAAGAGAAACAGCTTCACCTGTGGCATCAGTGCCTTGGTAATCAGTAAGCAAATTCTTGCTTTCTTCTATGGCTTTCTCTGTTTTGCTCTGACATTACTTGGTGTCAGCTGGAAATAACAAAATATCAAGAAAGAGGACACTGACAACAGTTTGGAAGTGTGTAACAGGTATTCTCAGATGCAATATGATGGAAAGGAAAACATTACACCCCAAACGTTCTTTTTAACTCATTTCCAATGAAAAGTTAACTAGGAAAATGAGAATAAAATAAAAACTTTATTGAATAAGTTCCTGTTATCTTATCACCGCTCCTAAAGCCAGTGATGGCAATCAGGGATCAGACCACCATAGCCTCTCACTAGACTCCAAACCAGTCCACAAGGCACTAAACACTGGGCACCATCATGGGGCTTTTCTGAATCTCTCTTTGTCTGACACCTTACCCAGTGGTCCAGTGGTCTTAGGGGGCCCTGCAGAGACAATGTACAGCTCCTGGCATTACAGAGAAAAGCTGCTACTTCTCTATGTCTAAAAGAGCCAGTGGAGGTGGCTTGATCATCTGACCAGGATCTGACCAACACCTCCTGTCTGCTTAGACTTCCACTCCAGTGACCTGGACCAGAAAAAGACAGCTGAATGGGTGTCAGTGGTCCATTAACAAACACAGTGAAGTCCTGTTTCAGCTCCAGACTTGCAGACTTCCAATATCTGCCTGCACATGAACTCACAACCAGAACTAGCCATGAAAACCTTGCACCTGCGTGTTCATGTACAGCAGGGAAAGATGACAAGAAACAAAGTCACTTATAAAAAAATCTGCTAACATTAACTATACACATATTAATAAACCATTAGATTTGCAGACCATGAGCACAAACAAATAGTGCCACTCCACTGACTTAGCCTCTAGCTGTAAGGCCAACATTTTTAGGGGTTTTAACATGATAGCAGGTTAAGGTTACCCATTACAGCAGAATGTGTGATGCACTGAATGCTCTGCTGATGCACTAAAAACTCCCAAATTATCAACTTTTAATACTTTTAATGTTACCTTTTCTATTTCCTTAGCAGGTTAAATAAATGGATAAAAGAAAGCCTGTAAGAATTCTGTTTTCACACTGCTTTCTAGAGTATTTGACATTATTTTGTCGTCACCTGAGTTTGATCAGTTTAGCTGCCGTTCCCTGTAACCTGTGACCATGCAACCTAATACAGACTGAAGATCACCTGCTCTTTAATTTCTATTCTAGCTTGCATTAGGCTAAACATGTGACTGGGAGCAGGAATATCTCACGTTTTCATTTTTTTTCTGTTGTGTTTTGTCTATCTGAAAACCTTCAAATCTCCTTTAGTGTTTTTGCTTTGTTACCGTTTTAAACACATCATTTGATTGGATTTCCAAACACACTCCATCCCCCAAACGCCTCCTGATTTTAATCAGAGATTCTGCATGATACAGATTAGTGACAAATGGCTGAAACAAATTCACAGGATGCCTCATCTTTCTGTGTCTTGATCCACTGACTTTAAAAACTGATATCTTGCCATAAAAAAAAAATCACAAAGGAAAAAGCAAAATTTGTGTGACTGTTTTGTAAATCTAGTCAACTAGACCCATTAAATCTTATAGGATTTGACAGTTCTTTCTCCCTGTTGTCCTGCTTACTGATGCTTTTCATGTTGCAGTAGATAAATATTGTGAACTTCTCTCGCTTTTTTGTCTCCAGTGTGTATTTCTCTCTATGAGACAGTTACGGGATCGAGCGAGGCAGGAATGCCCTACCACTGGTACACAGACCAACGATTTGCCCTCTTCGTCATGTGCCTTGTAATCATCCTACCACTGTCCATCCCAAAAGAAATCGGCATCCAGAAATACACAAGGTAAGCAGCACTAACCTGTGTTCAGCCTGACTCACAGTGTAAATGTTTACGCGAGTTCATCGTCTCTCTTTGTGTCAGTGTGCTGGGGACGCTGGCTGCTACATATCTGTGTGTGGCAGTGATTGTAAAATATTACCTGATGGACAGTCACGCAGTCATAACTCCAGACCACAGCCAAAGGTCAGTAAATCCGAATGCATGCATATCCTTATGATAAGTTCCTGTGGTGTGCGACCTTACTGAACATGTATCTGTGTCTTTCAGTGTGAGTTCATGGGCATCGATGTTTAGTGTTGTACCGACCATTTGCTTTGGCTTTCAGGTAGGATTGTTTTTGGACATCTTTAACTGTTCACTTCCTAATGTTCCTTTTGGGAACATTAGGAAGTCTAATAGCCAATTTATTAGGTTTACCTAGCAGATTGTACCTCATTTCTATCCACACCTGCCTTAAGTCTTTATATATATTTTAAAGAATGAGGAGATAAACAGGAGTGTGTCACACTTACTGAAATCAAGATTATTTACCAGAAACTATAAAAACAAATTTTCCCGATTGGTTTTATTATTTATAATTATATATATGTATATGCTTCCCTGTCATCTCCAGTAAGGATGTTTACATTTGTGTCATGCTAAAATGAACTCACTGTTCAGCATCATCAAAAGACAGCCTGGATTTTATTCAAATATTCTGACAGTGTGCTTGTGTGTGTTTGCAGTGCCATGAAGCCTGTATAGCGATCTACAGTAGCATGGAGAACCAGAAGATCTCCCACTGGGCGGTCATTTCTGTGCTCTCCATGCTTTTCTGCTTGCTCATTTACACTCTAACTGGTGAGTCCCCTCCCAAAACAAGCGTATTATCTGCTTGTTTGGCAGCTCTCTATCAAACCCGCTCTCTTCCTCTCCAGGTGTGTACGGCTTCTTGACATTTGGAGAAGACGTAGCCTCAGATATTTTGATGTCATATCCAGGAAATGATGTGGTCATGATCGTTTCCAGGCTACTTTTCGGAATATCAATTATCACCATCTACCCAATTATTCTTCTTCTCGGGAGGTAAGTCTCACCAGGGTGGAGATGTTTTTAATTTTCTGACTCTGAGCATGCTTACTGCCATGTTGTGTTTCTGTGTGTGGAACAGGTCAGTCATCCTGAACCTGATGTTACGAGTTCGCAGACATTACCGGGGAATCGTCACTCATTCGTTTGAGAATCGCTGTAGAGTTGTTCTCACGGTGGCCTGGATCACCTTCACGCTTGTCATTGCCATGTTTGTACCTGACATGAGCGACGTCATCAGCATCATCGGTGGAATCAGCGCCTTCTTCATCTTTATATTTCCTGGTAGCAGCAACATTCACTTTAATGTGACTTTGATTGTTTTGTAATGACATATTTAGCCCTTTATTATCATATACAATCAATACAAAAATAAGAGAAAGGTGTACAAGGACGTCGTTGTAACCCAGGCCCTTGTGTGATGTGTTTTTGTGTGTTGCAGGTCTTTGCTTAGTGTTCACCATGCAAACTGAGAACATCTCTTCACGAGTCAGGTGAGCAGACAGAAACAATCCATGTATTATTCTAATTCATTCAGCTAGTATCTCTATTCAAATCAGTGTATCCAAATAAATGGAACATGCTGAACATGCAACAGTTTGTACAGGTAAACAAATGTTTAAAGAATATATCGCAATAAATGAATGTTAGACAGTATTTTATGTGGAAATTTTTACTTCCTGGAGATTTTTCAGGAAATATTGTGAATTTATTTTGCATGACTCTTAGATTCAGTAACAGACAGCAGAAATGGCTGTGAGGTAATGTCTCCCTCTCTGGGCTTTTATTTGCACAGTAAATTTGATCCAGTGTCTCAGAAGTGAAGGATTTCTGGCTAAAGGACAGACTGATAAATGCTTCTGAATTTTCTGTTTTTCTTTTATTGCTGTTGCACTGATCTGTCACTTGATGCTCCCGATGACCTGATTGCATTTTTATCATTTCAGGGCGATTTTAACAGCTTGGGGAGTCATAACGATTGTAGTTGGAGCATTCATCTTTGGACAGGGCACGACCCTCGCTGTCATGGAGGTTTTCCGCAAATTTTGAACTTTCAGAACTAGATAAACTCTCTCTTTTTCTCTCAGGGAGATGAATGTTGCATTTTTAAAGAAGGTTTTTAGGGGTATGTGTGACTCTTATTTGACTGTCTGTGGCCTTAATTTAGGTTGACAGTGTCTGAATGGTTTCTTATGTGATGTGATGAATATTGACTATAATATTTGACTGCCTGGTGAAGCATCAGTGAAACATCTCATCTGTCTGAGCCCTTGTTTATGTTTAAGCACTGCCAGGGGGCAGCATTGCACCATTTAGGAAGTGCCTCTCTCTGTATATTTTTCATTCACATGCTGTATATGTGGAACTGCATAGTGACAACACAGATAAGATGAAGCTGTTTTCTTATCATGCTTATTTTGGCCACAGCGATAATGGCTTGTCTGAGCCCGCTGAGCCTTTTCAGCATAAACAGATGGACTCATTGTCCCTGAAATGTACTTTTGCATTTACAGGATGATAAACTGACTGAAGACTTGTTTTTTTCCTTTCTCTTAAGTGTTTGTTCCTTATCTTGTCGCACCATTTCTAAACTCCACACTGCCTTAATCCCAGCGGCGATATAAATCTGCTGCTTTCACTGAGCACAGGGTGATGGCTGAGGTGTGCTGAATATAGCTGTTTATTGTTTATGGACTTCAAACTTAAAAGAGTAATAGGATGCTGCCTGGAAGCGTTCACGTGCTCACACACGTGTGTCAGTGCACGAGTGAGTAATAGTTTACACTACATCTGGAAAATTGGGTGTTTTATCTGGAGTCTGGAGGCGTCTGATTTAAAAGCAAAATGAGCCATGCTGACTTTGCAGTAATCCAGAACTTATCTGTCTGAACATACAACATTTAAATAACTTTTATTTAAATTTTTTTAAAAAGGAACACAGCAGTTCCTCATGAATATTATGCAATAGATGTTTGCTATTGATGTCCTTAAGGAAAACCCTCATAATGTGATGCTCTTCTTGTGTTTTGCCCAACCTGCTGGAAAAATGACCATTTTCAAGGAAAAAAGGGTGAAAATCAAGTAAACTGCTTAAATCTTGCAGTCATTCTCTGTCATTACATTTATGCAGGCAACTTAATAGGTAAAGCCAGTAAGACAAGCTTGCTGGTAGTTTCTGTAGTTATTAAGTCTAAAGGTGGAAGTTTAAAATTGGCCAAAATGAAAATCTTTGAGCTCCATGGATAAGAGGAGTGTACAATAAGTCTCCTTATCATAAGGCTATAAATTGTTACAAAAATCTTCACCTGCAGCTTTGCCAAATTTGAAGCAACAAACATGTGAAATGAATGAAACAGATGTTTCAGTCACAGCAGCACTTCACTCACCCACTTCACCCACTCAGTCAACCCTCACTATTGCCCAGCACCCACATAAAGATGTTGAAGCCCGATTTCTGACTCAGTGTTGGAGCAGGATCAGCACTGCTGTGACTTAAAGGTTAACATCACAATCCTCAAAGCAGTCACGCTCACCTGTTTTCATCAGTTTAGTGAATTAGCATGCTAACATTGCTAATACTCATTAAACACAGCTAATGGTTAAGAACAACTGGAATATTATTGGCTCGTCTGTTTGGGCATAAAGGATAGTCTAAGGAGCCTGGAAAGAAAAGCGTCTGGACTTCTTTAAGTTGCTTGAAGACGTTTCACCTCTCAGCTTCTCGGATGAGAGGTGAAACGTCTTAAATCAACTTAAAGAAGTCCAGATGCTTTTCTTTCCAAGCTCCTTAGACGATTTAACACATACATTTTCATGCTATTGAAATAAAAAACAAACAAACAAATGCACAAATCAACCAGAAAACTCACGTTATTAAGTACACCTTCTATTGTTGTGTTGTTGCTGTTCCTGAATCAACAAAACTAATGTTGATTCAGAAACATTAGTTTTGGTTCAACATTGCAAGTGACTATTCACATTGTAGTGATGTCATAATTTTGCTATGTGGAAACACTGCATACAAAACTGAAACCCTAACTGCCCCTGTTTTTTTAGATTTTCTTCCTGAGTGTAGATCGGCAGGTTTTTTCCCCAAGTCACAAAGTTGTGACATCATAACAATGTGACTGGTCAGATGTGATGTAGATCCTGGGAATAAGCAAGGATGGATTCCACCCTTTCATGTTTATACCAAATTTTAACCCTACCATCTGAATGAAAGAAAGACTCAGAACAGGAAACATTTTTGAATCTTCTAATCTAATGATTTTGGTGAGCCTGTGTGAACTGTAGCCTCAGCTTCCTGTTGTTAGCTGACAGGAGTGGTACCCAGTGTGGTCTTCTGCTGCTGTAGCCCATTTGCTTCAAGTTGTGACATACTATGTGTTCAGAGATGCTCATCTGCATATCTTGGTTATGGTCATTTGAGTTCTTGTTGTTGTTTTCTCTTTTTCAGAACAACCTCTGTAGACCATAGAGATGGTTGTATGAGAAAATGCCAGTGGATCAGCAGTTTACACACAGGTCACATTCAAAGTCACATTCAAATCCCCTTTGACCTCATTCCGATGCTCAGCGGGTCATCAGCGCAATGCTGCGGTGCCTAAATGCACTGAGTTGCTGGCATGTGATTGGTTCACTTACATTAATGACCAGTTGAAATGAACTTGAACGTCCCCTACCCATCAACACCAATCACAGTCCAGTATCAGCCTTCTGCTGGTTGGTGCTAATAGACACAACATTTTTCTAGACAAGTGAAAATGACCAAGATTTCAAAATTTCACCAAAAGTCATTAAAATTATCTGTGCACCATGACAGTCAAACCTATCTGATGAATGTACTGACATTTCTGTGTCTAGTGTGATGCTGCCAGCTTCATTAAAAATTATTACTTATTCTTTACATGAGACTATCTTTTTTATTTCCCCCCTTACTTTTAAAGATAATTTCCAACCCTCATTACTATGTTGTCCCCTGAAGCTTCTTTCTAACTGAAAGATTGCTTGTATCTCCACTGTTGATTAATTAAACGACAATTTGTGGGCGACATCTCTTTAAACGCTTAATTCTTCCTGATAAGAGTGTCAGCAGAAGGCCTGAATGAGAACGGATGGATGCATATTATTTCTGTGTCTGCATTTGTGTGTGTGTGTGTGTGTGTGTGTGGTCCTTCACTGTCACACTGATTGAAATCTGCATTTCTTTTGTGTTCAGAATTTTTTTTTTTAAAAAAGAAGATTTTGTCTCTGCTCACTTTGCAGATGTCAGTTTTCTGTCTGTGTTGCTTTTACTGTTTTGACTGTCTGCAGCTGACAGCGTGCTGCATGCATAACATAGCTGAACGCAGTACTTGTATGACCTTTTTATGCATGGTGTTTATTGCTAGCAGGCTGAGATCATCACAATGGAGATAACGTGTTTTCATCATTTTGCTGCTCGGTCTTTACTGAAGTGATGACAGCAGATATTTAACCTCCAGGCCGAACTCTGTGGTATAATCGCTGCAGTAGCAATGAGCTCAGGTGAAGGAGAGGCCAGTGTCACCTTGTGTGTGCATCAGTTCACAATAGCACTGCATCCTATTTGTGTGCAAAAAGCACAATCATTTTATTCCTGTCCAATAAAGCATTTACATATAAATACTTTAGAGAGTATCTACTTTAATTCATAGGTTATCATGTTAGAGACTGTATACATTATACACTACACTGATCAGTTCCTGCATTAAAACCACCTGATTAGCATTGTGTGGTTCTGTCTACAACAAAAACAGCTCAGATCTCTGCTGATGTCCTGTGGTTTCTGGGAGCTTCTTGCAGCTCATCATTGTAAGATTCCTGTGCAGGCAGATGTTGATCCAGCAGTGCACTGCTGTCAGCCACACCTCTGCTAGGGACAAGTGACCAGCAACATTTGTCAAAACTTGTGCACAGTGCTGGTTTATTCCATTTTTGTATACATCATGTAAGTTTGAGGTGAGCTGCACTCTGAATGCTGCACATCCCATTTTAGCTTGACAGAAGCAACCATGGGTCCATGGGACAACTTAAAAGGACAAAGTCAGTGGATGAGCAAAGGTTTTGTTTTGGTGGAGTCTGAGATGTAGCTCTTGGGTTTTTGTGCACTGTTTTGACGTTAAGGTGAATTTGCTGGGATGTCTACTCCAGGGAAGACTGTAACACTGATGTTTGCTGCTCTGGACCAGATAAAAAGCTTTTATAAGAGGTGCTCATGCTTGCTAATGATCAATTAATCAAGTACATTTGATTAGCAGCCCTGGGCTTCTACTTAACCTCTTAATTCCTATGGAAACAGTAAATGTGCACTTAGAAATTCACAGGACAAATCATTCACAGGACTAATCTAAGACTAATCTTCAGTGCTCACTGATCTACTGCAGTTCCAGAGATGTACAGTACTAAATAAATTATTTTACATGTGCATGTTACAAAACTACTTGACTAGTATGGTTAGTGCAAAACTATAATCTTCTGGATTGAAGAACCAAGGTTATAAAATAAATAGCTTTAGTCATATTTAAAGAGGACATCCTGATATGTCTGTGTTTCACAGCCTAATAAGACAAAACAATGAATAAACAGTAAACATAAGCTTAGTTCTCTTCACAGTTTTAAAAGTAATCTTTAAATCATTTGTGAACTTGGACTATTAATTATCACAATGCATAACTGCATCTTAAAACAAGCCCTTCATTCACCTCCTCTTCCCCAAACTCCCTCTCTGATTTCCTTCATCTGAAAAGGTTTGACAGACTGCAGTGTACTTGAACTGGTGGGAAAAGGTAACTACAATGCACGCATTAATATTAATTAATATTAGAGAAGGTGTCACTGTTATTGCACTAAATTGGATAACAAAACACTGGTGCCCACTATTTTTGGAATGCTAATTGCACTTGGATATCCCAAAGGGCCATTATTTATGAATGAGACTTCCTCTGTGAGTGTCCTGTTTTTAGTTAGTCACATATTTTTTTACTTTGCATACGCTGTATATGAAACATATGTAAGGAGACTGTAAAGAAGGAAAAGCAATCAGAAATACAAACAGAATAAAAAGTCCTTGCAAACATGGCATTAAAACACAATATTTTAAAATTCAGGTTTTATCAGCTTACACTTGAACAAGCTCTAATAATTATATAACATGATGACACAGATCGGGTCGCTGTGAGTAATTTGGCTGAAAAGATGCATGCAAATCCAAATCCAACAAGTTCACTGTTGGGTCAGAGACTCTGATTTCACCAGTCATCCTCTTACAGAACTATGTGGAAACACATATTGATGTGCCATCCTGGATGAGTTGGACTATCTGTGCAACCTGTGTAGGGTCCAGCTCATGCTACCAATAGAGACACTGACCCTCGCTTAAAAAAAAAACTACTAGCAAAAAAAAAACAGCCAGAAAGGATGAGAAGGAAAAAATGTCAGTGGCCTCCAACATCTAAAACTTCAACTTAACTGTGCAGATCAACAACCTACAGGTTTAACTTGATGCTATACTCTGATTTTGTTTTTTTAAGTGCTCCTTTATTTTTTTTTTTGAGCAGCATATATAATAAACTCTTTTTGAATGATAATGTTGGTGAAGTTTAAAAACAATCTCACCACCAAATTTATGCGGCATACTCCTTTAAGAAAGAACCCCACCCACTCGGCTTCACGCATGCGCAGGATCTTGTATATCACGTGACCCGCAGGTTCCTCTTCCGGACAACAACATCAGCAGTTGGGTGAGTTTCTGCTCAGAGTTGTCTGTTGTCTCTGTTATACAGTAGCGTTATAGAAACATCTTTCCTTTTTCCTCAAAGACTTAAAGGTCTGAACACGCTGTGAGAGAAGATTCAATGTTTCCGAAGAGACACAACCCGGACTCTCTTCGATTCCGTAGGAAGTGTCCCATTTAGCATCCAGTTTATCACGCAGAGGTCTGCTCAGTACTCATAAAGCCCTAAACATACAGCTGTGTAAAGATTGTTTTCCGTAACGCGTGCTCGCAGGTTTATTTACACACTCAATAATCCCAGTGTTGTCAGAATTTCTCATTTCATTTCATATTTTTTAAAGATAAGGATGGCATGAGCCTGAAACAGAGATTTGGTCCATATTGACATGATAGCATCAAATAGTTGCTGCACATCCCAAAGATGCTTTAAAAGAGTTCAGTGCAGTGAACTTATTGTCATATAAAACTACTGGAGATTCTTTCTTTTTTAGACCATTCTCAGTAAACCCTTGAAATGGATGTGTGTAAAAATCCCAGCATAGCAGCAGAAATGATCAGACCAGCCCGTCTGCCACCAACAATCATGTCACGTTCAAAGTCACTTAAATCACATTTCTTCCTCGTCATTGGCTAATTAGACATTTGTGGTAACAGACAGTTGAATAATTGTCCCTTTATAAAGTGGCTGTGAGTATGAATCGTTCATGGTTTCTCTGTTGAACGTATCTTTATTCATTTATCTATTTCATTATTTATTATAAGTATCATGTACCTAAAGCAAAAAGAGTGTTAATTAGTTTATTTGGATTCAGCTATGATTTTTAAGTTTAGAGTCACAGCACTTAGTTTTATTTTTCATTTTCTAAATGCTTGTCGTGGCCGTTTAATCTCCTCCCCGGTTTCTTGTATGGAAAATCAAGAGCAGCCGGGGACTGCATACTTCAGCCAAGGCTGAGATTCCCTCACACATAATAAAGAACCCTTCCAAAATTTCCGAACCAGAATAAAGTGCAAAATATAATCTTAAATTGGGAAAAAACAAAGACAGACAAAACAAACAAATCATACAAATTCATCCATAATTTTTGAGTACTCTGATAACAGAGAAAGAAACAAATCCACACATCATGTCATCAGTGACGGAGGGCTAAAAGTAACAAGCTGGTTTTCCGTCTAGTTTACGTTAACCGTAACTGAAGTGTTTACAAATACTGAGCGGAACAGCTGACTTTCATGCACAGCAGTTTATCGGTGTGATTCATGACAAATAACAGATTAATATACTGTGATTAGCAAACATTGTTCATCACTGAGTCACTCCAGACTCATTAAGACTGACCCAGAAGTGCCTCCTCCTGCCCGGCGCTGTGATCTAAATCGTGTGCGCTCGTGAGTAAAACATTAGCTTTGGTAATTTAATTCTGACTGTAAATTATTTTAAAGGCATTAAATAAAATGCTCAATACTTACATGGGTTGGTGAATTTGATTATCCCATTATAGTGTTTCACACGGCTCACTACATCACAGATTGAGCAGAAAATTTATTTGTGTGAACAGTGCTAAAGTTGACGCCCACAGCACGATGTCTACAAATTAGCTTCAGTTTGGCCTGTTCTAGCCCACTTTTCAACCAATCAGCATTCAGCCTGGGCACAGCTATGCACAACATGTTTGCAGACTTTGCATCCCCTTGTTCGTAGCACTCTGCTTAGGTAAACTCTACATTACTTTCTAGTCTAATTTGCAGCAGTAGTCTTTAAACTTGCAGTTATATCTATCACCCATCTCAGAGGGTCATTATTGGAACAGGCGGTGCTCAACTGATCAATTTTATGTAGAAGAAGATTCAAATTAGACAATAAATCCCCCCCCCCCCCCTTTTTTTATATGACTGTGCTCACAGCTTGAATATAAAACCTGGTTTAGCACAAAAAGTGGATAAACACCTGTTCTCTTTATAATAACTCTAATCTTTGACTGGGTTTTCAGCTTTTAGGAAGCAAGATAGTGCAAAGAAGGCCTGATTATATTGAACTTTCTGTCAAAACAGATGAAGCAGGTTGGCTTTTTAATCAGTCAGTTACCCTTCTTTTTTCCCCACAGGAAGTGTGGAGGATGAGCACAGGCAATGGGACCAGGAGGAAAGTTGGCAAGCAGCAGCAACATTTTAACAACATGGTGGCACCTGACCCTGAAACTCTGGCTGAGATGCAAGGTCTTTTTAGCAAAGTTAGAACGTATGTGAAACCATCCAGTGGGTCTGAGTGGTGCATTCCTGACCCGAACATTGCTCTCAGACACGCACCGGAACAGCACTGCCGTCTGCAGGCCCTGAAGGTTTCGCTGAATGACGTGAAGAACCAGCTCAGTGACAAAAATGTACAGGTGTGGCATCAGCACACCAGCTCCACCAATCGGGCCGGGAAGGTGATCGGTGCCGTCCGGTCTGCTGCCAACGCAGAGATCTGCACTCAGGCGTGGTGTAAGTTCTACGAAATCCTGGGAACCTTTAAACTTCTTCCAAACGAGGCTCTTCAAAACGGAGAGCTGAACACGGTCCATCTGTGTGAGGCACCGGGGGCCTTCATAACTGCTCTCAACCACTACCTCAAAACCAGTGAGGCCACACGATACTGTGACTGGAACTGGGTTGCTAACACCCTCAATCCATACCACGAGGCCAACGGGGGAAACACAACCATCGCAGATGATCGATTAATTGCTAACACGCTGCCCTGGTGGTTCTTCGGCACAGACAACACAGGGAACATCATGATCCAGCAATATTTGCTGGATCTGCAGACCTTTGTGTCTAACATGCGGAGGATTGATTTGGTGACGGCAGATGGAAGCTTTGACTGTCAGGAGAACCCCGACGAGCAGGAGGCGCTGGTGGCGTCACTACATTACTGCGAGGCCACAGCTGCTCTGCTGCTCCTGAGCCCCGGCGGCTCCTTTGTACTAAAAATGTTCACCCTGTACGAACACTCGTCCGTCTGCTTGCTCTACCTGCTGAACTGCTGTTTTCAGTCTGTCACTGTCTTCAAACCCGCCACCAGCAAAGCAGGAAACTCTGAGGTGTATGTTGTGTGTCTGAACTATGACAACAAGGAGGCTGTGAGGCCTCTGCTCTCAAAACTGATTCGTAATTATGGATCACATCTAGCCGACAGGGAGGCACTTTTCCAGAATTCTGTAATCCCGGAGTCGTTCATGAGCCAGCATGTGGAAGTGTGTTCATACTTCCACACCCTGCAGGTAGAGACGATATCAGAGAACCTGCAACTGTTTAAAGGTATGAGCGCAGAGCAGAGGCAGAGGCTCGACCACATTAGGGACTGTGTGGCTCAGGAGTACCTACGGCGCTTCCAGGTAAGATGCTTTAAGATGATAGAAAACTGAGCTGATACAAACCTAAATATCCAGCTAGCAGATGTTTGGGAGCTTTTATGAAAGTTAATTAGGATTCGAAGGATTTAAGAGTGCTGTAATAATGTTGTGCCCACAATTTAGCCTAAAATTTGGCTTGACTACTGGCTATACTCAATCATGGCTCTAGAAAAGGTGATGAGGGTTAGTCGTTCCACCAGTTTGGTTGGGATACAAAAAAACAAAACAAAACTTAAGAAACATTTTCCATCGATTGCTGTAAATTTATGTTTAAACATTCACTGAGCCCTGAGGGTGAAATTTCTCCAACTGTTGGACAAATTTCATAAATTTACAGAGACATTTATGCCCCTTTCCCTAATTTCATAATTTCTTTGGTAATAACTTTTATGATATTAAAAAGCCCCCTGAGTCCTTGAGAAGCCTAACAGAGAAATAAACTCAACTACGTCAGCACACCTGTCACTTCAGGCAGCCACGCCCTCACTTTAAACTTTAAAGCATAATTTCAGGATTAGTTATTTCAAAATTTAAGGTCAAACTATGGTGGGATGCAGATGAAAACTCAAGACTGTTCAGTACACATGTATGTTGTTATATGTTTGGCAAATCACTGCTCAGCAACAGCAGCTTTTCTTTGTTTCCAAATGAGAGTCGATGCAAGTGAAAAGCTCTGATGACAGCCATGCTTTCCTGTTCTCTCACATTCGCCCTTTCATTGCTCTTATGGAAACATAACGTCTTCAACTCAGAGTTTACTTTGATTTACTTTTAGTTATAATTTAGGCATCTTCCTTTAGTTTAAGCTCAGTTTTAGTCAACTAAATATCATAAAATTGTGGTAGACTAAATGTAAAGTTGACTAAAATACACAGTGAAAAAGTTTGTGTTGTCATCGGGGAGAATTTTCCACAATGTCAAATGCGAAATGTGGTTTTTTTTTTGGTTTTTTTTCTTCCTCTCGACATTTTTTATGAGAAATGTGAATCACTTCCAAACTCGTTCTGCACTTCTACACAACTTAATTAGTTCTGATCGGATCACGCCTTTCCAGAATATTTTCATCTTGTTTTTGTTTGTTGACCAAAGTGTCATCATAGTTTTCGTCCTTCTGCATTAGCTTTTAGTTATTGTCTTGTTTTCGTGAGGAAAAAAATGTCACTGATGAAAATTGCTGGTCAACAAAATGAACACTGCTTCAGCTAATTATTATTAATATTATTTTGCTTATTTCATTTGTGACCGATGTGTGTGTGAGCAAGTGCACCAACAAGTGCAGCAGCCAGATGACTCTCAAACTTACCTGGAATGAGATTTAAATGAGCTGTAATTCCAATTAAGTAAACTCACGTGTGTGTAATACATTTTGTTTTGCAAAGATAGACAAGCATTGATATAGTGAAGCTTGATGTCGCTTTACACATAAAAGAATGACTTGCAGTTTTTATCTCGGAGTGAGGTTGGATTGATTCCCGGAGAGGCCAAAACCAGGCTGCAAACATGCATCCGAACCCTGTAAATTCAGAAATCTTAATGCGCGAGTCCTTGGGGAGTCAGCCTCGAGTGGCAGTTAGAAAAGTTTGGTTTTTGGTGTTTCCGTGTTGGCTTCATTTTTCAGTCCGCTTGGGAATGCGCACACTTCAACTGGAACTACATTTTCCCCAAAGGGAGTTACTGCAGTGATACAAAACTGTGCAAGAAAAAAGTTAAAGACAGCAAAACAAAAAAGTGTGTGTGTGTGCGTTTTTATGATGCGGTCTCACATACATTTAGCACTTTGAGTCAGACTTACGGAGCTGGACGAGAATGTGTGAGTTTCAGAGCCTGTTCATAGAAGCGTTTACACATTCAGGCTCTTAACGTGTATAAAAAAATAGTTCTTCCTGTCATTTTAAAATAGTCTTCTTTTCTAAAATGTTTTTTCCAATATTTTCCGTACTGTGCAAGCAACTTGATAGCGCTGTAAGAAATTTGAAAGAAATCCATATTTAAGATGGCTTGAATACTCATTCTATATTTTAATTTTCAATTTCATTCTTTTTAGGTTAGTCATCCGGTTAGGCTCCAACTTTTATTTAAGAAACAATTTACAAATTACAGCAAAAATCTGAAATTCATTTTAAATCCAAATGTAGCCTTTTTAAAAACTAAAACTAAAACCATGATACTCTGACCCAAGAAGTCTAAATCTGATCACGTCTTTCTGTGTGCAGGTGTGCTTTCTCCCGCGAAGTCGATGGATTTCTCGTAACACCGTGATTCCTGCCTGCTGCAGTGTGTCAGCCGGACGGCCTCTGGGACAGAAGAAGCAAACGGGCTCCTTCAATGAGCGGAGGGAATTGCAGACCTTAAGCTGGAGGGAGCGTGTTCAGAGGGGTTGCCATGGCACCTGGATACAGAGACACTGGACTGAGGAGAGTGGGAAGGACTGCAAGCTGGAGGGACCCCTGTCCAACTGTCAGGCGGATTCGTGGTATGTTGTTGTGGGGACTGCTCTGCCTGCAGTCAGAAACTCTCCGTTCTGTGATGGAGGGTTGTTAAACCACTTGAACGAAGCACTGATGGACACAGCTGTAGATTGGACCCACGTGACTTCTTGTGACTCTTGCCATGCGGTTTGCACGTCCTCCATTTTGTCAGAGGTTGCAGGCCAGTGTGTCTTTAAAGCCGACACTTTAGGAGGCAAAAAGAAGACAAAGTGTCTGGTGTTTGGCAGCTGCTTGGTTTGGGGGATCTCTGATAGCCAAGCTGAGGATCTAGTGTTAACATTTTCTGCAGAGCCTTCATTTCCTGAAAGAGGCTCGGTGTTGCTGCATGATGGTGAGCCACTGTATCAGCGGCAGCTCTTAAGTTGTGTTATGTTTGCCCTGCAGAGCCTGAGCTCTGGGGACGCCCTGCTGCTGCCTGTGATTTCTGCTCTCACCCGTGTCACGGCAGCCGTTGTGCTCTGCCTGCACTCATGTTTTCGCTCTGTCTCCTTCAAGTGCCCTCCCCCCTCTGGAGGGTTTGGGACGGTGCTGGTGTGTGTTGGCTTCTGCCCTGAAGCCGCTGCCCAAATGCTGCTGGTTCTCACTGAAGTCTGGGAGAGCATGAGCCAGCTGTTAAGAGATGAGGAGGGTAAAAATGAGCCTGGTGGAGGCGACAGACAGGTGCTGCAGTTTGTTCCTATGGAGGAGCTGCTCACTGGAGGACTGACTGACTTCCTGTGGACCGTGAACTCTGAAATCATCCAACGGAAGCTGCATCTGCTCATGCAGGCATAGCGCTTTGGTGGGCTGTCACTGTGGTATACACTCTTTCGCTTCAGAAGCAGTTTCATCATGTTACAGTCCAGTTTATTTGCTTATGGAATCAGCAGACTGCTCAGCTGCATGAGCTTTCAGCAGTTAGTTACCGAATTGCTTTTGCATGTTGATATGAACTCATCTGATTTAACATTACACTCCTCTCACTTATTTATTACAACACACCTCCAGATATTCAGATCCTTTAGTGTGCTTCAACTCGAACCGACGCTGGCAGTCAGAAGACGTTTATCAGACTTCTCTTGATGGATGCAGTCACATGTGAGACATCTATCAAGTGGAGTCACAAACGTGGCATGGCAAAAAATGCAAATTACTTTCAGTACTTGATCAGCAGAAAATGTCCATGACCAAAGTCTCAGAGGGATTTCAGGATGCTAAATAAACAGCGGTCCAGCTGTCGGCACCAAACCTCCTGTTGGTCACGGATGTTTTGAGTTGACATCACAGAGAGCCTGAAGTGCCTGCTATTTTGCATCAACACGGTGTTTAATCCAACTGTGTTGAGTATCTTTTTATCTTTTATGCAGCTCTCCGTCAGATTACTGTTTCCAGTTAATTTCATTTGTGTCCAGTGAGGAAAACTTTGTACTGTCAACGGACAGAAAAAAAAGTTCCATCTGTCATGCTCTGTACAGCTGGAGGGGGGAGTGTTGTGGGATTTGTTTTATTTGTCATCTTTTTAGTTTTTTTATTCTGTTTTTTCAGTATAATTTGAATTAGGAGTATATTTTGTTATAAAAATAATGTAAAAAGAAAAGTGGCTTTAAAAAAAGGACTTGGAGGCTTTCTTTTCTTTAAGAATGCTAGTTTACTTAAGTCTGAAGATAACCCAACTAGTGTATTAACTCAATGTCTAGTCATGTGTATCATATTTGATACATACAGCTTTTGTGAGTTTTTGAGACTTATACATCATCCGTGTGATTTCTTTTTTTCTCTCCCAATGAAAAACCAAAATAAAGTCCACAATACTCTCAAGCAATAAATTGCAAAAAATGTATGATACAAATTAAATTTTATATATGCAAATTAATGTTTTTTTCACAAAAGGTTCAATAAACACTAAATAAAAAAAAAAGAAGAATGTTCTGGCAGTTGTTTCATGGCTCACACTTAGTTAGTTCCAAGCTCGGATAAATGAGGTTTTGATACTTGATTGGTTGAGACCCAGGTTAACAACACATGGTGCTTCTCTAGGATGGAGATCATGGTGTGACAGAAGGTTGATGCTGGGGACAAAGTGAGATATAGGCAGATGTTTTTTGAAGCCAACTTTAAAAAGGAGCATCCAAAAGATCAACATGATCTCGGTCCTGCGCAAAGTTCTTGAACTACTTGTCATTTCTTTATAGCTTGTTAGGAAATAGGTGCAGCAATTTTTTGTGATGTACAAACATTTGTGGAAACAGAGTATCTCCCAAATGACTAAGCAGCACTTCCACCACCATCATATTGTAGCTGTTGCTTTATCTGTTCAGCCATTGGTGGATATCTTTGTAATACACCACTTACATTTATATAACCTAGTGTCAGCATCTGTCAATGTAGAAGAAGCTGTTAAATCACCCTAACTGCAGAAAGTTCACCTCAGAGGTTTCAGAAAAACAAACCAATAAATTAAACCGATATAAATAGTTGTTTATTAGTTCAGACAGGTTTGCAACCAGGATGGTGACCCTGAAATAATCTGAATGAAACGGTACAAATCTTTCATGTGAGTATAGGTCGAGTGAGATTAATCTGTAATATGGGTCAGTAATGGGGTCAAACCATTTAAAAACTGCCATTGTAAAAAGTAAGTTGTCTGGATTTTCATTATTTTGTTTAATACCATTCGAGTTTGATTGCAGATTATAGCTGAAAACTGGATCACTGACAGAATCGGAAAGTTATATTCCACTAATCTTTTTTCCCCCTGTTTGCCCGTCTCCATTAACACCACCACCCCACACACAATTTAGACCACAGAGATTCCTACAGATGTACGGTTTAGGAGATTTAATCCAGCAAAAATAGGAAAAAAATGGACAGGTTTGTTTAAAAAGTGTGTAAGAGAGGGACTGGTGTAACTTCAATATATTTCTTTCTCTGTGTAATATTCTTCTCCATTCTGCCTTTGCAAATTATGCACGCACGCACACACACACACACACACACACACACACACACACACACACACACACTACCAAATAACTGAGTGTGTGTTGTTTCTGTTGATTCTGACCACGGGCCACTCTGGACTTGAAGTCATGCACGGTCAGTTAGTTACCTCGGTTCGACTCTCAGCAGTAAGAAATCCGCAAGACAGCGAGGCTTAGACGGACGATCGGCTTGAGTGAGGAGAGACTACAGACCGCAAACAAACGAATTTGATTATTTGATTTTTGCTTTTATTTCAGGGTTGAACAGAGATTCTCCACTTGCTCCTGTGTCTGCAGAGTAAAGATGTTGACAGTGAAACTCTCATTATGCAACAATAAAAAAAATAAAAATAAAGACAGCAGAAAGATGCTGGTGAGGAGGGACATGTTCATCAGAGGGAATCGGCTCAGTTCAGTCAGTTTTCTTTGTCTGATCTCACTTTCAGACAAGCTGTCTTGCTTGTTAGTCTCACTCTGTGACTTCAATCGCTAATCTGTGACAGAAATAAAATGGGTTGCAGTAAGGAAAGTATTAACATTCCACAAAAACATACCTGTCAGAACAAAAAGACTACTAAACTCTTGGTTTTATTCTATGCCTAGTTTTCATAATCCTGTTTCACATTAAATTTGCAAAGTGTTTGAAAAAGCTCCGCAACAGCTTCTGCAGCAGGTTTTTACCTGATCAACAGTGTTTTTCACTTTTAGGCCTCACGTGACTTCAAGGCTAAAAGAAGTCAAATGCTGAGGGATAAATATACAACACATGATTGATACAACAGTACAATAAAACTGGCTTGTTTTTTCTTTTTTACAAAATACCCTCTGTGCGCAGTTATGCATTTTTTCTAATAAAACTATCAGAAAGCAAATAAAAAGACGATCAAAATATAAAAGATTATCAAAGGGATTAAACCTGAATTACCAGCGGGGGTGTGACTCCTGCCATTACAAGAACGAGTCTGTTTATTAATCAAATCCCCAAAAGGAAAATTATTTCATAACAGATCCATCTCACCCTGATTTTTTTAAACAACAAAAAAACAAAGACATTGTGGCCAAAATGCCAGAGTTGAGGACTGAATATGGTACTAGTGGGTGACATCATGGGTGACTACTTCCATCTATGATAAGACAGTCTTTTGTATGCCTATTACTGACAAACAGCTTCTTCTCAGTTGTTTTGTCAGGTCCCACCTGTCTGCTTGACAAAGCAGTTCCATCAACCATCATCACTTCGATGAATATATCAGCATGTTTTCCTTCATGATATTTGGTCAGTTGATGAAGCTGTCAAAACAGATGTTTTGCCAGATGCTGTATCATCTTTGTGATAGAAGAAGATAAAATTGGAACTAAGAGCTCAATATCTGCTGAATGGTCTACCGGAGTTCTCAAAATCTTCAACTAGGAGTAGCTCATACTCACAGCAGATCTGTAGCATTACAAATGGAGCTCCAGCATAGAAGAAAATTCATTTTTCTCCATCAAAGCCTTGATAAGTTTGACGAGTACAATAAGAAAAAAGACTAACACTCCTACATTTTGTATGATGATGGGAGGTAGCTAATCTCTTTAGACACGCTAAGGTTAAGAGTCCCGGATCTGACTACATCTGTGGACAGGTACTGAAAACTTGTGCTGGTCAGTTGAGTGGGATTTTTTATCACATTTTTTCACTTTCTTTAGAGTTTCAGATGGTACCTATGACTTGGAAACATGCTGTCATTTTTCCAGCTGCTGAGGGCAGTTCCTCCAAGGTACTGAACGATTTTAGACCAGTGGCTCTGACTTTCTTTAGTGATGAAGTCCTTTGAGAAGATAATTAAGAAGGAGATTTTAATGCAGGTTGAACATCACCTTGACCCCTTCCAGTTTGCATATAGGGCAGGAAGATGTTTGGAGGATGCTGTTGTCACACTCCTGCATTTCTTGCATAAGCATCTTGACAGCCCTAACACTCATTCAAGATTATTATTTGACTTTTCGCCTGCATCCAACAATTTAGCTCCCCTTACTTGCTGATAGGCTTTATAATCACTTTAAGCTTGATCCAACTCAGTTGGGTGCTAGACCTTTTGACTAATAGGTCACAATGCGTAAAGGTGAACAGTGTACTTTCTGATGTGCTCTCCTCTTCTACTGGATCTCCCTGGGGTTGCTGTTTCTCACCCCTTCTGTTCATTCTGTATACGAATGAGTGTCGCAGTAATTTCACTAACAGACACATCCTGAAGTTTGCTGATGATACAGTGATCGTTAGTCTTCTTGTGGGCAACGAGACAGGACATGGGCAGGTTGTAGAAGATTTTGTGGATTGGTGTGATGAGTCCTTCCTTCCATTAAATGTGTCAAAAACAAAAGAAATTATTATTGATTTTTAGGAACTCTTCTTATAGCTCATCAACTACTATGATTAAAGCTGCTGATATTTAGATTGTGGAGAGTTACAAGTACTTAGGGGTTGTTCTTGACCACAAACTGTGTTTTGATGCCATTACCAAAAAAGTTCAGCAAAGACTATTTTTAAGGAAAATTAGATCGTTCTCATCTGAATTGTTGTCCTTGTTTTACAGGAGTTTTATTGAAACTGTTATTTCTTTCTGTATCGTTGCTTGGTTTGGTAACGTGACTCTGTTGGAACCTTTTGGTAAAAACTGCCAGCAAAATCTCAGGGCATCGGCAAGTCTGAGGCAATTATAACAAGCATGGGCCGAGGAAGGCTCATTCTATTGTTAATTGCTTAACCATGCACTTCACAGTGAGTCTGACTTGTTGCCCTCTGGCCGCTGTTTTAGAGTATCGGTGAGGAAGACTAAAAGACTCCAGGTTTCCTTTATCCCTACTGCAACCTGTCTCCTTAATGGTAAATAACTGTCTTGTGGCTTTTTATTATTGTTTTGTTTACTCTTATTGTTGCCCTTGCTGCTAAACTAATTTCCCCTTGTGGGACAATAAAGTATTTAATTGATTTTTGTTGCTGGATTGAAACACAAAAATCAACAACTACAGAACTCACCTAACATAAATTGAATCTTTCTATCCCTTCCTATCCTTCCTTTGCCAGGCTCAAGGAGTCTTTAAACTCTCTGACTTCAGTGGCTGGAGCCCTGAATAACCTCCCCCCAACAAGGATGGAACTCCACCAAGGATTATTTAGAAAACAAAGGCAAAATTAATGACTGATACCTCGGCTAGACATTCACTTGTCTTAACTGTGGGAAACTATAGAAAGCTCTACAAAGGTAACTAAACACCCAGGAAACTATACTCATTAAAACAATGTTTGGCAAAAATTAATGAAACGTCAAAGCTGTTTGACTTTTTCAGCATAACCCATAACCTTGGCGACCCGGTCGTCTGTACGGTCATCATGAAGGTTCCTGTTTATAGATTTTAGAACCAGATCTTATGGATGATTTCGTTCATCAATAATTTCTCATTTCCTGTGATTTGTAAGCAATTACACCAGGTTA